>NC_089697.1:14554300-14881000 GCF_031753505.1 Anomalospiza imberbis | reverse complement strand
TCCCAGACCCAACCTGCCCCCACCTCAAACCTGTGCTGCCCTGACAGTCCCAAGGGAATCCTACAAACTGACATCAGGAACCTGGGCTGGCCACTTTTCTTTCCAGGGAAAAGGGCCGGTCTTTGTCTCCAGGGGCTGTGGCCCTGAGTGGCCGGCTGCCTGCAAAATATCCGAACGGACGAGGATATGTCCCAGACCCAACCTGCCCCCACCTCAAACCTGTGCTGCCCTGAAAGTCCTAAGGGAACCCTACAAACTGACATCAGGAACCTGGGCTGGCCACTTTTCTTTCCCAGGGAAAAGGGCCGGTCTTTGTCTCCAGGGGCTGTGGCCCTGAGTGGCCGGCTGCCTGCAAAATATCCGAACGGACGAGGATATGTCCCAGACCCAACCTGCCCCCACCTCAAACCTGTGCTGCCCTGAAAGTCCTAAGGGAACCCTACAAACTGACATCAGGAAGCTGGGCTGGCCACTTTTCTTTCCCAGGGAAAAGGGCCGGTCTTTGTCTCCAGGGGCTGTGGCCCTGAGTGGCCGGCTGCCTGCAAAATATCCGAACGGACGAGGATATGTCCCAGACCCAACCTGCCCCCACCTCAAACCTGTGCTGCCCTGAAAGTCCTAAGGGAACCCTACAAACTGACATCAGGAACCTGGGCTGGCCACTTTTCTTTCCCAGGGAAAAGGGCCGGTCTTTGTCTCCAGGGGCTGTGGCCCTGAGTGGCCGGCTGCCTGCAAAATATCCGAACGGACGAGGATATGTCCCAGACCCAACCTGCCCCCACCTCAAACCTGTGCTGCCCTGAAAGTCCTAAGGGAACCCTACAAACTGACATCAGGAACCTGGGCTGGCCACTTTTCTTTCCCAGGGAAAAGGGCCGGTCTTTGTCTCCAGGGGCTGTGGCCCTGAGTGGCCGGCTGCCTGCAAAATATCCGAACGGACGAGGATATGTCCCAGACCCAACCTGCCCCCACCTCAAACCTGTGCTGCCCTGAAAGTCCTAAGGGAACCCTACAAACTGACATCAGGAACCTGGGCTGGCCACTTTTCTTTCCCAGGGAAAAGGGCCGGTCTTTGTCTCCAGGGGCTGTGGCCCTGAGTGGCCGGCTGCCTGCAAAATATCCGAACGGACGAGGATATGTCCCAGACCCAACCTGCCCCCACCTCAAACCTGTGCTGCCCTGACAGTCCCAAGGGAACCTTACACACTGACATCAGGAACCTGGGCTGGCCACTTTTCTTTCCCAGGGAAAAGGGCCGGTCTTTGTCTCCAGGGGCTGTGGCCCTGAGTGGCCGGCTGCCTGCAAAATATCCGAACGGACGAGGATATGTCCCAGACCCAACCTGCCCCCACCTCAAACCTGTGCTGCCCTGAAAGTCCTAAGGGAACCCTACAAACTGACATCAGGAACCTGGGCTGGCCACTTTTCTTTCCCAGGGAAAAGGGCCGGTCTTTGTCTCCAGGGGCTGTGGCCCTGAGTGGCCGGCTGCCTGCAAAATATCCGAACGGACGAGGATATGTCCCAGACCCAACCTGCCCCCACCTCAAACCTGTGCTGCCCTGAAAGTCCTAAGGGAACCCTACAAACTGACATCAGGAACCTGGGCTGGCCACTTTTCTTTCCCAGGGAAAAGGGCCGGTCTTTGTCTCCAGGGGCTGTGGCCCTGAGTGGCCGGCTGCCTGCAAAATATCCGAACGGACGAGGATATGTCCCAGACCCAACCTGCCCCCACCTCAAACCTGTGCTGCCCTGACAGTCCCAAGGGAACCTTACACACTGACATCAGGAACCTGGGCTGGCCACTTTTCTTTCCCAGGGAAAAGGGCCGGTCTTTGTCTCCAGGGGCTGTGGCCCTGAGTGGCCGGCTGCCTGCAAAATATCCGAACGGACGAGGATATGTCCCAGACCCAACCTGCCCCCACCTCAAACCTGTGCTGCCCTGAAAGTCCTAAGGGAACCCTACAAACTGACATCAGGAACCTGGGCTGGCCACTTTTCTTTCCCAGGGAAAAGGGCCGGTCTTTGTCTCCAGGGGCTGTGGCCGGCTGCCTGCAAAATATCCGAACGGACGAGGATATGTCCCAGACCCAACCTGCCCCCACCTCAAACCTGTGCTGCCCTGACAGTCCCAAGGGAACCTTACACACTGACATCAGGAACCTGGGCTGGCCACTTTTCTTTCCCAGGGAAAAGGGCCGGTCTTTGTCTCCAGGGGCTGTGGCCCTGAGTGGCCGGCTGCCTGCAAAATATCCGAACGGACGAGGATATGTCCCAGACCCAACCTGCCCCCACCTCAAACCTGTGCTGCCCTGAAAGTCCTAAGGGAACCCTACAAACTGACATCAGGAAGCTGGGCTGGCCACTTTTCTTTCCCAGGGAAAAGGGCCGGTCTTTGTCTCCAGGGGCTGTGGCCGGCTGAGTGGCCCTGAGTGGCCGGCTGCCTGCAAAATATCCGAACGGACGAGGATATGTCCCAGACCCAACCTGCCCCCACCTCAAACCTGTGCTGCCCTGACAGTCCCAAGGGAACCCTACAAACTGACATCAGGAACCTGGGCTGGCCACTTTTCTTTCCCAGGGAAAAGGGCCGGTCTTTGTCTCCAGGGGCTGTGGCCCTGAGTGGCCGGCTGCCTGCAAAATATCCGAACGGACGAGGATATGTCCCAGACCCAACCTGCCCCCACCTCAAACCTGTGCTGCCCTGAAAGTCCTAAGGGAACCCTACAAACTGACATCAGGAACCTGGGCTGGCCACTTTTCTTTCCCAGGGAAAAGGGCCGGTCTTTGTCTCCAGGGGCTGTGGCCCTGAGTGGCCGGCTGCCTGCAAAATATCCGAACGGACGAGGATATGTCCCAGACCCAACCTGCCCCCACCTCAAACCTGTGCTGCCCTGACAGTCCCAAGGGAACCCTACAAACTGACATCAGGAACCTGGGCTGGCCACTTTTCTTTCCCAGGGAAAAGGGCCGGTCTTTGTCTCCAGGGGCTGTGGCCCTGAGTGGCCGGCTGCCTGCAAAATATCCGAACGGACGAGGATATGTCCCAGACCCAACCTGCCCCCACCTCAAACCTGTGCTGCCCTGAAAGTCCTAAGGGAACCCTACAAACTGACATCAGGAACCTGGGCTGGCCACTTTTCTTTCCCAGGGAAAAGGGCCGGTCTTTGTCTCCAGGGGCTGTGGCCCTGAGTGGCCGGCTGCCTGCAAAATATCCGAACGGACGAGGATATGTCCCAGACCCAACCTGCCCCCACCTCAAACCTGTGCTGCCCTGAAAGTCCTAAGGGAACCCTACAAACTGACATCAGGAACCTGGGCTGGCCACTTTTCTTTCCCAGGGAAAAGGGCCGGTCTTTGTCTCCAGGGGCTGTGGCCCTGAGTGGCCGGCTGCCTGCAAAATATCCGAACGGACGAGGATATGTCCCAGACCCAACCTGCCCCCACCTCAAACCTGTGCTGCCCTGAAAGTCCTAAGGGAACCCTACAAACTGACATCAGGAACCTGGGCTGGCCACTTTTCTTTCCCAGGGAAAAGGGCCGGTCTTTGTCTCCAGGGGCTGTGGCCGGCTGAGTGGCCCTGAGTGGCCGGCTGCCTGCAAAATATCCGAACGGACGAGGATATGTCCCAGACCCAACCTGCCCCCACCTCAAACCTGTGCTGCCCTGAAAGTCCTAAGGGAACCCTACAAACTGACATCAGGAACCTGGGCTGGCCACTTTTCTTTCCCAGGGAAAAGGGCCGGTCTTTGTCTCCAGGGGCTGTGGCCCTGAGTGGCCGGCTGCCTGCAAAATATCCGAACGGGCGAGGATATGTCCCAGACCCAACCTGCCCCCACCTCAAACCTGTGCTGCCCTGAAAGTCCTAAGGGAACCCTACAAACTGACATCAGGAACCTGGGCTGGCCACTTTTCTTTCCCAGGGAAAAGGGCCGGTCTTTGTCTCCAGGGGCTGTGGCCCTGAGTGGCCGGCTGCCTGCAAAATATCCGAACGGACGAGGATATGTCCCAGACCCAACCTGCCCCCACCTCAAACCTGTGCTGCCCTGAAAGTCCTAAGGGAACCCTACAAACTGACATCAGGAACCTGGGCTGGCCACTTTTCTTTCCCAGGGAAAAGGGCCGGTCTTTGTCTCCAGGGGCTGTGGCCCTGAGTGGCCGGCTGCCTGCAAAATATCCGAACGGACGAGGATATGTCCCAGACCCAACCTGCCCCCACCTCAAACCTGTGCTGCCCTGACAGTCCCAAGGGAACCCTACAAACTGACATCAGGAAGCTGGGCTGGCCACTTTTCTTTCCCAGGGAAAAGGGCCGGTCTTTGTCTCCAGGGGCTGTGGCCCTGAGTGGCCGGCTGCCTGCAAAATATCCGAACGGACGAGGATATGTCCCAGACCCAACCTGCCCCCACCTCAAACCTGTGCTGCCCTGAAAGTCCTAAGGGAACCCTACAAACTGACATCAGGAACCTGGGCTGGCCATTTTTCTTTCCCAGGGAAAAGGGCCGGTCTTTGTCTCCAGGGGCTGTGGCCCTGAGTGGCCGGCTGCCTGCAAAATATCCGAACGGACGAGGATATGTCCCAGACCCAACCTGCCCCCACCTCAAACCTGTGCTGCCCTGACAGTCCCAAGAGAACCCTACAAACTGACATCAGGAACCTGGGCTGGCCACTTTTCTTTCCCAGGGAAAAGGGCCGGTCTTTGTCTCCAGGGGCTGTGGCCCTGAGTGGCCAGCTGCCTGCAAAATATCCGAACGGACGAGGATATGTCCCAGACCCAACCTGCCCCCACCTCAAACCTGTGCTGCCCTGAAAGTCCTAAGGGAACCCTACAAACTGACATCAGGAACCTGGGCTGGCCACTTTTCTTTCCCAGGGAAAAGGGCCGGTCTTTGTCTCCAGGGGCTGTGGCCCTGAGTGGCCGGCTGCCTGCAAAATATCCGAACGGACGAGGATATGTCCCAGACCCAACCTGCCCCCACCTCAAACCTGTGCTGCCCTGACAGTCCCAAGGGAACCCTACAAACTGACATCAGGAACCTGGGCTGGCCACTTTTCTTTCCCAGGGAAAAGGGCCGGTCTTTGTCTCCAGGGGCTGTGGCCCTGAGTGGCCGGCTGCCTGCAAAATATCCGAACGGACGAGGATATGTCCCAGACCCAACCTGCCCCCACCTCAAACCTGTGCTGCCCTGAAAGTCCTAAGGGAACCCTACAAACTGACATCAGGAACCTGGGCTGGCCACTTTTCTTTCCCAGGGAAAAGGGCCGGTCTTTGTCTCCAGGGGCTGTGGCCCTGAGTGGCCGGCTGCCTGCAAAATATCCGAACGGACGAGGATATGTCCCAGACCCAACCTGCCCCCACCTCAAACCTGTGCTGCCCTGAAAGTCCTAAGGGAACCCTACAAACTGACATCAGGAACCTGGGCTGGCCACTTTTCTTTCCCAGGGAAAAGGGCCGGTCTTTGTCTCCAGGGGCTGTGGCCCTGAGTGGCCGGCTGCCTGCAAAATATCCGAACGGACGAGGATATGTCCCAGACCCAACCTGCCCCCACCTCAAACCTGTGCTGCCCTGAAAGTCCTAAGGGAACCCTACAAACTGACATCAGGAACCTGGGCTGGCCACTTTTCTTTCCCAGGGAAAAGGGCCGGTCTTTGTCTCCAGGGGCTGTGGCCGGCTGAGTGGCCCTGAGTGGCCGGCTGCCTGCAAAATATCCGAACGGACGAGGATATGTCCCAGACCCAACCTGCCCCCACCTCAAACCTGTGCTGCCCTGAAAGTCCTAAGGGAACCCTACAAACTGACATCAGGAACCTGGGCTGGCCACTTTTCTTTCCCAGGGAAAAGGGCCGGTCTTTGTCTCCAGGGGCTGTGGCCCTGAGTGGCCGGCTGCCTGCAAAATATCCGAACGGGCGAGGATATGTCCCAGACCCAACCTGCCCCCACCTCAAACCTGTGCTGCCCTGAAAGTCCTAAGGGAACCCTACAAACTGACATCAGGAAGCTGGGCTGGCCACTTTTCTTTCCCAGGGAAAAGGGCCGGTCTTTGTCTCCAGGGGCTGTGGCCCTGAGTGGCCGGCTGCCTGCAAAATATCCGAACGGACGAGGATATGTCCCAGACCCAACCTGCCCCCACCTCAAACCTGTGCTGCCCTGAAAGTCCTAAGGGAACCCTACAAACTGACATCAGGAACCTGGGCTGGCCACTTTTCTTTCCCAGGGAAAAGGGCCGGTCTTTGTCTCCAGGGGCTGTGGCCCTGAGTGGCCGGCTGCCTGCAAAATATCCGAACGGACGAGGATATGTCCCAGACCCAACCTGCCCCCACCTCAAACCTGTGCTGCCCTGAAAGTCCTAAGGGAACCCTACAAACTGACATCAGGAACCTGGGCTGGCCACTTTTCTTTCCCAGGGAAAAGGGCCGGTCTTTGTCTCCAGGGGCTGTGGCCCTGAGTGGCCGGCTGCCTGCAAAATATCCGAACGGACGAGGATATGTCCCAGACCCAACCTGCCCCCACCTCAAACCTGTGCTGCCCTGAAAGTCCTAAGGGAACCCTACAAACTGACATCAGGAAGCTGGGCTGGCCACTTTTCTTTCCCAGGGAAAAGGGCCGGTCTTTGTCTCCAGGGGCTGTGGCCCTGAGTGGCCGGCTGCCTGCAAAATATCCGAACGGACGAGGATATGTCCCAGACCCAACCTGCCCCCACCTCAAACCTGTGCTGCCCTGAAAGTCCTAAGGGAACCCTACAAACTGACATCAGGAACCTGGGCTGGCCATTTTTCTTTCCCAGGGAAAAGGGCCGGTCTTTGTCTCCAGGGGCTGTGGCCCTGAGTGGCCGGCTGCCTGCAAAATATCCGAACGGACGAGGATATGTCCCAGACCCAACCTGCCCCCACCTCAAACCTGTGCTGCCCTGACAGTCCCAAGAGAACCCTACAAACTGACATCAGGAACCTGGGCTGGCCACTTTTCTTTCCCAGGGAAAAGGGCCGGTCTTTGTCTCCAGGGGCTGTGGCCCTGAGTGGCCAGCTGCCTGCAAAATATCCGAACGGACGAGGATATGTCCCAGACCCAACCTGCCCCCACCTCAAACCTGTGCTGCCCTGAAAGTCCTAAGGGAACCCTACAAACTGACATCAGGAACCTGGGCTGGCCACTTTTCTTTCCCAGGGAAAAGGGCCGGTCTTTGTCTCCAGGGGCTGTGGCCCTGAGTGGCCGGCTGCCTGCAAAATATCCGAACGGACGAGGATATGTCCCAGACCCAACCTGCCCCCACCTCAAACCTGTGCTGCCCTGAAAGTCCTAAGGGAACCCTACAAACTGACATCAGGAACCTGGGCTGGCCACTTTTCTTTCCCAGGGAAAAGGGCCGGTCTTTGTCTCCAGGGGCTGTGGCCCTGAGTGGCCGGCTGCCTGCAAAATATCCGAACGGACGAGGATATGTCCCAGACCCAACCTGCCCCCACCTCAAACCTGTGCTGCCCTGAAAGTCCTAAGGGAACCCTACAAACTGACATCAGGAACCTGGGCTGGCCACTTTTCTTTCCCAGGGAAAAGGGCCGGTCTTTGTCTCCAGGGGCTGTGGCCCTGAGTGGCCGGCTGCCTGCAAAATATCCGAACGGACGAGGATATGTCCCAGACCCAACCTGCCCCCACCTCAAACCTGTGCTGCCCTGAAAGTCCTAAGGGAACCCTACAAACTGACATCAGGAACCTGGGCTGGCCACTTTTCTTTCCCAGGGAAAAGGGCCGGTCTTTGTCTCCAGGGGCTGTGGCCCTGAGTGGCCGGCTGCCTGCAAAATATCCGAACGGACGAGGATATGTCCCAGACCCAACCTGCCCCCACCTCAAACCTGTGCTGCCCTGACAGTCCCAAGGGAACCCTACAAACTGACATCAGGAACCTGGGCTGGCCACTTTTCTTTCCCAGGGAAAAGGGCCGGTCTTTGTCTCCAGGGGCTGTGGCCCTGAGTGGCCGGCTGCCTGCAAAATATCCGAACGGACGAGGATATGTCCCAGACCCAACCTGCCCCCACCTCAAACCTGTGCTGCCCTGAAAGTCCTAAGGGAACCCTACAAACTGACATCAGGAACCTGGGCTGGCCACTTTTCTTTCCCAGGGAAAAGGGCCGGTCTTTGTCTCCAGGGGCTGTGGCCCTGAGTGGCCGGCTGCCTGCAAAATATCCGAACGGACGAGGATATGTCCCAGACCCAACCTGCCCCCACCTCAAACCTGTGCTGCCCTGACAGTCCCAAGGGAACCCTACAAACTGACATCAGGAACCTGGGCTGGCCACTTTTCTTTCCCAGGGAAAAGGGCCGGTCTTTGTCTCCAGGGGCTGTGGCCCTGAGTGGCCGGCTGCCTGCAAAATATCCGAACGGACGAGGATATGTCCCAGACCCAACCTGCCCCCACCTCAAACCTGTGCTGCCCTGAAAGTCCTAAGGGAACCCTACAAACTGACATCAGGAAGCTGGGCTGGCCATTTTTCTTTCCCAGGGAAAAGGGCCGGTCTTTGTCTCCAGGGGCTGTGGCCCTGAGTGGCCGGCTGCCTGCAAAATATCCGAACGGACGAGGATATGTCCCAGACCCAACCTGCCCCCACCCCAAACCTGTGCGGCCCTGACAGTCCCAAGAGAACACTACAAACTGACATCAGGAACCTGGGCTGGCCACTTTTCTTTCCCAGGGAAAAGGGCCGGTCTTTGTCGCCAGGGGCTGTGGCCCTGAGTGGCCGGCTGCCTGCAAAATATCCGAACGGACGAGGATATGTCCCAGACCCAACCTGCCCCCACCTCAAACCTGTGCTGCCCTGAAAGTCCTAAGGGAACCCTACAAACTGACATCAGGAAGCTGGGCTGGCCACTTTTCTTTCCCAGGGAAAAGGGCCGGTCTTTGTCTCCAGGGGCTGTGGCCGGCTGAGTGGCCCTGAGTGGCTGGCTGCCTGCAAAATATCCGAACGGACGAGGATATGTCCCAGACCCAACCTGCCCCCACCTCAAACCTGTGCTGCCCTGAAAGTCCTAAGGGAACCCTACAAACTGACATCAGGAACCTGGGCTGGCCACTTTTCTTTCCCAGGGAAAAGGGCCGGTCTTTGTCTCCAGGGGCTGTGGCCCTGAGTGGCCGGCTGCCTGCAAAATATCCGAACGGACGAGGATATGTCCCAGACCCAACCTGCCCCCACCTCAAACCTGTGCTGCCCTGAAAGTCCTAAGGGAACCCTACAAACTGACATCAGGAACCTGGGCTGGCCACTTTTCTTTCCCAGGGAAAAGGGCCGGTCTTTGTCTCCAGGGGCTGTGGCCGGCTGAGTGGCCCTGAGTGGCCGGCTGCCTGCAAAATATCCGAACGGACGAGGATATGTCCCAGACCCAACCTGCCCCCACCTCAAACCTGTGCTGCCCTGAAAGTCCTAAGGGAACCCTACAAACTGACATCAGGAACCTGGGCTGGCCACTTTTCTTTCCCAGGGAAAAGGGCCGGTCTTTGTCTCCAGGGCTGTGGCCCTGAGTGGCCGGCTGCCTGCAAAATATCCGAACGGGCGAGGATATGTCCCAGACCCAACCTGCCCCCACCTCAAACCTGTGCTGCCCTGAAAGTCCCAAGGGAACCCTACAAACTGACATCAGGAACCTGGGCTGGCCACTTTTCTTTCCCAGGGAAAAGGGCGGTCTTTGTCTCCAGGGGCTGTGGCCCTGAGTGGCCGGCTGCCTGCAAAATATCCGAACGGACGAGGATATGTCCCAGACCCAACCTGCCCCCACCTCAAACCTGTGCTGCCCTGAAAGTCCTAAGGGAACCCTACAAACTGACATCAGGAACCTGGGCTGGCCACTTTTCTTTCCCAGGGAAAAGGGCGGTCTTTGTCTCCAGGGGCTGTGGCCCTGAGTGGCCGGCTGCCTGCAAAATATCCGAACGGACGAGGATATGTCCCAGACCCAACCTGCCCCCACCTCAAACCTGTGCTGCCCTGAAAGTCCTAAGGGAACCCTACAAACTGACATCAGGAACCTGGGCTGGCCACTTTTCTTTCCCAGGGAAAAGGGCCGGTCTTTGTCTCCAGGGGCTGTGGCCCTGAGTGGCCGGCTGCCTGCAAAATATCCGAACGGACGAGGATATGTCCCAGACCCAACCTGCCCCCACCTCAAACCTGTGCTGCCCTGAAAGTCCTAAGGGAACCCTACAAACTGACATCAGGAACCTGGGCTGGCCACTTTTCTTTCCCAGGGAAAAGGGCCGGTCTTTGTCTCCAGGGGCTGTGGCCCTGAGTGGCCGGCTGCCTGCAAAATATCCGAACGGACGAGGATATGTCCCAGACCCAACCTGCCCCCACCTCAAACCTGTGCTGCCCTGACAGTCCTCAAGGAACCCTACAAACTGACATCAGGAACCTGGGCTGGCCACTTTTCTTTCCCAGGGAAAAGGGCCGGTCTTTGTCTCCAGGGGCTGTGGCCCTGAGTGGCCGGCTGCCTGCAAAATATCCGAACGGACGAGGATATGTCCCAGACCCAACCTGCCCCCACCTCAAACCTGTGCTGCCCTGAAAGTCCTAAGGGAACCCTACAAACTGACATCAGGAACCTGGGCTGGCCACTTTTCTTTCCCAGGGAAAAGGGCCGGTCTTTGTCTCCAGGGGCTGTGGCCCTGAGTGGCCGGCTGCCTGCAAAATATCCGAACGGACGAGGATATGTCCCAGACCCAACCTGCCCCCACCTCAAACCTGTGCTGCCCTGACAGTCCCAAGGGAACCCTACAAACTGACATCAGGAACCTGGGCTGGCCACTTTTCTTTCCCAGGGAAAAGGGCCGGTCTTTGTCTCCAGGGGCTGTGGCCCTGAGTGGCCAGCTGCCTGCAAATATCCGAACGGACGAGGATATGTCCCAGACCCAACCTGCCCCCACCTCAAACCTGTGCTGCCCTGAAAGTCCTAAGGGAACCCTACAAACTGACATCAGGAACCTGGGCTGGCCACTTTTCTTTCCCAGGGAAAAGGGCCGGTCTTTGTCTCCAGGGGCTGTGGCCCTGAGTGGCCGGCTGCCTGCAAAATATCCGAACGGACGAGGATATGTCCCAGACCCAACCTGCCCCCACCTCAAACCTGTGCTGCCCTGAAAGTCCTAAGGGAACCCTACAAACTGACATCAGGAACCTGGGCTGGCCACTTTTCTTTCCCAGGGAAAAGGGCCGGTCTTTGTCTCCAGGGGCTGTGGCCCTGAGTGGCCGGCTGCCTGCAAAATATCCGAACGGACGAGGATATGTCCCAGACCCAACCTGCCCCCACCTCAAACCTGTGCTGCCCTGACAGTCCCAAGGGAACCCTACAAACTGACATCAGGAACCTGGGCTGGCCACTTTTCTTTCCCAGGGAAAAGGGCCGGTCTTTGTCTCCAGGGGCTGTGGCCCTGAGTGGCCGGCTGCCTGCAAAATATCCGAACGGACGAGGATATGTCCCAGACCCAACCTGCCCCCACCTCAAACCTGTGCTGCCCTGAAAGTCCTAAGGGAACCCTACAAACTGACATCAGGAACCTGGGCTGGCCATTTTTCTTTCCCAGGGAAAAGGGCCGGTCTTTGTCTCCAGGGGCTGTGGCCCTGAGTGGCCGGCTGCCTGCAAAATATCCGAACGGACGAGGATATGTCCCAGACCCAACCTGCCCCCACCTCAAACCTGTGCTGCCCTGACAGTCCCAAGAGAACCCTACAAACTGACATCAGGAACCTGGGCTGGCCACTTTTCTTTCCCAGGGAAAAGGGCCGGTCTTTGTCTCCAGGGGCTGTGGCCCTGAGTGGCCAGCTGCCTGCAAAATATCCGAACGGACGAGGATATGTCCCAGACCCAACCTGCCCCCACCTCAAACCTGTGCTGCCCTGAAAGTCCTAAGGGAACCCTACAAACTGACATCAGGAACCTGGGCTGGCCACTTTTCTTTCCCAGGGAAAAGGGCCGGTCTTTGTCTCCAGGGGCTGTGGCCCTGAGTGGCCGGCTGCCTGCAAAATATCCGAACGGACGAGGATATGTCCCAGACCCAACCTGCCCCCACCTCAAACCTGTGCTGCCCTGAAAGTCCTAAGGGAACCCTACAAACTGACATCAGGAACCTGGGCTGGCCACTTTTCTTTCCCAGGGAAAAGGGCCGGTCTTTGTCTCCAGGGGCTGTGGCCCTGAGTGGCCGGCTGCCTGCAAAATATCCGAACGGACGAGGATATGTCCCAGACCCAACCTGCCCCCACCTCAAACCTGTGCTGCCCTGAAAGTCCTAAGGGAACCCTACAAACTGACATCAGGAACCTGGGCTGGCCACTTTTCTTTCCCAGGGAAAAGGGCCGGTCTTTGTCTCCAGGGGCTGTGGCCCTGAGTGGCCGGCTGCCTGCAAAATATCCGAACGGACGAGGATATGTCCCAGACCCAACCTGCCCCCACCTCAAACCTGTGCTGCCCTGAAAGTCCTAAGGGAACCCTACAAACTGACATCAGGAACCTGGGCTGGCCACTTTTCTTTCCCAGGGAAAAGGGCCGGTCTTTGTCTCCAGGGGCTGTGGCCCTGAGTGGCCGGCTGCCTGCAAAATATCCGAACGGACGAGGATATGTCCCAGACCCAACCTGCCCCCACCTCAAACCTGTGCTGCCCTGACAGTCCCAAGGGAACCCTACAAACTGACATCAGGAACCTGGGCTGGCCACTTTTCTTTCCCAGGGAAAAGGGCCGGTCTTTGTCTCCAGGGGCTGTGGCCCTGAGTGGCCGGCTGCCTGCAAAATATCCGAACGGACGAGGATATGTCCCAGACCCAACCTGCCCCCACCTCAAACCTGTGCTGCCCTGAAAGTCCTAAGGGAACCCTACAAACTGACATCAGGAACCTGGGCTGGCCACTTTTCTTTCCCAGGGAAAAGGGCCGGTCTTTGTCTCCAGGGGCTGTGGCCCTGAGTGGCCGGCTGCCTGCAAAATATCCGAACGGACGAGGATATGTCCCAGACCCAACCTGCCCCCACCTCAAACCTGTGCTGCCCTGACAGTCCCAAGGGAACCCTACAAACTGACATCAGGAACCTGGGCTGGCCACTTTTCTTTCCCAGGGAAAAGGGCCGGTCTTTGTCTCCAGGGGCTGTGGCCCTGAGTGGCCGGCTGCCTGCAAAATATCCGAACGGACGAGGATATGTCCCAGACCCAACCTGCCCCCACCCCAAACCTGTGCGGCCCTGACAGTCCCAAGAGAACACTACAAACTGACATCAGGAACCTGGGCTGGCCACTTTTCTTTCCCAGGGAAAAGGGCCGGTCTTTGTCTCCAGGGGCTGTGGCCCTGAGTGGCCGGCTGCCTGCAAAATATCCGAACGGACGAGGATATGTCCCAGACCCAACCTGCCCCCACCTCAAACCTGTGCTGCCCTGAAAGTCCTAAGGGAACCCTACAAACTGACATCAGGAACCTGGGCTGGCCACTTTTCTTTCCCAGGGAAAAGGGCCGGTCTTTGTCTCCAGGGGCTGTGGCCCTGAGTGGCCGGCTGCCTGCAAAATATCCGAACGGACGAGGATATGTCCCAGACCCAACCTGCCCCCACCTCAAACCTGTGCTGCCCTGACAGTCCCAAGGGAACCCTACAAACTGACATCAGGAACCTGGGCTGGCCACTTTTCTTTCCCAGGGAAAAGGGCCGGTCTTTGTCTCCAGGGGCTGTGGCCCTGAGTGGCCGGCTGCCTGCAAAATATCCGAACGGACGAGGATATGTCCCAGACCCAACCTGCCCCCACCTCAAACCTGTGCTGCCCTGAAAGTCCTAAGGGAACCCTACAAACTGACATCAGGAACCTGGGCTGGCCACTTTTCTTTCCCAGGGAAAAGGGCCGGTCTTTGTCTCCAGGGGCTGTGGCCGGCTGAGTGGCCCTGAGTGCCCGGCTGTCTGCAAAATATCCAAACGGACGAGGATATGTCCCAGACCCAACCTGCCCCCACCTCAAACCTGTGCTGCCCTGACAGTCCCAAGGGAACCCTACAAACTGACATCAGGAACCTGGGCTGGCCACTTTTCTTTCCCAGGGAAAAGGGCCGGTGTTTGTCTCCAGGGGCTGTGGCCCTGAGTGGCCGGCTGCCTGCAAAATATCCGAACGGACGAGGATATGTCCCAGACCCAACCTGCCCCCACCTCAAACCTGTGCTGCCCTGAAAGTCCTAAGGGAACCCTACAAACTGACATCAGGAACCTGGGCTGGCCACTTTTCTTTCCCAGGGAAAAGGGCCGGTCTTTGTCTCCAGGGGCTGTGGCCGGCTGAGTGGCCCTGAGTGCCCGGCTGCCTGCAAAATATCCAAACGGACGAGGATATGTCCCAGACCCAACCTGCCCCCACCCCAAACCTGTGCGGCCCTGACAGTCCCAAGAGAACACTACAAACTGACATCAGGAACCTGGGCTGGCCACTTTTCTTTCCCAGGGAAAAGGGCCGGTCTTTGTCTCCAGGGGCTGTGGCCCTGAGTGGCCGGCTGCCTGCAAAATATCCGAACGGACGAGGATATGTCCCAGACCCAACCTGCCCCCACCTCAAACCTGTGCTGCCCTGAAAGTCCTAAGGGAACCCTACAAACTGACATCAGGAACCTGGGCTGGCCACTTTTCTTTCCCAGGGAAAAGGGCCGGTCTTTGTCTCCAGGGGCTGTGGCCCTGAGTGGCCGGCTGCCTGCAAAATATCCGAACGGACGAGGATATGTCCCAGACCCAACCTGCCCCCACCTCAAACCTGTGCTGCCCTGACAGTCCCAAGGGAACCCTACAAACTGACATCAGGAACCTGGGCTGGCCACTTTTCTTTCCCAGGGAAAAGGGCCGGTCTTTGTCTCCAGGGGCTGTGGCCCTGAGTGGCCGGCTGCCTGCAAAATATCCGAACGGACGAGGATATGTCCCAGACCCAACCTGCCCCCACCTCAAACTTGTGCTGCCCTGAAAGTCCTAAGGGAACCCTACAAACTGACATCAGGAAGCTGGGCTGGCCACTTTTCTTTCCCAGGGAAAAGGGCCGGTCTTTGTCTCCAGGGGCTGTGGCCCTGAGTGGCCGGCTGCCTGCAAAATATCCGAACGGACGAGGATATGTCCCAGACCCAACCTGCCCCCACCTCAAACCTGTGCTGCCCTGAAAGTCCTAAGGGAACCCTACAAACTGACATCAGGAACCTGGGCTGGCCACTTTTCTTTCCCAGGGAAAAGGGCCGGTCTTTGTCTCCAGGGGCTGTGGCCCTGAGTGGCCGGCTGCCTGCAAAATATCCGAACGGACGAGGATATGTCCCAGACCCAACCTGCCCCCACCTCAAACCTGTGCTGCCCTGAAAGTCCTAAGGGAACCCTACAAACTGACATCAGGAACCTGGGCTGGCCACTTTTCTTTCCCAGGGAAAAGGGCCGGTCTTTGTCTCCAGGGGCTGTGGCCCTGAGTGGCCGGCTGCCTGCAAAATATCCGAACGGACGAGGATATGTCCCAGACCCAACCTGCCCCCACCTCAAACCTGTGCTGCCCTGAAAGTCCTAAGGGAACCCTACAAACTGACATCAGGAACCTGGGCTGGCCACTTTTCTTTCCCAGGGAAAAGGGCCGGTCTTTGTCTCCAGGGGCTGTGGCCCTGAGTGGCCGGCTGCCTGCAAAATATCCGAACGGACGAGGATATGTCCCAGACCCAACCTGCCCCCACCTCAAACCTGTGCTGCCCTGAAAGTCCTAAGGGAACCCTACAAACTGACATCAGGAACCTGGGCTGGCCACTTTTCTTTCCCAGGGAAAAGGGCCGGTCTTTGTCTCCAGGGGCTGTGGCCCTGAGTGGCCGGCTGCCTGCAAAATATCCGAACGGACGAGGATATGTCCCAGACCCAACCTGCCCCCACCTCAAACCTGTGCTGCCCTGAAAGTCCTAAGGGAACCCTACAAACTGACATCAGGAACCTGGGCTGGCCACTTTTCTTTCCCAGGGAAAAGGGCCGGTCTTTGTCTCCAGGGGCTGTGGCCCTGAGTGGCCGGCTGCCTGCAAAATATCCGAACGGACGAGGATATGTCCCAGACCCAACCTGCCCCCACCTCAAACCTGTGCTGCCCTGACAGTCCCAAGGGAACCCTACAAACTGACATCAGGAACCTGGGCTGGCCACTTTTCTTTCCCAGGGAAAAGGGCCGGTCTTTGTCTCCAGGGGCTGTGGCCCTGAGTGGCCGGCTGCCTGCAAAATATCCGAACGGACGAGGATATGTCCCAGACCCAACCTGCCCCCACCTCAAACCTGTGCTGCCCTGACAGTCCCAAGGGAACCCTACAAACTGACATCAGGAACCTGGGCTGGCCACTTTTCTTTCCCAGGGAAAAGGGCCGGTCTTTGTCTCCAGGGGCTGTGGCCCTGAGTGGCCGGCTGCCTGCAAAATATCCGAACGGACGAGGATATGTCCCAGACCCAACCTGCCCCCACCTCAAACTTGTGCTGCCCTGAAAGTCCTAAGGGAACCCTACAAACTGACATCAGGAAGCTGGGCTGGCCACTTTTCTTTCCCAGGGAAAAGGGCCGGTCTTTGTCTCCAGGGGCTGTGGCCCTGAGTGGCCGGCTGCCTGCAAAATATCCGAACGGACGAGGATATGTCCCAGACCCAACCTGCCCCCACCTCAAACCTGTGCTGCCCTGAAAGTCCTAAGGGAACCCTACAAACTGACATCAGGAACCTGGGCTGGCCACTTTTCTTTCCCAGGGAAAAGGGCCGGTCTTTGTCTCCAGGGGCTGTGGCCCTGAGTGGCCGGCTGCCTGCAAAATATCCGAACGGACGAGGATATGTCCCAGACCCAACCTGCCCCCACCTCAAACCTGTGCTGCCCTGAAAGTCCTAAGGGAACCCTACAAACTGACATCAGGAAGCTGGGCTGGCCACTTTTCTTTCCCAGGGAAAAGGGCCGGTCTTTGTCTCCAGGGGCTGTGGCCCTGAGTGGCCGGCTGCCTGCAAAATATCCGAACGGACGAGGATATGTCCCAGACCCAACCTGCCCCCACCTCAAACCTGTGCTGCCCTGAAAGTCCTAAGGGAACCCTACAAACTGACATCAGGAACCTGGGCTGGCCACTTTTCTTTCCCAGGGAAAAGGGCCGGTCTTTGTCTCCAGGGGCTGTGGCCCTGAGTGGCCGGCTGCCTGCAAAATATCCGAACGGACGAGGATATGTCCCAGACCCAACCTGCCCCCACCTCAAACCTGTGCTGCCCTGAAAGTCCTAAGGGAACCCTACAAACTGACATCAGGAACCTGGGCTGGCCACTTTTCTTTCCCAGGGAAAAGGGCCGGTCTTTGTCTCCAGGGGCTGTGGCCCTGAGTGGCCGGCTGCCTGCAAAATATCCGAACGGACGAGGATATGTCCCAGACCCAACCTGCCCCCACCTCAAACCTGTGCTGCCCTGACAGTCCCAAGGGAACCCTACAAACTGACATCAGGAAGCTGGGCTGGCCACTTTTCTTTCCCAGGGAAAAGGGCCGGTCTTTGTCTCCAGGGGCTGTGGCCCCTAGTGGCTGGCTGCCTGCAAAATATCCGAACGGACGAGGATATGTCCCAGACCCAACCTGCCCCCACCTCAAACTTGTGCTGCCCTGAAAGTCCTAAGGGAACCCTACAAACTGACATCAGGAACCTGGGCTGGCCACTTTTCTTTCCCAGGGAAAAGGGCCGGTCTTTGTCTCCAGGGGCTGTGGCCCTGAGTGGCCGGCTGCCTGCAAAATATCCGAACGGACGAGGATATGTCCCAGACCCAACCTGCCCCCACCTCAAACCTGTGCTGCCCTGAAAGTCCTAAGGGAACCCTACAAACTGACATCAGGAACCTGGGCTGGCCACTTTTCTTTCCCAGGGAAAAGGGCCGGTCTTTGTCTCCAGGGGCTGTGGCCCTGAGTGGCCGGCTGCCTGCAAAATATCCGAACGGACGAGGATATGTCCCAAACCCAACCTGCCCCCACCTCAAACCTGTGCTGCCCTGAAAGTCCTAAGGGAACCCTACAAACTGACATCAGGAACCTGGGCTGGACACTTTTCTTTCCCAGGGAAAAGGGCCGGTCTTTGTCTCCAGGGGCTGTGGCCCTGAGTGGCCGGCTGCCTGCAAAATATCCGAACGGACGAGGATATGTCCCAGACCCAACCTGCCCCCACCTCAAACCTGTGCTGCCCTGAAAGTCCTAAGGGAACCCTACAAACTGACATCAGGAACCTGGGCTGGCCACTTTTCTTTCCCAGGGAAAAGGGCCGGTCTTTGTCTCCAGGGGCTGTGGCCCTGAGTGGCCGGCTGCCTGCAAAATATCCGAACGGACGAGGATATGTCCCAGACCCAACCTGCCCCCACCTCAAACCTGTGCTGCCCTGACAGTCCCAAGGGAACCTTACACACTGACATCAGGAACCTGGGCTGGACACTTTTCTTTCCCAGGGAAAAGGGCCGGTGTTTGTCTCCAGGGGCTGTGGCCCTGAGTGGCCGGCTGCCTGCAAAATATCCGAACGGACGAGGATATGTCCCAGACCCAACCTGCCCCCACCTCAAACCTGTGCTGCCCTGAAAGTCCTAAGGGAACCCTACAAACTGACATCAGGAAGCTGGGCTGGCCACTTTTCTTTCCCAGGGAAAAGGGCCGGTCTTTGTCTCCAGGGGCTGTGGCCCTGAGTGGCCGGCTGCCTGCAAAATATCCGAACGGACGAGGATATGTCCCAGACCCAACCTGCCCCCACCTCAAACCTGTGCTGCCCTGAAAGTCCTAAGGGAACCCTACAAACTGACATCAGGAACCTGGGCTGGCCACTTTTCTTTCCCAGGGAAAAGGGCCGGTCTTTGTCTCCAGGGGCTGTGGCCGGCTGAGTGGCCCTGAGTGGCCGGCTGCCTGCAAAATATCCGAACGGACGAGGATATGTCCCAGACCCAACCTGCCCCCACCTCAAACCTGTGCTGCCCTGAAAGTCCTAAGGGAACCCTACAAACTGACATCAGGAACCTGGGCTGGCCACTTTTCTTTCCCAGGGAAAAGGGCCGGTCTTTGTCTCCAGGGGCTGTGGCCGGCTGAGTGGCCCTGAGTGGCTGGCTGCCTGCAAAATATCCGAACGGACGAGGATATGTCCCAGACCCAACCTGCCCCCACCTCAAACCTGTGCTGCCCTGAAAGTCCTAAGGGAACCCTACAAACTGACATCAGGAACCTGGGCTGGCCACTTTTCTTTCCCAGGGAAAAGGGCCGGTCTTTGTCTCCAGGGGCTGTGGCCCTGAGTGGCCGGCTGCCTGCAAAATATCCGAACGGACGAGGATATGTCCCAGACCCAACCTGCCCCCACCTCAAACCTGTGCTGCCCTGAAAGTCCTAAGGGAACCCTACAAACTGACATCAGGAAGCTGGGCTGGCCACTTTTCTTTCCCAGGGAAAAGGGCCGGTCTTTGTCTCCAGGGGCTGTGGCCCTGAGTGGCCGGCTGCCTGCAAAATATCCGAACGGACGAGGATATGTCCCAGACCCAACCTGCCCCCACCTCAAACCTGTGCTGCCCTGAAAGTCCTAAGGGAACCCTACAAACTGACATCAGGAACCTGGGCTGGCCACTTTTCTTTCCCAGGGAAAAGGGCCGGTCTTTGTCTCCAGGGGCTGTGGCCGGCTGAGTGGCCCTGAGTGGCCGGCTGCCTGCAAAATATCCGAACGGACGAGGATATGTCCCAGACCCAACCTGCCCCCACCTCAAACCTGTGCTGCCCTGAAAGTCCTAAGGGAACCCTACAAACTGACATCAGGAACCTGGGCTGGCCACTTTTCTTTCCCAGGGAAAAGGGCCGGTCTTTGTCTCCAGGGGCTGTGGCCGGCTGAGTGGCCCTGAGTGGCCGGCTGCCTGCAAAATATCCGAACGGACGAGGATATGTCCCAGACCCAACCTGCCCCCACCTCAAACCTGTGCTGCCCTGAAAGTCCTAAGGGAACCCTACAAACTGACATCAGGAACCTGGGCTGGCCACTTTTCTTTCCCAGGGAAAAGGGCCGGTCTTTGTCTCCAGGGGCTGTGGCCGGCTGAGTGGCCCTGAGTGGCTGGCTGCCTGCAAAATATCCGAACGGACGAGGATATGTCCCAGACCCAACCTGCCCCCACCTCAAACCTGTGCTGCCCTGAAAGTCCTAAGGGAACCCTACAAACTGACATCAGGAACCTGGGCTGGCCACTTTTCTTTCCCAGGGAAAAGGGCCGGTCTTTGTCTCCAGGGGCTGTGGCCCTGAGTGGCCGGCTGCCTGCAAAATATCCGAACGGACGAGGATATGTCCCAGACCCAACCTGCCCCCACCTCAAACCTGTGCTGCCCTGAAAGTCCTAAGGGAACCCTACAAACTGACATCAGGAAGCTGGGCTGGCCACTTTTCTTTCCCAGGGAAAAGGGCCGGTCTTTGTCTCCAGGGGCTGTGGCCCTGAGTGGCCGGCTGCCTGCAAAATATCCGAACGGACGAGGATATGTCCCAGACCCAACCTGCCCCCACCTCAAACCTGTGCTGCCCTGAAAGTCCTAAGGGAACCCTACAAACTGACATCAGGAACCTGGGCTGGCCACTTTTCTTTCCCAGGGAAAAGGGCCGGTCTTTGTCTCCAGGGGCTGTGGCCGGCTGAGTGGCCCTGAGTGGCCGGCTGCCTGCAAAATATCCGAACGGACGAGGATATGTCCCAGACCCAACCTGCCCCCACCTCAAACCTGTGCTGCCCTGAAAGTCCTAAGGGAACCCTACAAACTGACATCAGGAACCTGGGCTGGCCACTTTTCTTTCCCAGGGAAAAGGGCCGGTCTTTGTCTCCAGGGGCTGTGGCCCTGAGTGGCCGGCTGCCTGCAAAATATCCGAACGGACGAGGATATGTCCCAGACCCAACCTGCCCCCACCTCAAACCTGTGCTGCCCTGAAAGTCCTAAGGGAACCCTACAAACTGACATCAGGAAGCTGGGCTGGCCACTTTTCTTTCCCAGGGAAAAGGGCCGGTCTTTGTCTCCAGGGGCTGTGGCCCTGAGTGGCCGGCTGCCTGCAAAATATCCGAACGGACGAGGATATGTCCCAGACCCAACCTGCCCCCACCTCAAACCTGTGCTGCCCTGAAAGTCCTAAGGGAACCCTACAAACTGACATCAGGAACCTGGGCTGGCCACTTTTCTTTCCCAGGGAAAAGGGCCGGTCTTTGTCTCCAGGGGCTGTGGCCCTGAGTGGCCGGCTGCCTGCAAAATATCCGAACGGACGAGGATATGTCCCAGACCCAACCTGCCCCCACCTCAAACCTGTGCTGCCCTGAAAGTCCTAAGGGAACCCTACAAACTGACATCAGGAACCTGGGCTGGCCACTTTTCTTTCCCAGGGAAAAGGGCCGGTCTTTGTCTCCAGGGGCTGTGGCCCTGAGTGGCCGGCTGCCTGCAAAATATCCGAACGGACGAGGATATGTCCCAGACCCAACCTGCCCCCACCTCAAACCTGTGCTGCCCTGACAGTCCTAAGGGAACCCTACAAACTGACATCAGGAACCTGGGCTGGCCACTTTTCTTTCCCAGGGAAAAGGGCCGGTCTTTGTCTCCAGGGGCTGTGGCCCTGAGTGGCCGGCTGCCTGCAAAATATCCGAACGGACGAGGATATGTCCCAGACCCAACCTGCCCCCACCTCAAACTTGTGCTGCCCTGAAAGTCCTAAGGGAACCCTACAAACTGACATCAGGAACCTGGGCTGGCCACTTTTCTTTCCCAGGGAAAAGGGCCGGTCTTTGTCTCCAGGGGCTGTGGCCCTGAGTGGCCGGCTGCCTGCAAAATATCCGAACGGACGAGGATATGTCCCAGACCCAACCTGCCCCCACCTCAAACCTGTGCTGCCCTGAAAGTCCTAAGGGAACCCTACAAACTGACATCAGGAACCTGGGCTGGCCACTTTTCTTTCCCAGGGAAAAGGGCCGGTCTTTGTCTCCAGGGGCTGTGGCCCTGAGTGGCCGGCTGCCTGCAAAATATCCGAACGGACGAGGATATGTCCCAGACCCAACCTGCCCCCACCTCAAACCTGTGCTGCCCTGAAAGTCCTAAGGGAACCCTACAAACTGACATCAGGAACCTGGGCTGGACACTTTTCTTTCCCAGGGAAAAGGGCCGGTCTTTGTCTCCAGGGGCTGTGGCCCTGAGTGGCCGGCTGCCTGCAAAATATCCGAACGGACGAGGATATGTCCCAGACCCAACCTGCCCCCACCTCAAACCTGTGCTGCCCTGAAAGTCCTAAGGGAACCCTACAAACTGACATCAGGAACCTGGGCTGGCCACTTTTCTTTCCCAGGGAAAAGGGCCGGTCTTTGTCTCCAGGGGCTGTGGCCCTGAGTGGCCGGCTGCCTGCAAAATATCCGAACGGACGAGGATATGTCCCAGACCCAACCTGCCCCCACCTCAAACCTGTGCTGCCCTGACAGTCCCAAGGGAACCTTACACACTGACATCAGGAACCTGGGCTGGACACTTTTCTTTCCCAGGGAAAAGGGCCGGTGTTTGTCTCCAGGGGCTGTGGCCCTGAGTGGCCGGCTGCCTGCAAAATATCCGAACGGACGAGGATATGTCCCAGACCCAACCTGCCCCCACCTCAAACCTGTGCTGCCCTGAAAGTCCTAAGGGAACCCTACAAACTGACATCAGGAAGCTGGGCTGGCCACTTTTCTTTCCCAGGGAAAAGGGCCGGTCTTTGTCTCCAGGGGCTGTGGCCCTGAGTGGCCGGCTGCCTGCAAAATATCCGAACGGACGAGGATATGTCCCAGACCCAACCTGCCCCCACCTCAAACCTGTGCTGCCCTGAAAGTCCTAAGGGAACCCTACAAACTGACATCAGGAACCTGGGCTGGCCACTTTTCTTTCCCAGGGAAAAGGGCCGGTCTTTGTCTCCAGGGGCTGTGGCCGGCTGAGTGGCCCTGAGTGGCCGGCTGCCTGCAAAATATCCGAACGGACGAGGATATGTCCCAGACCCAACCTGCCCCCACCTCAAACCTGTGCTGCCCTGACAGTCCCAAGGGAACCTTACACACTGACATCAGGAACCTGGGCTGGACACTTTTCTTTCCCAGGGAAAAGGGCCGGTGTTTGTCTCCAGGGGCTGTGGCCCTGAGTGGCCGGCTGCCTGCAAAATATCCGAACGGACGAGGATATGTCCCAGACCCAACCTGCCCCCACCTCAAACCTGTGCTGCCCTGAAAGTCCTAAGGGAACCCTACAAACTGACATCAGGAAGCTGGGCTGGCCACTTTTCTTTCCCAGGGAAAAGGGCCGGTCTTTGTCTCCAGGGGCTGTGGCCCTGAGTGGCCGGCTGCCTGCAAAATATCCGAACGGACGAGGATATGTCCCAGACCCAACCTGCCCCCACCTCAAACCTGTGCTGCCCTGAAAGTCCTAAGGGAACCCTACAAACTGACATCAGGAACCTGGGCTGGCCACTTTTCTTTCCCAGGGAAAAGGGCCGGTCTTTGTCTCCAGGGGCTGTGGCCGGCTGAGTGGCCCTGAGTGGCCGGCTGCCTGCAAAATATCCGAACGGACGAGGATATGTCCCAGACCCAACCTGCCCCCACCTCAAACCTGTGCTGCCCTGAAAGTCCTAAGGGAACCCTACAAACTGACATCAGGAACCTGGGCTGGCCACTTTTCTTTCCCAGGGAAAAGGGCCGGTCTTTGTCTCCAGGGGCTGTGGCCGGCTGAGTGGCCCTGAGTGGCTGGCTGCCTGCAAAATATCCGAACGGACGAGGATATGTCCCAGACCCAACCTGCCCCCACCTCAAACCTGTGCTGCCCTGAAAGTCCTAAGGGAACCCTACAAACTGACATCAGGAACCTGGGCTGGCCACTTTTCTTTCCCAGGGAAAAGGGCCGGTCTTTGTCTCCAGGGGCTGTGGCCCTGAGTGGCCGGCTGCCTGCAAAATATCCGAACGGACGAGGATATGTCCCAGACCCAACCTGCCCCCACCTCAAACCTGTGCTGCCCTGAAAGTCCTAAGGGAACCCTACAAACTGACATCAGGAAGCTGGGCTGGCCACTTTTCTTTCCCAGGGAAAAGGGCCGGTCTTTGTCTCCAGGGGCTGTGGCCCTGAGTGGCCGGCTGCCTGCAAAATATCCGAACGGACGAGGATATGTCCCAGACCCAACCTGCCCCCACCTCAAACCTGTGCTGCCCTGAAAGTCCTAAGGGAACCCTACAAACTGACATCAGGAACCTGGGCTGGCCACTTTTCTTTCCCAGGGAAAAGGGCCGGTCTTTGTCTCCAGGGGCTGTGGCCGGCTGAGTGGCCCTGAGTGGCCGGCTGCCTGCAAAATATCCGAACGGACGAGGATATGTCCCAGACCCAACCTGCCCCCACCTCAAACCTGTGCTGCCCTGAAAGTCCTAAGGGAACCCTACAAACTGACATCAGGAACCTGGGCTGGCCACTTTTCTTTCCCAGGGAAAAGGGCCGGTCTTTGTCTCCAGGGGCTGTGGCCGGCTGAGTGGCCCTGAGTGGCCGGCTGCCTGCAAAATATCCGAACGGACGAGGATATGTCCCAGACCCAACCTGCCCCCACCTCAAACCTGTGCTGCCCTGAAAGTCCTAAGGGAACCCTACAAACTGACATCAGGAACCTGGGCTGGCCACTTTTCTTTCCCAGGGAAAAGGGCCGGTCTTTGTCTCCAGGGGCTGTGGCCGGCTGAGTGGCCCTGAGTGGCTGGCTGCCTGCAAAATATCCGAACGGACGAGGATATGTCCCAGACCCAACCTGCCCCCACCTCAAACCTGTGCTGCCCTGAAAGTCCTAAGGGAACCCTACAAACTGACATCAGGAACCTGGGCTGGCCACTTTTCTTTCCCAGGGAAAAGGGCCGGTCTTTGTCTCCAGGGGCTGTGGCCCTGAGTGGCCGGCTGCCTGCAAAATATCCGAACGGACGAGGATATGTCCCAGACCCAACCTGCCCCCACCTCAAACCTGTGCTGCCCTGAAAGTCCTAAGGGAACCCTACAAACTGACATCAGGAAGCTGGGCTGGCCACTTTTCTTTCCCAGGGAAAAGGGCCGGTCTTTGTCTCCAGGGGCTGTGGCCCTGAGTGGCCGGCTGCCTGCAAAATATCCGAACGGACGAGGATATGTCCCAGACCCAACCTGCCCCCACCTCAAACCTGTGCTGCCCTGAAAGTCCTAAGGGAACCCTACAAACTGACATCAGGAACCTGGGCTGGCCACTTTTCTTTCCCAGGGAAAAGGGCCGGTCTTTGTCTCCAGGGGCTGTGGCCGGCTGAGTGGCCCTGAGTGGCCGGCTGCCTGCAAAATATCCGAACGGACGAGGATATGTCCCAGACCCAACCTGCCCCCACCTCAAACCTGTGCTGCCCTGAAAGTCCTAAGGGAACCCTACAAACTGACATCAGGAACCTGGGCTGGCCACTTTTCTTTCCCAGGGAAAAGGGCCGGTCTTTGTCTCCAGGGGCTGTGGCCCTGAGTGGCTGGCTGCCTGCAAAATATCCGAACGGACGAGGATATGTCCCAGACCCAACCTGCCCCCACCTCAAACCTGTGCTGCCCTGAAAGTCCTAAGGGAACCCTACAAACTGACATCAGGAAGCTGGGCTGGCCACTTTTCTTTCCCAGGGAAAAGGGCCGGTCTTTGTCTCCAGGGGCTGTGGCCCTGAGTGGCCGGCTGCCTGCAAAATATCCGAACGGACGAGGATATGTCCCAGACCCAACCTGCCCCCACCTCAAACCTGTGCTGCCCTGAAAGTCCTAAGGGAACCCTACAAACTGACATCAGGAACCTGGGCTGGCCACTTTTCTTTCCCAGGGAAAAGGGCCGGTCTTTGTCTCCAGGGGCTGTGGCCCTGAGTGGCCGGCTGCCTGCAAAATATCCGAACGGACGAGGATATGTCCCAGACCCAACCTGCCCCCACCTCAAACCTGTGCTGCCCTGAAAGTCCTAAGGGAACCCTACAAACTGACATCAGGAACCTGGGCTGGCCACTTTTCTTTCCCAGGGAAAAGGGCCGGTCTTTGTCTCCAGGGGCTGTGGCCCTGAGTGGCCGGCTGCCTGCAAAATATCCGAACGGACGAGGATATGTCCCAGACCCAACCTGCCCCCACCTCAAACCTGTGCTGCCCTGACAGTCCCAAGGGAACCCTACAAACTGACATCAGGAACCTGGGCTGGCCACTTTTCTTTCCCAGGGAAAAGGGCCGGTCTTTGTCTCCAGGGGCTGTGGCCCTGAGTGGCCGGCTGCCTGCAAAATATCCGAACGGACGAGGATATGTCCCAGACCCAACCTGCCCCCACCTCAAACTTGTGCTGCCCTGAAAGTCCTAAGGGAACCCTACAAACTGACATCAGGAACCTGGGCTGGCCACTTTTCTTTCCCAGGGAAAAGGGCCGGTCTTTGTCTCCAGGGGCTGTGGCCCTGAGTGGCCGGCTGCCTGCAAAATATCCGAACGGACGAGGATATGTCCCAGACCCAACCTGCCCCCACCTCAAACCTGTGCTGCCCTGAAAGTCCTAAGGGAACCCTACAAACTGACATCAGGAACCTGGGCTGGCCACTTTTCTTTCCCAGGGAAAAGGGCCGGTCTTTGTCTCCAGGGGCTGTGGCCCTGAGTGGCCGGCTGCCTGCAAAATATCCGAACGGACGAGGATATGTCCCAGACCCAACCTGCCCCCACCTCAAACCTGTGCTGCCCTGAAAGTCCTAAGGGAACCCTACAAACTGACATCAGGAACCTGGGCTGGACACTTTTCTTTCCCAGGGAAAAGGGCCGGTCTTTGTCTCCAGGGGCTGTGGCCCTGAGTGGCCGGCTGCCTGCAAAATATCCGAACGGACGAGGATATGTCCCAGACCCAACCTGCCCCCACCTCAAACCTGTGCTGCCCTGAAAGTCCTAAGGGAACCCTACAAACTGACATCAGGAACCTGGGCTGGCCACTTTTCTTTCCCAGGGAAAAGGGCCGGTCTTTGTCTCCAGGGGCTGTGGCCCTGAGTGGCCGGCTGCCTGCAAAATATCCGAACGGACGAGGATATGTCCCAGACCCAACCTGCCCCCACCTCAAACCTGTGCTGCCCTGACAGTCCCAAGGGAACCTTACACACTGACATCAGGAACCTGGGCTGGACACTTTTCTTTCCCAGGGAAAAGGGCCGGTGTTTGTCTCCAGGGGCTGTGGCCCTGAGTGGCCGGCTGCCTGCAAAATATCCGAACGGACGAGGATATGTCCCAGACCCAACCTGCCCCCACCTCAAACCTGTGCTGCCCTGAAAGTCCTAAGGGAACCCTACAAACTGACATCAGGAAGCTGGGCTGGCCACTTTTCTTTCCCAGGGAAAAGGGCCGGTCTTTGTCTCCAGGGGCTGTGGCCCTGAGTGGCCGGCTGCCTGCAAAATATCCGAACGGACGAGGATATGTCCCAGACCCAACCTGCCCCCACCTCAAACCTGTGCTGCCCTGAAAGTCCTAAGGGAACCCTACAAACTGACATCAGGAACCTGGGCTGGCCACTTTTCTTTCCCAGGGAAAAGGGCCGGTCTTTGTCTCCAGGGGCTGTGGCCGGCTGAGTGGCCCTGAGTGGCCGGCTGCCTGCAAAATATCCGAACGGACGAGGATATGTCCCAGACCCAACCTGCCCCCACCTCAAACCTGTGCTGCCCTGAAAGTCCTAAGGGAACCCTACAAACTGACATCAGGAACCTGGGCTGGCCACTTTTCTTTCCCAGGGAAAAGGGCCGGTCTTTGTCTCCAGGGGCTGTGGCCGGCTGAGTGGCCCTGAGTGGCTGGCTGCCTGCAAAATATCCGAACGGACGAGGATATGTCCCAGACCCAACCTGCCCCCACCTCAAACCTGTGCTGCCCTGAAAGTCCTAAGGGAACCCTACAAACTGACATCAGGAACCTGGGCTGGCCACTTTTCTTTCCCAGGGAAAAGGGCCGGTCTTTGTCTCCAGGGGCTGTGGCCCTGAGTGGCCGGCTGCCTGCAAAATATCCGAACGGACGAGGATATGTCCCAGACCCAACCTGCCCCCACCTCAAACCTGTGCTGCCCTGAAAGTCCTAAGGGAACCCTACAAACTGACATCAGGAACCTGGGCTGGCCACTTTTCTTTCCCAGGGAAAAGGGCCGGTCTTTGTCTCCAGGGGCTG
Source organism: Anomalospiza imberbis (assembly GCF_031753505.1). Taxonomy (NCBI): domain Eukaryota; kingdom Metazoa; phylum Chordata; class Aves; order Passeriformes; family Viduidae; genus Anomalospiza; species Anomalospiza imberbis. The sequence goes on along the minus strand of NC_089697.1, from coordinate 14,852,872 downwards.
TGGCCCTGAGTGGCCGGCTGCCTGCAAAATATCCGAACGGACGAGGATATGTCCCAGACCCAACCTGCCCCCACCTCAAACCTGTGCTGCCCTGAAAGTCCTAAGGGAACCCTACAAACTGACATCAGGAACCTGGGCTGGCCACTTTTCTTTCCCAGGGAAAAGGGCCGGTCTTTGTCTCCAGGGGCTGTGGCCCTGAGTGGCCGGCTGCCTGCAAAATATCCGAACGGACGAGGATATGTCCCAGACCCAACCTGCCCCCACCTCAAACCTGTGCTGCCCTGACAGTCCCAAGGGAACCCTACAAACTGACATCAGGAACCTGGGCTGGCCACTTTTCTTTCCCAGGGAAAAGGGCCGGTCTTTGTCTCCAGGGGCTGTGGCCCTGAGTGGCCGGCTGCCTGCAAAATATCCGAACGGACGAGGATATGTCCCAGACCCAACCTGCCCCCACCTCAAACCTGTGCTGCCCTGAAAGTCCTAAGGGAACCCTACAAACTGACATCAGGAAGCTGGGCTGGCCACTTTTCTTTCCCAGGGAAAAGGGCCGGTCTTTGTCTCCAGGGGCTGTGGCCCTGAGTGGCCGGCTGCCTGCAAAATATCCGAACGGACGAGGATATGTCCCAGACCCAACCTGCCCCCACCTCAAACCTGTGCTGCCCTGAAAGTCCTAAGGGAACCCTACAAACTGACATCAGGAACCTGGGCTGGCCACTTTTCTTTCCCAGGGAAAAGGGCCGGTCTTTGTCTCCAGGGGCTGTGGCCCTGAGTGGCCGGCTGCCTGCAAAATATCCGAACGGACGAGGATATGTCCCAGACCCAACCTGCCCCCACCTCAAACCTGTGCTGCCCTGACAGTCCCAAGGGAACCCTACAAACTGACATCAGGAACCTGGGCTGGCCACTTTTCTTTCCCAGGGAAAAGGGCCGGTCTTTGTCTCCAGGGGCTGTGGCCCTGAGTGGCCGGCTGCCTGCAAAATATCCGAACGGACGAGGATATGTCCCAGACCCAACCTGCCCCCACCTCAAACCTGTGCTGCCCTGAAAGTCCTAAGGGAACCCTACAAACTGACATCAGGAAGCTGGGCTGGCCACTTTTCTTTCCCAGGGAAAAGGGCCGGTCTTTGTCTCCAGGGGCTGTGGCCCTGAGTGGCCGGCTGCCTGCAAAATATCCGAACGGACGAGGATATGTCCCAGACCCAACCTGCCCCCACCTCAAACCTGTGCTGCCCTGAAAGTCCTAAGGGAACCCTACAAACTGACATCAGGAACCTGGGCTGGCCACTTTTCTTTCCCAGGGAAAAGGGCCGGTCTTTGTCTCCAGGGGCTGTGGCCCTGAGTGGCCGGCTGCCTGCAAAATATCCGAACGGACGAGGATATGTCCCAGACCCAACCTGCCCCCACCTCAAACCTGTGCTGCCCTGAAAGTCCTAAGGGAACCCTACAAACTGACATCAGGAACCTGGGCTGGCCACTTTTCTTTCCCAGGGAAAAGGGCCGGTCTTTGTCTCCAGGGGCTGTGGCCCTGAGTGGCCGGCTGCCTGCAAAATATCCGAACGGACGAGGATATGTCCCAGACCCAACCTGCCCCCACCTCAAACCTGTGCTGCCCTGAAAGTCCCAAGGGAACCCTACAAACTGACATCAGGAACCTGGGCTGGCCACTTTTCTTTCCCAGGGAAAAGGGCCGGTCTTTGTCTCCAGGGGCTGTGGCCCTGAGTGGCCGGCTGCCTGCAAAATATCCGAACGGACGAGGATATGTCCCAGACCCAACCTGCCCCCACCTCAAACCTGTGCTGCCCTGAAAGTCCTAAGGGAACCCTACAAACTGACATCAGGAACCTGGGCTGGCCACTTTTCTTTCCCAGGGAAAAGGGCCGGTCTTTGTCTCCAGGGGCTGTGGCCCTGAGTGGCCGGCTGCCTGCAAAATATCCGAACGGACGAGGATATGTCCCAGACCCAACCTGCCCCCACCTCAAACCTGTGCTGCCCTGAAAGTCCTAAGGGAACCCTACAAACTGACATCAGGAACCTGGGCTGGCCACTTTTCTTTCCCAGGGAAAAGGGCCGGTCTTTGTCTCCAGGGGCTGTGGCCCTGAGTGGCCGGCTGCCTGCAAAATATCCGAACGGACGAGGATATGTCCCAGACCCAACCTGCCCCCACCTCAAACCTGTGCTGCCCTGAAAGTCCTAAGGGAACCCTACAAACTGACATCAGGAAGCTGGGCTGGCCACTTTTCTTTCCCAGGGAAAAGGGCCGGTCTTTGTCTCCAGGGGCTGTGGCCCTGAGTGGCCGGCTGCCTGCAAAATATCCGAACGGACGAGGATATGTCCCAGACCCAACCTGCCCCCACCTCAAACCTGTGCTGCCCTGAAAGTCCTAAGGGAACCCTACAAACTGACATCAGGAACCTGGGCTGGCCACTTTTCTTTCCCAGGGAAAAGGGCCGGTCTTTGTCTCCAGGGGCTGTGGCCGGCTGAGTGGCCCTGAGTGGCCGGCTGCCTGCAAAATATCCGAACGGACGAGGATATGTCCCAGACCCAACCTGCCCCCACCTCAAACCTGTGCTGCCCTGAAAGTCCTAAGGGAACCCTACAAACTGACATCAGGAACCTGGGCTGGCCACTTTTCTTTCCCAGGGAAAAGGGCCGGTCTTTGTCTCCAGGGGCTGTGGCCCTGAGTGGCCGGCTGCCTGCAAAATATCCGAACGGACGAGGATATGTCCCAGACCCAACCTGCCCCCACCTCAAACCTGTGCTGCCCTGAAAGTCCTAAGGGAACCCTACAAACTGACATCAGGAACCTGGGCTGGCCACTTTTCTTTCCCAGGGAAAAGGGCCGGTCTTTGTCTCCAGGGGCTGTGGCCCTGAGTGGCCGGCTGCCTGCAAAATATCCGAACGGACGAGGATATGTCCCAGACCCAACCTGCCCCCACCTCAAACCTGTGCTGCCCTGAAAGTCCTAAGGGAACCCTACAAACTGACATCAGGAACCTGGGCTGGCCACTTTTCTTTCCCAGGGAAAAGGGCCGGTCTTTGTCTCCAGGGGCTGTGGCCCTGAGTGGCCGGCTGCCTGCAAAATATCCGAACGGACGAGGATATGTCCCAGACCCAACCTGCCCCCACCTCAAACCTGTGCTGCCCTGAAAGTCCTAAGGGAACCCTACAAACTGACATCAGGAACCTGGGCTGGCCACTTTTCTTTCCCAGGGAAAAGGGCCGGTCTTTGTCTCCAGGGGCTGTGGCCCTGAGTGGCCGGCTGCCTGCAAAATATCCGAACGGACGAGGATATGTCCCAGACCCAACCTGCCCCCACCTCAAACCTGTGCTGCCCTGAAAGTCCTAAGGGAACCCTACAAACTGACATCAGGAACCTGGGCTGGCCACTTTTCTTTCCCAGGGAAAAGGGCCGGTCTTTGTCTCCAGGGGCTGTGGCCCTGAGTGGCCGGCTGCCTGCAAAATATCCGAACGGACGAGGATATGTCCCAGACCCAACCTGCCCCCACCTCAAACCTGTGCTGCCCTGAAAGTCCTAAGGGAACCCTACAAACTGACATCAGGAACCTGGGCTGGCCACTTTTCTTTCCCAGGGAAAAGGGCCGGTCTTTGTCTCCAGGGGCTGTGGCCCTGAGTGGCCGGCTGCCTGCAAAATATCCGAACGGACGAGGATATGTCCCAGACCCAACCTGCCCCCACCTCAAACCTGTGCTGCCCTGACAGTCCCAAGGGAACCCTACAAACTGACATCAGGAACCTGGGCTGGCCACTTTTCTTTCCCAGGGAAAAGGGCCGGTCTTTGTCTCCAGGGGCTGTGGCCCCTAGTGGCCGGCTGCCTGCAAAATATCCGAACGGACGAGGATATGTCCCAGACCCAACCTGCCCCCACCTCAAACTTGTGCTGCCCTGAAAGTCCTAAGGGAACCCTACAAACTGACATCAGGAACCTGGGCTGGCCACTTTTCTTTCCCAGGGAAAAGGGCCGGTCTTTGTCTCCAGGGGCTGTGGCCCTGAGTGGCCGGCTGCCTGCAAAATATCCGAACGGACGAGGATATGTCCCAGACCCAACCTGCCCCCACCTCAAACCTGTGCTGCCCTGAAAGTCCTAAGGGAACCCTACAAACTGACATCAGGAACCTGGGCTGGCCACTTTTCTTTCCCAGGGAAAAGGGCCGGTCTTTGTCTCCAGGGGCTGTGGCCCTGAGTGGCCGGCTGCCTGCAAAATATCCGAACGGACGAGGATATGTCCCAGACCCAACCTGCCCCCACCTCAAACCTGTGCTGCCCTGAAAGTCCTAAGGGAACCCTACAAACTGACATCAGGAACCTGGGCTGGCCACTTTTCTTTCCCAGGGAAAAGGGCCGGTCTTTGTCTCCAGGGGCTGTGGCCCTGAGTGGCCGGCTGCCTGCAAAATATCCGAACGGACGAGGATATGTCCCAGACCCAACCTGCCCCCACCTCAAACCTGTGCTGCCCTGAAAGTCCTAAGGGAACCCTACAAACTGACATCAGGAAGCTGGGCTGGCCACTTTTCTTTCCCAGGGAAAAGGGCCGGTCTTTGTCTCCAGGGGCTGTGGCCCTGAGTGGCCGGCTGCCTGCAAAATATCCGAACGGACGAGGATATGTCCCAGACCCAACCTGCCCCCACCTCAAACCTGTGCTGCCCTGAAAGTCCCAAGGGAACCCTACAAACTGACATCAGGAACCTGGGCTGGCCACTTTTCTTTCCCAGGGAAAAGGGCCGGTCTTTGTCTCCAGGGGCTGTGGCCCTGAGTGGCCGGCTGCCTGCAAAATATCCGAACGGACGAGGATATGTCCCAGACCCAACCTGCCCCCACCTCAAACCTGTGCTGCCCTGACAGTCCCAAGGGAACCTTACACACTGACATCAGGAACCTGGGCTGGACACTTTTCTTTCCCAGGGAAAAGGGCCGGTCTTTGTCTCCAGGGGCTGTGGCCCTGAGTGGCCGGCTGCCTGCAAAATATCCGAACGGACGAGGATATGTCCCAGACCCAACCTGCCCCCACCTCAAACCTGTGCTGCCCTGAAAGTCCTAAGGGAACCCTACAAACTGACATCAGGAAGCTGGGCTGGCCACTTTTCTTTCCCAGGGAAAAGGGCCGGTCTTTGTCTCCAGGGGCTGTGGCCCTGAGTGGCCGGCTGCCTGCAAAATATCCGAACGGACGAGGATATGTCCCAGACCCAACCTGCCCCCACCTCAAACCTGTGCTGCCCTGAAAGTCCTAAGGGAACCCTACAAACTGACATCAGGAAGCTGGGCTGGCCACTTTTCTTTCCCAGGGAAAAGGGCCGGTCTTTGTCTCCAGGGGCTGTGGCCGGCTGAGTGGCCCTGAGTGGCCGGCTGCCTGCAAAATATCCGAACGGACGAGGATATGTCCCAGACCCAACCTGCCCCCACCTCAAACCTGTGCTGCCCTGAAAGTCCTAAGGGAACCCTACAAACTGACATCAGGAACCTGGGCTGGCCACTTTTCTTTCCCAGGGAAAAGGGCCGGTCTTTGTCTCCAGGGGCTGTGGCCGGCTGAGTGGCCCTGAGTGGCCGGCTGCCTGCAAAATATCCGAACGGACGAGGATATGTCCCAGACCCAACCTGCCCCCACCTCAAACCTGTGCTGCCCTGAAAGTCCTAAGGGAACCCTACAAACTGACATCAGGAACCTGGGCTGGCCACTTTTCTTTCCCAGGGAAAAGGGCCGGTCTTTGTCTCCAGGGGCTGTGGCCCTGAGTGGCCGGCTGCCTGCAAAATATCCGAATGGACGAGGATATGTCCCAGACCCAACCTGCCCCCACCTCAAACCTGTGCTGCCCTGAAAGTCCTAAGGGAACCCTACAAACTGACATCAGGAACCTGGGCTGGCCACTTTTCTTTCCCAGGGAAAAGGGCCGGTCTTTGTCTCCAGGGGCTGTGGCCCTGAGTGGCCGGCTGCCTGCAAAATATCCGAACGGACGAGGATATGTCCCAGACCCAACCTGCCCCCACCTCAAACCTGTGCTGCCCTGAAAGTCCTAAGGGAACCCTACAAACTGACATCAGGAACCTGGGCTGGCCACTTTTCTTTCCCAGGGAAAAGGGCCGGTCTTTGTCTCCAGGGGCTGTGGCCCTGAGTGGCCGGCTGCCTGCAAAATATCCGAACGGACGAGGATATGTCCCAGACCCAACCTGCCCCCACCTCAAACCTGTGCTGCCCTGAAAGTCCTAAGGGAACCCTACAAACTGACATCAGGAAGCTGGGCTGGCCACTTTTCTTTCCCAGGGAAAAGGGCCGGTCTTTGTCTCCAGGGGCTGTGGCCCTGAGTGGCCGGCTGCCTGCAAAATATCCGAACGGACGAGGATATGTCCCAGACCCAACCTGCCCCCACCTCAAACCTGTGCTGCCCTGAAAGTCCTAAGGGAACCCTACAAACTGACATCAGGAACCTGGGCTGGCCACTTTTCTTTCCCAGGGAAAAGGGCCGGTCTTTGTCTCCAGGGGCTGTGGCCCTGAGTGGCCGGCTGCCTGCAAAATATCCGAACGGACGAGGATATGTCCCAGACCCAACCTGCCCCCACCTCAAACCTGTGCTGCCCTGACAGTCCCAAGGGAACCCTACAAACTGACATCAGGAACCTGGGCTGGCCACTTTTCTTTCCCAGGGAAAAGGGCCGGTCTTTGTCTCCAGGGGCTGTGGCCCTGAGTGGCCGGCTGCCTGCAAAATATCCGAACGGACGAGGATATGTCCCAGACCCAACCTGCCCCCACCTCAAACCTGTGCTGCCCTGAAAGTCCTAAGGGAACCCTACAAACTGACATCAGGAACCTGGGCTGGCCACTTTTCTTTCCCAGGGAAAAGGGCCGGTCTTTGTCTCCAGGGGCTGTGGCCCTGAGTGGCCGGCTGCCTGCAAAATATCCGAACGGACGAGGATATGTCCCAGACCCAACCTGCCCCCACCTCAAACCTGTGCTGCCCTGAAAGTCCTAAGGGAACCCTACAAACTGACATCAGGAAGCTGGGCTGGCCACTTTTCTTTCCCAGGGAAAAGGGCCGGTCTTTGTCTCCAGGGGCTGTGGCCCTGAGTGGCCGGCTGCCTGCAAAATATCCGAACGGACGAGGATATGTCCCAGACCCAACCTGCCCCCACCTCAAACCTGTGCTGCCCTGAAAGTCCTAAGGGAACCCTACAAACTGACATCAGGAACCTGGGCTGGCCACTTTTCTTTCCCAGGGAAAAGGGCCGGTCTTTGTCTCCAGGGGCTGTGGCCCTGAGTGGCCGGCTGCCTGCAAAATATCCGAACGGACGAGGATATGTCCCAGACCCAACCTGCCCCCACCTCAAACCTGTGCTGCCCTGAAAGTCCTAAGGGAACCCTACAAACTGACATCAGGAACCTGGGCTGGCCACTTTTCTTTCCCAGGGAAAAGGGCCGGTCTTTGTCTCCAGGGGCTGTGGCCCTGAGTGGCCGGCTGCCTGCAAAATATCCGAACGGACGAGGATATGTCCCAGACCCAACCTGCCCCCACCTCAAACCTGTGCTGCCCTGAAAGTCCTAAGGGAACCCTACAAACTGACATCAGGAACCTGGGCTGGCCACTTTTCTTTCCCAGGGAAAAGGGCCGGTCTTTGTCTCCAGGGGCTGTGGCCCTGAGTGGCCGGCTGCCTGCAAAATATCCGAACGGACGAGGATATGTCCCAGACCCAACCTGCCCCCACCTCAAACCTGTGCTGCCCTGAAAGTCCCAAGGGAACCCTACAAACTGACATCAGGAACCTGGGCTGGCCACTTTTCTTTCCCAGGGAAAAGGGCCGGTCTTTGTCTCCAGGGGCTGTGGCCCTGAGTGGCCGGCTGCCTGCAAAATATCCGAACGGACGAGGATATGTCCCAGACCCAACCTGCCCCCACCTCAAACCTGTGCTGCCCTGAAAGTCCTAAGGGAACCCTACAAACTGACATCAGGAAGCTGGGCTGGCCACTTTTCTTTCCCAGGGAAAAGGGCCGGTCTTTGTCTCCAGGGGCTGTGGCCCTGAGTGGCCGGCTGCCTGCAAAATATCCGAACGGACGAGGATATGTCCCAGACCCAACCTGCCCCCACCTCAAACCTGTGCTGCCCTGAAAGTCCTAAGGGAACCCTACAAACTGACATCAGGAACCTGGGCTGGCCACTTTTCTTTCCCAGGGAAAAGGGCCGGTCTTTGTCTCCAGGGGCTGTGGCCGGCTGAGTGGCCGGCTGCCTGCAAAATATCCGAACGGACGAGGATATGTCCCAGACCCAACCTGCCCCCACCTCAAACCTGTGCTGCCCTGAAAGTCCTAAGGGAACCCTACAAACTGACATCAGGAAGCTGGGCTGGCCACTTTTCTTTCCCAGGGAAAAGGGCCGGTCTTTGTCTCCAGGGGCTGTGGCCCTGAGTGGCCGGCTGCCTGCAAAATATCCGAACGGACGAGGATATGTCCCAGACCCAACCTGCCCCCACCTCAAACCTGTGCTGCCCTGAAAGTCCTAAGGGAACCCTACAAACTGACATCAGGAACCTGGGCTGGCCACTTTTCTTTCCCAGGGAAAAGGGCCGGTCTTTGTCTCCAGGGGCTGTGGCCCTGAGTGGCCGGCTGCCTGCAAAATATCCGAACGGACGAGGATATGTCCCAGACCCAACCTGCCCCCACCTCAAACCTGTGCTGCCCTGAAAGTCCCAAGGGAACCCTACAAACTGACATCAGGAACCTGGGCTGGCCACTTTTCTTTCCCAGAGAAAAGGGCCCGTCTTTGTCTCCAGGGGCTGTGGCCCTGAGTGGCCGGCTGCCTGCAAAATATCCGAACGGACGAGGATATGTCCCAGACCCAACCTGCCCCCACCTCAAACCTGTGCTGCCCTGAAAGTCCTAAGGGAACCCTACAAACTGACATCAGGAACCTGGGCTGGCCACTTTTCTTTCCCAGGGAAAAGGGCCGGTCTTTGTCTCCAGGGGCTGTGGCCCTGAGTGGCCGGCTGCCTGCAAAATATCCGAACGGACGAGGATATGTCCCAGACCCAACCTGCCCCCACCTCAAACCTGTGCTGCCCTGAAAGTCCTAAGGGAACCCTACAAACTGACATCAGGAACCTGGGCTGGCCACTTTTCTTTCCCAGGGAAAAGGGCCGGTCTTTGTCTCCAGGGGCTGTGGCCCTGAGTGGCCGGCTGCCTGCAAAATATCCGAACGGACGAGGATATGTCCCAGACCCAACCTGCCCCCACCTCAAACCTGTGCTGCCCTGAAAGTCCTAAGGGAACCCTACAAACTGACATCAGGAACCTGGGCTGGCCACTTTTCTTTCCCAGGGAAAAGGGCCGGTCTTTGTCTCCAGGGGCTGTGGCCCTGAGTGGCCGGCTGCCTGCAAAATATCCGAACGGACGAGGATATGTCCCAGACCCAACCTGCCCCCACCTCAAACCTGTGCTGCCCTGAAAGTCCTAAGGGAACCCTACAAACTGACATCAGGAACCTGGGCTGGCCACTTTTCTTTCCCAGGGAAAAGGGCCGGTCTTTGTCTCCAGGGGCTGTGGCCCTGAGTGGCCGGCTGCCTGCAAAATATCCGAACGGACGAGGATATGTCCCAGACCCAACCTGCCCCCACCTCAAACCTGTGCTGCCCTGAAAGTCCTAAGGGAACCCTACAAACTGACATCAGGAACCTGGGCTGGCCACTTTTCTTTCCCAGGGAAAAGGGCCGGTCTTTGTCTCCAGGGGCTGTGGCCCTGAGTGGCCGGCTGCCTGCAAAATATCCGAACGGACGAGGATATGTCCCAGACCCAACCTGCCCCCACCTCAAACCTGTGCTGCCCTGAAAGTCCTAAGGGAACCCTACAAACTGACATCAGGAACCTGGGCTGGCCACTTTTCTTTCCCAGGGAAAAGGGCCGGTCTTTGTCTCCAGGGGCTGTGGCCGGCTGAGTGGCCGGCTGCCTGCAAAATATCCGAACGGACGAGGATATGTCCCAGACCCAACCTGCCCCCACCTCAAACCTGTGCTGCCCTGAAAGTCCTAAGGGAACCCTACAAACTGACATCAGGAACCTGGGCTGGCCACTTTTCTTTCCCAGGGAAAAGGGCCGGTCTTTGTCTCCAGGGGCTGTGGCCCTGAGTGGCCGGCTGCCTGCAAAATATCCGAACGGACGAGGATATGTCCCAGACCCAACCTGCCCCCACCTCAAACCTGTGCTGCCCTGAAAGTCCTAAGGGAACCCTACAAACTGACATCAGGAACCTGGGCTGGCCACTTTTCTTTCCCAGGGAAAAGGGCCGGTCTTTGTCTCCAGGGGCTGTGGCCCTGAGTGGCCGGCTGCCTGCAAAATATCCGAACGGACGAGGATATGTCCCAGACCCAACCTGCCCCCACCTCAAACCTGTGCTGCCCTGAAAGTCCTAAGGGAACCCTACAAACTGACATCAGGAAGCTGGGCTGGCCACTTTTCTTTCCCAGGGAAAAGGGCCGGTCTTTGTCTCCAGGGGCTGTGGCCCTGAGTGGCCGGCTGCCTGCAAAATATCCGAACGGACGAGGATATGTCCCAGACCCAACCTGCCCCCACCTCAAACCTGTGCTGCCATGAAAGTCCTAAGGGAACCCTACAAACTGACATCAGGAACCTGGGCTGGCCACTTTTCTTTCCCAGGGAAAAGGGCCGGTCTTTGTCTCCAGGGGCTGTGGCCGGCTGAGTGGCCGGCTGCCTGCAAAATATCCGAACGGACGAGGATATGTCCCAGACCCAACCTGCCCCCACCTCAAACCTGTGCTGCCCTGAAAGTCCTAAGGGAACCCTACAAACTGACATCAGGAAGCTGGGCTGGCCACTTTTCTTTCCCAGGGAAAAGGGCCGGTCTTTGTCTCCAGGGGCTGTGGCCCTGAGTGGCCGGCTGCCTGCAAAATATCCGAACGGACGAGGATATGTCCCAGACCCAACCTGCCCCCACCTCAAACCTGTGCTGCCCTGAAAGTCCTAAGGGAACCCTACAAACTGACATCAGGAACCTGGGCTGGCCACTTTTCTTTCCCAGGGAAAAGGGCCGGTCTTTGTCTCCAGGGGCTGTGGCCCTGAGTGGCCGGCTGCCTGCAAAATATCCGAACGGACGAGGATATGTCCCAGACCCAACCTGCCCCCACCTCAAACCTGTGCTGCCCTGAAAGTCCTAAGGGAACCCTACAAACTGACATCAGGAACCTGGGCTGGCCACTTTTCTTTCCCAGGGAAAAGGGCCGGTCTTTGTCTCCAGGGGCTGTGGCCCTGAGTGGCCGGCTGCCTGCAAAATATCCGAACGGACGAGGATATGTCCCAGACCCAACCTGCCCCCACCTCAAACCTGTGCTGCCCTGAAAGTCCTAAGGGAACCCTACAAACTGACATCAGGAACCTGGGCTGGCCACTTTTCTTTCCCAGGGAAAAGGGCCGGTCTTTGTCTCCAGGGGCTGTGGCCCTGAGTGGCCGGCTGCCTGCAAAATATCCGAACGGACGAGGATATGTCCCAGACCCAACCTGCCCCCACCTCAAACCTGTGCTGCCATGAAAGTCCTAAGGGAACCCTACAAACTGACATCAGGAACCTGGGCTGGCCACTTTTCTTTCCCAGGGAAAAGGGCCGGTCTTTGTCTCCAGGGGCTGTGGCCGGCTGAGTGGCCGGCTGCCTGCAAAATATCCGAACGGACGAGGATATGTCCCAGACCCAACCTGCCCCCACCTCAAACCTGTGCTGCCCTGAAAGTCCTAAGGGAACCCTACAAACTGACATCAGGAACCTGGGCTGGCCACTTTTCTTTCCCAGGGAAAAGGGCCGGTCTTTGTCTCCAGGGGCTGTGGCCCTGAGTGGCCGGCTGCCTGCAAAATATCCGAACGGACGAGGATATGTCCCAGACCCAACCTGCCCCCACCTCAAACCTGTGCTGCCCTGAAAGTCCTAAGGGAACCCTACAAACTGACATCAGGAACCTGGGCTGGCCACTTTTCTTTCCCAGGGAAAAGGGCCGGTCTTTGTCTCCAGGGGCTGTGGCCCTGAGTGGCCGGCTGCCTGCAAAATATCCGAACGGACGAGGATATGTCCCAGACCCAACCTGCCCCCACCTCAAACCTGTGCTGCCCTGAAAGTCCTAAGGGAACCCTACAAACTGACATCAGGAACCTGGGCTGGCCACTTTTCTTTCCCAGGGAAAAGGGCCGGTCTTTGTCTCCAGGGGCTGTGGCCCTGAGTGGCCGGCTGCCTGCAAAATATCCGAACGGACGAGGATATGTCCCAGACCCAACCTGCCCCCACCTCAAACCTGTGCTGCCCTGAAAGTCCTAAGGGAACCCTACAAACTGACATCAGGAACCTGGGCTGGCCACTTTTCTTTCCCAGGGAAAAGGGCCGGTCTTTGTCTCCAGGGGCTGTGGCCCTGAGTGGCCGGCTGCCTGCAAAATATCCGAACGGACGAGGATATGTCCCAGACCCAACCTGCCCCCACCTCAAACCTGTGCTGCCCTGAAAGTCCTAAGGGAACCCTACAAACTGACATCAGGAACCTGGGCTGGCCACTTTTCTTTCCCAGGGAAAAGGGCCGGTCTTTGTCTCCAGGGGCTGTGGCCGGCTGAGTGGCCCTGAGTGGCCGGCTGCCTGCAAAATATCCGAACGGACGAGGATATGTCCCAGACCCAACCTGCCCCCACCTCAAACCTGTGCTGCCCTGAAAGTCCTAAGGGAACCCTACAAACTGACATCAGGAAGCTGGGCTGGCCACTTTTCTTTCCCAGGGAAAAGGGCCGGTCTTTGTCTCCAGGGGCTGTGGCCCTGAGTGGCCGGCTGCCTGCAAAATATCCGAACGGACGAGGATATGTCCCAGACCCAACCTGCCCCCACCTCAAACCTGTGCTGCCCTGAAAGTCCTAAGGGAACCCTACAAACTGATATCAGGAACCCGGGCTGCTGAGTTTGGTTTCACCAGTAGATATCTTTCATTTTTGACCCGGTCCCAGCACTCCTCCTGGGGCCTCACTTCCCGAGTGTTTTTTTGCCTCTTCCAGTTCCAAACACCGCAGTATTTCTCTGAGACCCCATCTACCACCCGCAAGTACTCAGGGTTTGTTTTTTTTTTTTTTTTGCCAAATGCCTCTTGGAAACTGACAGTATGAAACTTGGCTCTTGGTTTTTTCTGTGCTGGATTTCTCCTGTAGAAAGCTGCCAGCATGTAACCCTTACCACAACCACTTCACTGGGCCCAGAAATCACAGCCTTCAGACCAGCAGTGTAGGACCCTGCCCACTGCCCCTCCACTGGCACCTTTCCAAAGCCTTCCGCTACATTCCAGTAATACTCCGCATTTCCAGCGGGCAGCCTGTCTGACCCTCATCCTGACCCTAAAAGTGTGCTAAGGAATTCTAAAATAGCCCTTAGGAAGGTGTAACAATACCCTAAAAGACACCAGAAAAGTCCTAAAAAGCCTTCCAAAATCCCCTAAATATTCCTAATAGTCCTGCAAAGAAACTCAAGGAAACCTGCTCAGCCTCCAAACCCTGCCTGTTGCTCTCTAGCCCACAGATGTCATCCCTACCTTTTTGCAGTGGGTCCTGTTGTGCTCTGAGGGTTCTGTCGTTGTCCTGGTGTGAGGGTCGCTGCCTTGTCCCAGCGGGAGGGTTCCGGTGTGGTCTCGCTGTTCGGGTTGCTGCGTGGTGCTGCTGCTGTCAGGGGTGAAAAGGGAAAAGGCTGTTGTTAGGGGGGCTGCTTAGGCTGAGGTTAGGGCTGGGCTCAGGGGTGGTGCACCTGTACCCTAACTTGCCTCCTAAGCTGTACCCTGTAGCCCTCATCTCCACTGCACTGCCCAGCCCTCAAGCCCTCGCCCTTTACCCCTCAAGCCCTCCCTCTGCCCCCCAGCCCTCAGGCTCTGTGTGTCACCCTCCAGCCCCCCCTTTGCCCCTCAGCTCCTGTGGGTCACCCTTAATCCCTCTCCTTTGCCCCTCAGCCCCCAGCTTCTCTGTGTCACCCTCCAGCTGCCCCTGACCCCCTCAGCATCTCTCTGTGTCACCCACTGTCCCCTCTCCCTGTCCCTCCCTCAGCTCCCAGCCACTGTCACCCTCAAGCCCCTCAAGCTGCCCCTCAGCCTCTATGTGCCGTGCCATGAAAAGACCCTAAAAACATAAAAATTCCCTAAAAAACCCTCATCTTCAAAATGTCCTAAGAGCCCCACAGAAACACAAAAATAGCCTCAGAATACCCTTAAAATACAAGTAAAATACCCTACTTTTAAAAAAACCCTAAAACACCCTTAAAAATCCCTAAAGAACCTTTTAAAAAGCACTAAATATTCCTAAAAGAGCTCTAATAATACCCCAAAAATCCTTAAAATGCCCTGATAAGACCCTAAACAGACCTAAAAGCTTCCTCAATAAACCTAAAAATACCCTAGTCCTAAGAGTCCTCCACATACCCCCAATAGTCCTAAAAAAGCCCTAAATATTTTTAAATAGTCCTAGGAAAGCACCCCTCCCAAAAAAAAAAAAAAAAACCCCTATAAGTTCTAATTAGTACTAAGAAAGCCCTTAAAATACCCTAAAAAAATCTTTTAAAAGCCCTGAAAAAGCCCTAAAAGTATCCTAAATATTCCCAGAAAAATCCTAAAAAGCACCTGCAAAAAAAAAAAAGCCCCTAAAATATCCTTTAAAAGCCCTAAAAAAACCCTAAAAAAGTGCTCAGTCCCCAAGCTCTACCGGTCACTCTCTAGCCAGCAAACATCATCCCCGCCTTTTAATTAGGGTCACTGCCTGCAGCTGCTGGCAGGGTTCTGGGGCTGTCCCAGCATTAGGCTCGCTGCCTGCAGCTGCTGTTGGGGAAAACTGGTGTTCTAGGGGTGCTGTTTAGAGTGAGCTTAGGGTTGGGCTGAGGGCTGCTGCTGTACCCTAACCCTTCCTGGTACCCTGTGTCCTGTCCTTCCTACCCCTAACCCTCAGTGTCAGCTCTCCACCTGTCAAGTCCCCCCCTCTTTGCCCCTCAGCCCACAATGTCTGTGTGTCACCCCAAGCCCCCGACACTGTCCTGTGGCCCCCTAACCTCCACCGTGCACACTCCACCTGGGTAGGGGTGATTTTAAAAGTGAGGTTAAGGGTGGTGTGAGGGCTGATAAACCTGACACATCAGACACCCCCCACTTTGTCCCTCAAGGCAGCCCCTGCCACTCAGCCTCCTTGTGTCACCCTCAAGTTCCCACCGCAGCCTCTCAGCGTCTCTGTGCCACCCTGGAGCCCCCCTTTTTACTCCTAAAGACCCCTTCTGCCTCTCAGCTGCCCCCACGTTCTGTGTCACCTCCAGCCCCCTCCCCTCAGCCCCAGGTGCCTTTGTGACACAGCACAGCACACAGATGTGGTCCCTGCCTGTTTTATTTGGGTGTTGTCCTGCTGTGAGGGCCGCACTATCCCCACGAGTCCAGGCTCCCAAGTGCTGCTGCAGGGAGTCGCAGGTGGGCAGTGGGGAGTAAAGGGGTGGAGAAGGGGCCGGCTGGGGAGGGGTGAAGGGAGGAGAGAGGGTGGGGAAGGGGCGGGCTGGAAGTACAGGTAGGGGTGAGGGGTGGAGACGGGGACACAGCACAATGGGGCTGAGGGGAGGAGGGGAGGGGGCACCCCATACATCCCAGACCAAAGCTACAGCACAATACAATTCGGAATGCAGGGGCAATGCCGAACACCAGCTAAAACCTGACATCAGGAACCTGGGGGGGGTGAGATTTCTTTCCCAGGGAAAAGGGCCGGTCTTTGTCTCCAGGGGCTGTGGCCCTGAGTGGCCGGCTGCCTGCAAAATATCCGAACGGACGAGGATATGTCCCAGACCCAACCTGCCCCCACCTCAAACCTGTGCTGCCCTGACAGTCCCAAGGGAACCCTACAAACTGACATCAAGAACCTGGGCTGGCCACTTTTCTTTCCCAGGGAAAAGGGCCGGTCTTTGTCTCCAGGGGCTGTGGCCCTGAGTGGCCGGCTGCCTGCAAAATATCCGAACGGACGAGGATATGTCCCAGACCCAACCTGCCCCCACCTCAAACCTGTGCTGCCCTGACAGTCCCAAGGGAACCCTACAATCTGACATCAGGAACCTGCCCCATCCCGCCTAAGCCCCGCCCCCTCCGCCTAAGCCCCGCCCCTCCGGCCCAAGCCCCGCCCCCTCCGGCCCAAGCCCCGCCCCCTCCCGGCCTAAGCCCCGCCCCCTCCCGGCCTAAGCCCCGCCCCCTTCCGCCTAAGCCCCGCCCCCTTCCGCCTAAGCCCCGCCCTCTCCGGCCCAAGCCCCGCCCCCCTCCCGCCTAAGCCCCGCCCCTCTCCCGCCTAAGCCCCGCCCCCCTTCCGCCTAAGCCCCGCCCTCTCCGGCCCAAGCCCCGCCCTCTCCGGCCCAAGCCCCGCCCCCTCCGGCCCAAGCCCCGCCCCCTCCGGCCCAAGCCCCGCCCCTCTCCCGCCTAAGCCCCGCCCCCCTTCCGCCTAAGCCCCGCCCCCTTCCGCCTAAGCCCCGCCCTCTCCGGCCCAAGCCCCGCCCCCCTCCCGCCTAAGCCCCGCCCCTCTCCCGCCTAAGCCCCGCCCCCCTTCCGCCTAAGCCCCGCCCTCTCCGGCCCAAGCCCCGCCCTCTCCGGCCCAAGCCCCGCCCCCTCCGACCCAAGCCCCGCCCCCTCCGGCCCAAGCCCCGCCCCCTCCGGCCCAAGCCCCGCCCCCTCCGGCCTAAGCACCGCCCCCTCCGACCCAAGCCCCGCCCCCCTCCGACCCAAGCCCCGCCCCCGCCCGCCTAAGCCCCGCCCCCTCCGGCCCAAGCCCCGCCCCCCTCCGGCCCAAGCCCCGCTCCTCCCGCCCAAGCCCCGCCCCCTCCGACCTAAGCCCCGCTCCTCCCGCCCAAGCCCCGCCCCCTCCGGCCTAAGCCCCGCCCCTCTCCAGGCCAAGCCCCGCCCCTTCCCGCCTATGCCCCGCCCCCCTCCCGCCTAAGCCCCGCCCCCTCCGACCCAAGCACCGCCCCCTCCGACCCAAGCCCCGCCCCCTCCGACCTAAGCCCCGCCCCCTCCGGCACAAGCCCCGCCCCCCTCCGGCACAAGCCCCGCCCATCCGACATAAACCCCGCCCCCTCCCGTCTAAGCCCCGCCCCCTCCGGCCCAAGCCCCGCCCCCCTTCCCGCCTAAGCCCCACCCCCTCCCGCCTAAGCCCCGCCCCCTCCGGAAAAAACCCCGCCCCCTCCAGGCCGAGCACCGTCCCCCTCCCGCCTAAGCCCCGCCCCCTCCCGCCCAAGCCCCGCCCCTCTCCCGCCTAAGCCCCGCCCCTCTCCCGCCTAAGCCACGCCCCTCTCCCGACTAAGCCCCGCCCCCCTCCGGCCTACTCCCTCCTTTTACTCCCTGGGAGTCTGAAATTTTCTACTGCTGCTTTTTCATTCTAAAGCAAGAAAAGACAGAGCAACATAAAAGGAGAGAAAAGGGAAAATGAAGATGACAAGACAGAAAGAAAAGTCACTATTTTTTCAGCGCACCTGAAATCTTGATTCAACTCCACAGGCTGCCTGGAGGATAGCTACAAAATGAGCAGGTACACGCTTAGCATGCTGCTGCATAACAGTCACCTATGAGTTACCCTACCTAAACGCTGACTCACCCACTCGCCTCTGTTCCTTTACATGCCTAGGGCAACAACAGCACCTGCAAAGAAGCAAAGCAAAAAAAACCCACACTGAGATACTGTGAAAACACCACAACAGGACTGCCCAAAAAAACCCCTAAACAAACAAACAAACAAACAAAAAAACACCAAGAAAAAAACCAACACAATAGTGGATGCTTAGAGTTTCACCAGAAACTGATACCTGAGCAAAACCAACTGCTTATAAGGACAAAGAACAGTGCTGTAACACTTGTGTTTGCTTCCCCTGCAAAAATAAACTGCGACTGACCTTCCCAGGACAACCTGCTGAAATGGGATGGAGCAGTTTGCCACAAATTGAAATCATCTGCATCTAAACGACAGTTAGGACTAATGTTTAATGGCTGAAGGATAACTTAACAGTTCTAGACATCTTATGTCAATCTACAAATACAATCTAGAGACGAACTACACACTGTATTACAAATCTCTAGGCACCAGGACCTGTCCGATTATGCCTACACCCATCTATGCAGCAGGGCAGAGCAGATCCGTGCCAAACATGGACAACACCCGTGACACAGGACATGACACAAAACAGGACACGACAAACGAGGGGACACAACAGGGAGAAAAATCTATTGGCAAAAAGAATGCCCGCGAGAACTGAGAGACTGCGGAACAAGATGACCTAGGTGAGGCCGAGGGCGAGCAGATGAGGCTCAGATAACTCTGGAGGAAGAAGACGCTAAGAGAACGATGTTTTCTAAGAACTGCACCAGCGGATGCCCAAGAAGCCTACTGTAAGAATGATCTACCTAGCTTGCCATTCTCACAAGTCCTAATATGCTATAATGGATCATTGCTGTGCGCTGCTGTCCGTACAGCTCAAACAAGACCTTAAAAGATATCTGACTGGATGCTTCTAAAGAGAGATGCAATTCCAATACCTGACTGGGCTCCCGAGTCAAAATTCCTAAGGCATTGGTGCCAGGCCAAGGAATGCAAACATCAAAGATGACAAGAATAAGGGCAGGGTCACCGATAGGCCCTTCAGAGGGCTAAGGTAAAAAAGACATAGGAGATGAGACCCAAACAACACAGAATGCACAGGAGACAAGTGACACGACACCCACCGGAACTGCTGTGCCCTGCGCACCTCAGCACTGAGATCAAAAGAGACACTTTCCCTTTAGGTGGCCTAAGGAGGCACTTCTTAGACATCCCCATCTCCAAATCAGACTCCAAAATCCCTTCCAGGGAGTCCCAACCCAGCACCCCGCTTTCCTCCCCTCAGTGGGTCATAGCCCTCGACTTATCTCGCACACATCTGGGCATGCAAATCCCTGTTGAGTGCCAAAGAAGGCCACCATCCCATCTGGGAAGTTCCAGCTGTCACCAGGCTCTTATCTCTTTGTCTGCCAAGACAAAGAAAAAGGAAACATCACTGCACAATCTTAACAGCACATGGGCCAAAACCTGACAATTCTGCTACTCACCTTCTCCTAAGAGTGCACTGGTGCTCGGGCCGCACGCTTCGGCTGCGCTCAGAGGCCGATGCCGTCGTCACAAGGTGCACCTAGGTAAGTGGAGACGAGGTGACTGGGCACGGCTGAAACTTGAGTCGACCCTCACTCCTCCTCCCTACCTCCCTGACTCACCGCAACTCCTTGGCCATTCCTGCGAGCTACCCAGACAGGACCTTGAAATAAAAAATGTGTAGGCTTCATCACAGGGTCCTGTAATACTTCCTGAGGGCTCACAAGTGCAGGAAACCCGGTCCATCTGACACCTGATGACAGGGGCTTAGCATACACCGAGTGCATTGCCTAAAACACACAAATGAGAATGGATGGTTAGAGTTGCACCAGAAATTAAGCCCTGAGCAAGAACAACTGCTTCTGTCCACTGCTCACCTGGCACACTTGGCCTTGACTGCTACTATCTGCCTGGACTTCCTAAAAATAAAGACAAAGAAGAGTGCTGTAACATAGTCACCATTGATGCTTCCCCTGCAAACACAAACAGTGACTGACCTGCACATGGGAACCCCTTGACCCGGGACAGGGGGCTCTGCCACAGATTTAATCCATCTGCATCTGAAAGAAAGGAATAATGTGAAACGGCTGCAGGATAACTTAACAGCACCAAACATCTTATGTCAATCTACGAATACAATCCAGTGCCCAACTACACCCTGCATTACAAATTTCAAGTGCCCGGGACTTGTCCTATTACAGGCTATGCAGCAGGGCAGAGCAGTTCTGGGACAAATACGTGCAGTCACCCATGACAGGACATGACAAACGAGGGGACGCAACAGGGAGAGAGAGCTCTCAGTGAGAATGCCAGCGAGCACTGAGAGAATGCAGAACAAGATAACCTAGGCGAGACTGACGGCTCTTAGCCGCTGAGGCTCAAAGACCCCTGCAGGAACAAGATCTTAACAGAATGATTTCTTCAGAGAACCGCAAAGACGAATGCCCAAGAATCTTATGGTCAGAAGACTCTAGCTAGCTTCTCATTCCTACAAGTTCTAATGCACTAGAATGGATCATTGCAGTGCACAGCTGTTGACACAGCTCAGAACAAGGCCTTAAAAGACATCTGACTGGATGCTTCTAAAGAGAGATGCAATTCAGATGCCTGTCTGACCTCCAGAATCAAGAGTCCTGTTGCACTGGTGCCTGTCCAAGGAATGCAGAGATCACAGATGCCAAAAACAAGGCCAGGGTTTCCGATAGGCCCCTCAAAGGGCTAAGGTAAAAAAGACGTGACACAAAATACCCAAACACGCAGAATGCACAATAGACAAGTGGCACAACACACACCAGGACTGCTCTGCCCTGAGCACATCAGCACTGTGATCAAAAGAAACATTTTCCCTTTAGGTGGCCTAAGTGGATGCTTCTTGCACATCCCTGCCACCAAAGCTGATTCAAAAAGCCCTCCCAGTGCCTCGCTTTGCTCCCCTCTCAGGGTTGTAGCACTCGACTTATCTCTTGGATGTCTGGGGATGAGAATCCACATCGCGTGCAAATGGAAGCCGCCTTGCCTGCTGGCAACTTCCTACAGTCACCGGGCTGTGGTCCCTTGCTCAGCTACAATCAAGAACACCAAACATCACTGCATGATCTTATCTACACAATGGACAACACCCAGCAATTCTGCTACTCACCATTCTCCTAAGAATGGCTGGCTCCTTGGGCCGCACACTTTGGCCACGCTAGGAGGCTGACACCATCATTGCAGGGTATGCCTGGGTTAAGAAGAGACAAAATGACTTGGCAATGCTGAAACCTAAATGGACCCTTGCTCCCCCCTCCCTACTGCAGCAACTCACCGCAACTCCTTGGCCATTGCCAAAGGCTACCCGGATGGCACCTTGAAACAGAAAAGGTAAATGCTTCATCACAGAGTCCTGAAATACTTCCAGAGGACTCACAAGCACAGGAAACCCGGTCCATCAGCCAGTTGGTGACGGGGGCTTGGCATACCCTGAGTGGATTTCCTAAAGCACACAAATGAGAATGGAGGCTTAGAGTTGCATCAGAAATTGAGACTTGAGTGAGAACAACTGCTTCTGCAACCAGTCACTGCTCACCTTGACTGCAGTTATCCAGACTAAATGCCTAAAAACAAAGATAGAAAACAGTACTGTAACATAGAGTCACCATTTATACCTCCACTGCAGAGACAAACAATGACTGACCTGCTCAGGGGAACCCCCTCTCCAGGGACTGAGGGGCTCTGCCACAGATTTAATCCACCTGCATCTGGAAGAGAATTAGGACAAAACTCAAACGGTTGCAGGATAATTTAACAGCTCCAGACGCCTTATGTCAATCTAGGAAAACCATCTAGAGTCCAACTACACCCTGCATTGCAAATTTCAAGTCCCCAGGACTTATCCTATTACACCAGGCTATGCAGCAGGGCAGAACACCTCTGGGACAAATACATGCAGACACCCGTGACACAGGACAGGACAAACGAGGGGACACTAAACACAAACAACACATTACGATACAAACAGCATGAGACAAGGATGATAAAGTTCCTGGCAAGAGGAATAATGGCAAGGACTGAGAGGATGCCAAAAGAGATGACCGATGCTTTGGTGGCAGTGGACGGAGGAGGCTCTAAGGAGCAGAAGAGTTCCTGGAAAAGAATGGAACAGAGTGACCTGTTAAAAGAACTGTTGGTCACAATGATCAGGATGGCTGTGAGACAATGCTATGTTTAGAATGCTTTCCACATCCATACAATCTTGTAAGCCCCAGGATGTTACAACTCATGGCTGGAAAGGATGGATGGTGATACAGCCGGGACCAAGGCCTCACAAGACGTCCGGCTCAATGCTTCAGAGATGCGACTGAGATACCCGGCCGAGCCCGCTGGTAAAAGAACAAATGATATCGGCATCGTGCCGAGAAGTGCGAGTGTTCAAGAACCTAGAGATGATGGCTGATGCTTGTATTAAGGCCCTTGAGGGGAAAAGGCAGGGATATCTGATCCAAGGGACCCCAAAGACACACCAGATAACACAGTACGCCGGACAACACAACACAGACCGGAACTGTTCTGCACTGCACACCCTAGTGCAATCAAAAGTAGAGCCTCTCCCTTTAGCTGTCCTAAGAAGCCCCTTAGAGGACATCCCTTTATCCTCTGCTAGTTTTTAAATCTATCCCAGGAATTTCCAATCCACTACTCCCATCTCCAGGCCGTGGCCCCAACTTATCTTTCGGATGACCAGTGATGTGAATCCAGGTTGGACCTGAAATGAGTCTGCCTCAGAGGGGATCGCCTGTTAGCCTCTTAGTCAGCTACAATAAAGAACAGCAAAATCAGTGGATGAGTTTAGTTTTATGTGGGCCAAATCCCAGCAAGTCAGCTACTTATCCTCTCCTGAGTGTGCCTGGGTCCTCAAGTCTCCAGCTTCATCCTGAGCCCAAGGCTATGGCTGTTACTATGAGTGGTACCTGGGTTAGAGAGAGGCAAAGTTACATGGCATTTCTGTAAATGCAGTAGATGAGCTTGTGCGCTGTACGTCAAATGAATGCCTCTGCTATGCTTGTAAAAAGCCTTGGGGGGGTCCCTAAATAGACACCATTTCTCACCCTGCTGCCTTTAAAACCCCCTACAATAACTCCTAACCAGGTACTCTGCTCACTCTCCCTCTCCTAGTCACAATCCTCAATTCATCTGAAGTCTCAATCTCAAACATCAGCTTTGACACAGGGCAGATCCCTTTTGTGACACGAAGAATCTGCTGAAAAAAAAAAGTTGTACTTGACACAACCTGGAATTGCAGGAAGCTAGATGCCTCCTAAAAAAACAAACAAACAAAACAAAAAAATCAGAAATGACTAAAGCACCTTACCACCCCTGAATGCAAAAAATCATGAACCTAAATACTCCCTGTGCTCAACGTTGTTTTTTTCACAGTATCTTCAAAGCCTCTGCTGATTTAGATGCCCAAAAGCACCTCCAGAAAACAAGTTGGCATAAGCTGAAAGAGCCTCATCACCAGTCACCAAAATGAGAGAGCTCTTACCCCAGCAGATCCCAGAGAGGGAATGAAGGCCCTTGTTACAGGCTGGGGTTAATAGACCCCTGATTGGGCCTGCCTCTCATTCCCATGACACCCAGGAAAAGGGAGGGGGCAAATCCCACCAGGTATAAAAGCCCTCAGAGCAGCTGCAGCTGTTTGGCTTGTCTGATTTGAATTCAAGGGGAATAAAGGGCTTGATATAGAAGAAAACTCTTCTGGGAAATGACAGCACTTTCTTTTTTTGCTACAACTACTTGGAGCAAAAGGGCAGAAAGCTGGTAAGAAATAAAACTTTGTCTTTAGGTAGTATAGCTAGATAAGTTGGGTAATTTGCTGTTAACGTATATAATCATTCCTCAGTGGCTACTAAGTAGTACTCCACATGTGACTAAGTAGGGTGGAGAAGAATACTAATTATATGAGCAGTCTGAGTCTCCTTGGGACTACTAATTAGGGCTATCTACATTATAAATAAAAATAAGAAAAATAATAGGCTCCTGGGCAGCATAAAGGTTAAGTACCTGCCAGGCTTGCTCTTCTCTGAGATATTTAATCCTAGGGCACAGAAAGAAGTGCCCTGAAAGGTAGTTTTAAACCCTTTTCTGCCTCTGAAAAAGGCAGAGCCTCCTTCAAGTGGACCCCTTAAAAGGAGGATATGGGGCAATTACCTCCATTGAAACTGATACCACGGTAAATAAATGGCTTCTACC
Source organism: Anomalospiza imberbis (assembly GCF_031753505.1). Classification (NCBI taxonomy): domain Eukaryota; kingdom Metazoa; phylum Chordata; class Aves; order Passeriformes; family Viduidae; genus Anomalospiza; species Anomalospiza imberbis. The sequence goes on along the minus strand of NC_089697.1, from coordinate 14,829,018 downwards.
CTTTAACTTAATCCCCTAGAATATTGGAATAAGAGGGGTTTTCCTCACTTTAAATCTCTCCAGTGATGAAGAAAGAGGGATTTTGCCCTCAATCTAAACCCTTAAGAAGGAGGGATAGCTGGGCTTCCCCCTCAATTTAAGCCTTAGGACAACAAAAACGGGGCAGTTACCCTTAATTCAAACCCGTAAAAGACATTGTCAGGGTTTTTCCCTTCAATTTAAACTGGAAAATAATGGGAAATGGGGATTCCCTGTCAATTAACACCCCTAACAGCATAGAAAAGGCATGGATTCTTTCAACTGAGACCATTAAAATTACAGGGGAAGTGGATTCCCTCATGATTTGAACACAAGAAATAATGGAAAAGGAAGCTTTTCCCCACAGTTTAAACCCCTTTTCTCCTAATAACCCCTCTCCTTTCTGGGAGTGCTGTGGAAGGTCTGGGGGTTCTAGGGAGGGACTGACACAATAAAAGAGGAAAGTTGAAAGCTCTCCCCTGGAACCCCACATGCTGCCCGGCCTGCTCAGGTGCTGCCCCTTGGCAAGAGGGCTTTTCCCTCGGCATTTTCTCGAAGGGGTGCTCCATGCCCAGGTGGACCCGGCTGATCCTCAGTCCCTGCTGGATGTTCCAACCATAGTTCCTGAAGGGACATTTGGGGTACCCCTGTTAGCCCCTCTGGACTAGCAGCTCCCTGTGCAGGTGTGCCCGGGTAACCCTCTGAAAGCAGCTTGTCACACGGTGGGGGAGGCTGCTACACTTTGGAGTGGGGGAAGAGCTGAAGAGAGGTCCTGTGGGGAGTAGGGGTAAAGGTAGGACAAAAGGGGTCGCCTTTTGTCTACCCCTTAAACAATGGAGTGCCAGACTTTCCTTTCCAAGGAAATTAGCAGTCTTTCCTCTCTGGCCAAACAGGAATTGCTTCCAAAATTGCAGACAGCAACGATTTCTCACAGACCACAGCTGCCAACACCAAGAACTCTTGCTGCCCTTGGAGTGCAGCACACCTCCAGTGAACAGACATCGACACACAGTGAGGGTGAGTTTGGTTTTACAGGGAAAAGGACCAGCGTTTGGGTCCAGGGGCCTGTGGCCCTGAATGACATACTGCATCCTCTAGTTCCAAATGGTGCAGGATTTAACCCGGAGCAAAACTGCCCCCACCAAGAACTTGGGCTGCCCTGGCAGTGACAAGCACCTCCTGCAAACCGGCATCAGCAACCTGGGGTGGCGAGTTATGTTTCACAGGGAAAAGGGCTGGCGTTGGAGTTCAGGAGCCTGTGGCCCTGAATGGGCGGTTGCCTCCTGAAATCTGAATGGCGAAGGATGTGTTCCAGAGCCAACCTGCCACCACCTCGAACTTGTGCTGCGCTGACAGTCCCAAGCACACCCTGCAAACTGACATCAGGACCCTGGGATGGCAAGTTCTGTTTCACAGGGAAAAGTGCTGGTGTTCGTGGCCAGGGGCCTGTAGCCCTGAGTGGATTGTTGCCTCCTGAAATTCCAAACGGTGAAGGATGTGTGCAGCTGGAGAACATGGCTGTATTGTAATCAGAATCTGTGCTCAAAGACCCATCACGACAGCTCCAGCCCTCTCGATCGTGCTGCACATCTAACTGGCATGTCAATGAAACCCCGTGTAAATTGTGAGAATTTGAAGAGTAACGTGAAAAACGATTTTTTTTGTTATCCTGCTCTTTCATGGCTGTGGCTGCAGGGAGAGCAGCTCCAACATGTACAAAACACACACTGCACACAAACAAAACAAGAACCAAAACTCTCTAAGAACCATGACTCTAAGGACCAGAGAAAAAATCAGGACCCACAGCTGGAGTTCAGCAGAAAGAGGGAGACATCGCCCGATCCAGGGCCGGTACCGCACTGTGCTTTGAACTCTAGTGCGCAGTAGAAAGCTCCTAATGACACAGATACGATATTTTGTGACCTCCAGGAGCAGGGAGTAAAGTGCCGCGGGAACGCGCCGGGGGGTGCACGGCACAGGCAGCTTCCTCTGGGACGGCTTCTTCCTCCCCGTTTGAGCACGCCCTACTGCAGAGACCGTGGCGATGCAGAGGCGACACCGGAGCGCTGGCACCAGGCTGAGCCTGGCGGCTCCGGCAGCGAGCCTGGCATGGACTACAAGTACCATGAGCTCCCGTGCGGGTCCCGTGAACGCCCGCGCGGAGCCGCACTACAGGTCCCACAATACCTCACGCCGCCTGGTGTCTCCGCTTCGGTCCCGATTTAAATCCAGGCAGTGAGGAAAATGGCGGTGCGGGGCTGAGTGTGGGGGAGATGGAGATGTAGCTGGGCTTTGGCTCGTTGCCCAGGTGAGTGCGGTTCGGAGGGAGGGAGTGAGTAACGAGTGGACAGAGGGGAGTTCTTGTTCGCGTTTGCCTGCTTCTAGTGCTGGGGTGGGACTGGAATGGCGGAGGGAGCGCTGCCCCTTGCCGGGGAAGGGAGAAGCTTGGGGGTGGCCTTTAGGGACGGCTCTTTTCTGTCTTTCGCCCCCCTCCTCAATATGAACGTGGCTCCCTGAGGGGAGGAGGAAGAGGAGCGTAGATAGGTTGTGTGTGAGGAGTTTTCCCAGGGCTGGGGATGAGGGGATTCCCCGGGCAATGTGTGGCGCCTTTACCTCCTTCTGGCTATTGTAACTTTACTGGTGACTGAGTTTTGAATGGGCACTCCTGGGGCAGTGGCGACGAATTGATGCGTGGACTGAAGGCTTCCTGTGTCGCTGTGTGATGCATATCTAAGTGTGGTGATTTTGGGTGGAGGTTCCTCGCAGAATACAAAGAGACCTGAGGTCGCTGTGGACTTGGCTTTAGAATCGCCTGACCCACGGTTTCTCATTCTGAGCAGAGGCAGGGTGTGGGTGGAATACCTCGGTTAGGATGGCCCTCTCTACCATTCATCTGGGTTCATCTGGTACCGAGGCGGTTCCAAAGACCTTGATATCCGCATTCTCCTGGTCATCCTGTAGCCTCGGTAAGTTTTAGAGCTGACTTCTCTTGTATCCGTCTTATCTCTGGTAATAAGAAAAGGGATGAAATACACTGGAACTGAAAGGTTCATTTCTACATCTCTTATCCATTTCTGCCTCGTAGCTGTAATGAAACTGTTATTGAGGGGTGGAGATGAGATTTCCCCCCGCCTCGGGTCGCATGCCACTTTAGGTGTTACGGTTTCTGGGACATAAATAGGGTGATTATGAGTTAGAATATAGCGTGAGGTTGAGATAATTCCCATGATTCTCTTTCTTTGGTTCTAAAGTTGGTTCTGTTTGTGGTTTCTGCTCCTACTCCTAAGCACAGTCAAGTTTTCCTTTAACAGTGAAGCTTCTCAAGTTGTCAGCTCATATTCAGACTCATTTGAATCCTCAGTATCTTCTTCCTCTTTTAGATAGAAGTTAACAGAAAATAGTATGTTGGAGTCTAACTGAAATAACAAGACAAAACAAAAGGAAATCTGAACGTGTGAGGGGTGGCAATTTGTAGTATATGGTATCTGTAATACAGTTAAAATGGGTTCTTACAATAAGCTTAACATTTTATCATCACTATTATATAAATAAATATTCTCTCATGGAATACTTCCATCTTACAATGTTCTGCTTCATATGAAGCAAAGCTGTATGTTCTGAATATAAAATGTAGCTTCATAGAAACAAATAGTGTGTGAGTGAAAACCAGAGAATAAAAGCTTGGGCTTAAAATAAACAGAAAAAATTGGGTGCTTTTTTGGGGGGGTAGGGCTTTTTGTTTTGTTTGTTTTGTTACTCTTGATTTTTAAACAAGGTTGTGCAATATAACATGCAGTAATTACATTTACTGATAACTGCTGTTACGACTGCTGTTCAGCTGTTGTAAAGAATTTCCTTCATCTCTGGTTCTACTGTTTTTTTTTGTTTTTTTTTTTTACCTAATACCAGTGGATTTGATGGATTCACTGCTGACATGTGAAGATAGAGGCTGTGGGATACGGGAAGTCATAGACAAAATAAACCCAGCATTCAGCCTCACTTTAAGTACCTCTCCTGATTACAGTGTGTTGTTGCCAGTCTGATTTTATTTGGAATATGACTTTCGTGCCTTTTGGGCTCGCCTGTGGCTTTGTGTTTCTTTTAACTGTTCCTTTGAGGCCCTTGTTCATCCTGGCTTTGGATTTATTAACTTGGAAGTTTTGTACTGCCTAGTTACCGTTTTTGGTTTTTTTGTTTTGTTTTGTTTTTGCATCGTATTACTGATGTATACCCTAACATACGGCTGAGACAAAATGCAGATTAGGAAGAAGAAGCAAATCTATTTTACAATGGAACCTTATCTTTTGATCATGGTGGGGTCTTTTTATTAATAATAGACAAGAAATCACAATCACAAAACCTTCATTATTAATATCTGTGGTACAGTTTCATAGAAAAGGGGGGTGTTTTTATTTTTCAAGAACTCTGGGAAAGAAAAGGTGTCTTGATTATATTTGCCTGCAAAATTAAACGGTTTGTAGCATGTGAAAAGGTATTGGACACTACAGTCTGACACTACAGGCTGCTTCAGCTCCTGCATTTAAATGAGTCTCTTGAAAAGGTGATCTTAAACCGACTATACCGTACAGGATCTTCTGCATTTCATGTTCAAGCTTTTTGAGTATTTAGAAATATCCTAAATATTCTTCTGACTTGTTTTAATAACAAAAAAAATGAAGGAGAGTGGGAGGGGAGGAAATAATAAAGGGGAGGAATCCTTTACGCCAAGGATATCTGACCTGAATGCTGGGGCAGCCTGCCTATGCAGTTTTTTCGTTTGTTTTTTTCCCCGTTTGCTCCTGGCTAAATCTATTGATATTTCTAGATGTAGTGTTTTAGGAAAGAAGCAATTGTAAAAGAATTTAAATGCTACTGATTTAAATCTGCTATTGAATGTATTTCCACTCACTGAGATTTTTGTATGCTGCATTTAGTTGAGTGAAGGCACTTCAAAATATTTTGTGCATCATATAAATGGGAGGTATATTTCAGATGGATCCTGTTACTTTAATAATACTTAATTGGTGACTTTTTAAATTTCCAGTTATGGATAAACTGATTTTTGAAAAGTGAAACAAAATTACCTTGCCTTCAATCTCTTGAAGGATATTTAATATTTTGTATGCTGTTTGTCTAATAACAGAATGCCCTGCCTCACTGAAACATCCCAAAGTGATTGAACAGGTAATGTAACAGGGATTGGGTTGGGTGACTTTTGTTGCTGTATCTTTTAATTGAAGGGTTAAGTAAAAACAGAACTAAACAATTTACTTGCAAAAAACTCCAGTGAAATACATGTTCTCTCCAGTATTCTGGGGAAATGATTGTTCAGATCAGTCAGTCAGGAGTTCTCTGTTCATTCTGTGTGGGTCCAAAGAACTAAATAAATCTAAATCAAAGGTAGCATTCCTCTGGTTTTGCTTTGTGCGCTCAATTTGTAATTCTAACACTTTGCCGATTGCCCTATAGAGTTTATGACCATTTTAACATTGCTGGGTTTTTTCATCACATTCTCTGGAGGCTAGTAAGGCACAGAAAAAGGTAAACTGTGCTACTTGCCTTTTGCTGCTGCATGTGTCTGAGGGGGTAGCATTCCATGTGGATAAACTTTTTCTCAAACCTTTTAGACAGACATCTAAAAGGAGCATACACCTGTGTGTGTGTGTGTGTGCGCACGCACATGAACAATCAGTATATGGAAATGTTACATTGGTTTTTTTGAGTCTTATGGAAGAACTAGTAAAGGTTCAAAATTAATTTCTTGTATTAATAATGACAACTTTAAAATGGTTTTTCTATTTTTGTCAGCTTACATCTTAAGGAAATTATTTAAAACAAAAATTTGCAATATCTTTGCCAGTGATTTGGATAGGCTTTTCAGACATCTTCCCCTATAATAATTTTTTGTTCCCCATAAAGGCTAGGCTAGAGAGGTTAGGTGGAAATAGGGAATTATGACTTAGTTTGCAGTTCTTTTTGTGTTCAGTCCATCTTTGCTACTGCAAGGAACTAAAGCAGACATAGCAGCATCTTTTGTTATAGTACCCTCCTGGTTTTGTCTTCTATGGCAGCTTTTTGATGTTCAGAGTAGAGATTTCTGGCTCAATGGGCAGGATGTCAGTCAGCATATTGTTTAACATTCTTAGGTAGTAATTGAAAGAATCCCCTCCTAATCAGTACTTCAAGTATTTAGCTAGTCATAGAGTCAAAGATAGCACTAGTGGCAAAAAAAGCTAGCGTACTTTATCTGCAAACTGTTCACTTCATTGAAATAGAACATAGCAAACGTCTCCTGTTAACCTAGAATGTACACGTGATTCCCCCCCCCTTTAAAATTAGGAAGGCAGTTTCTCTAATCAGTGCACAGAAAACTGAAATCAGAAAACATCTTCCCTGGCTGAAGTAGCTTTCAAAGAATTTTGTATTACAACTTTAGGTTTTCCCCTAATCTTTGGTGATATATATTTGAGGCTGGTGAGGTGAGGTATAGAACTAGTGCTAGCAAACTTGCCAAACTTGTATTGGCCGTGTGAGAGACAGTAAGCGGGTAACAGGGATGATAAGTGGGTTTCAGGAACAATGGAAAATGAGTGCAAATTCGCCTAAGTTGAAGGAGAGCCATTACTTGATCACCTGATAGGAACAGAATAGCTTGCATTGTCATCCACTGTAATTTCTGTTCAAATGTACAGCTACAAGGTACCTTTATCACCTGCTTTGTCTTCTCTTACCCTATCATCTATCTCTCTGTAGCTGAACCTCAAGTGACCTCTATAAAGATTAATACACAGTATTATAATATTTCACGATGGCCAAGCAATGCTTTGGTATATGAGCAAAATTTTTTTATTCCCCCTCATCTTCGGTCTGCTTTATAGCAATGCCACTTTTGTTTTAAACTAAAGAATCTAAGTAGAAGTGGAAGGTTTGAGCAGTGTATTTGAGACAGCTTTTTAAAAAGCTCTTTAAAAGCAGTGGAAATTTCCAGGCTTCACAAAAGAAAAGGGGAAAAAAAGAAAAAAAAAAAACAAAAAAAAAACACCCCAAAACTTTTAGGGTCTGGTTTAGTATCTGCTTTGCAAGTTGCAAGAAGAGAAATATGAAAAGGAACCGCAGACATTCTGGATGTCAGCCTGAGAAATTTTCCACAGTTTCCTTTAATAACATGCAGGCATGCTTTTATCGCTGGAATTCCAGTTAGGAATCTTCTTCTGACTGGAACTTCAAGCTATTTGGTAAGCAAGTGCTTGCTAAAAATCAATTGTCAAGAAATAAATTCTCATATGTAAGACTGTGCGTAAACCACCCTCATGCTAAGTATCAACTACTGCTTATATTACGTCAGTTCCTTGTTTTACAGTGTGTTAACTGTTCATATTTCTACATGATTGCTGCTAGGTGACAATACATCTTTTCTTGCTTCCGATGGTAATTCTGGACCAACCTTTCCAGTAAGGACTGTATGCTGCTAAGCTAAAAATCTTAATTATCCAATCTTTAATATACAAAGAAAGAAAGAAGTTAGGAAACATATGTTTTTTAGAAGAGTTAAACTTAAAGACTATTTAATGGTTGTTTTTAAAGTTATTGTAGTTTCAGATACAATGGTGAAAATCAAACTGAAGGGACCTACAGGTTCAACCTCATTTGTCTACGTTAAAGCTCTTTTCTATGTAAGTTGCTTGTATTTACTAAAAGCTACCTGACCTTTCTCCAAGATGTGGAGGACTCTGTACTTGGAATGTGTCTCGTCTTCCTGTCGACACAGATATTTATTGTTGGCTTATACTGTTTTGGGGTAGGGCCTAAAGAATCCTTCATATATTGGGTTGAAGTTTTTGTTTTTTTAAATGCTGGCTTGAGAGCTAAGCTACTGTATTGTGTAAAAAGTAAGCAACATCACAACAAACTCTTGTCTTAATAGTATTAATTGAAAATACAAAACCAGAACCCTTTTGTTGCCGCAGGCCCCCAGCCAGGTAATAATTAGCATTGACTCCATGATTGCAGAAGGCTGATCACTTGCTTTACTATATCATTATGTTATACTATACTTATTAAGAAACTCAGTAACCCTTACAGCCTGTCTGATACAGCTTTGACCTAATTGGTCAATCAGTCCAAGCACCATCCAGTGTCCAGTTAAGAAATCACCCTTTCGTAAACAAATCTCCATGACACATTCCACATATGCACAACAGCAGGTGCAACAAGTGGAGATAAGAATCGTTTTTCATTCTTTTCTCTGATCTTCTCACAGCCTTCCCCGGGGAAAATGCCAGGGAAAGTCTGTGCCTGCTCTCCGTAGCCAGAGAACTGCTGCCACACCCTTTACATGCGCGTTAATGGAATTTTGTCTTTTTATGACAGCATAGTACATTTCCACAGCTCTCGAGCCAAGTCAGGGTCATTGTGCTTCCTTTTCTGTTATCTCTCTGTGTTGGGCTACTTTTTTTTTTTAAATAATTGTGTAAAAATTTCAACATCTGACTTCCTGACTGCTTGTAATCCTTTCTCACGTATTTACTGCTAATGAGAATGCTAATGACTAAAGTTAAAAGTAGAACATGTTGAACTTGACATGAACCTTAATATCTTTTCCAGTTTATGTAAGGATTGTATTGTGAATTGTATAGTTTTTAATTGGTTGCTCGCTGATTAAAAGTACTGAAATTACTGCCATTGCTTTGTACACCTTTTGGATATCTTATATAAATTTGTTACTTTACAAATTTGATGCAAAGTTCAAGTTTCAGATGGATTTCTAAGTCTTAGTTGAGACTTCTTCTCAAATGTAGATTTGGTAACTACAGGTAGTAATTCGAGTCAGAGTGGTCACTGATGAAGAAGCCACGTGACTTAAGAGAACTTTCTTTTCAGAGTGACTGAGTATATCCCTATCACTTGGTTTAGGAGACTTCTCCTTACTCCAGTGATGCTTTGGTCTTTATTCCTAGTATTTTACCTAGGGAAGAAGAGGGTGTGCTATGGCCAATAGATCTTTGTTCAATTTTCCTCCATTAAGTAAAATAAAATAAAAAAAAAAATCTGAATTAATTCTTCTGTCAAAATGACAGACCAGTGCTAAGTAGTGTACCAAAAGTTGAGTGTTGTCAGTGAAGAAAAAAGTTAGAAAATTGAAAATACTACATTATTATACAGTCATGCTATGCCTTCCTCTCAAATGTAAGTATTTCTGGTATATGCAGTATCAACAAGTAAATGGACTATGTTTCTCTGTATTTTTAATGAGACACAGAATTTCCAGCATTTCTCTCCTTTTTTTTTTTTTTTAATGTTGGCCTTAGAATACGAGGCAGATCTATACAAAACCACAAGTGTAATGGAAAATAAACAGGAGGAAAGTGTTTTCTTCACTCATTTCAGTTACTCTCCTTATTATCAGATGTGAGGGTTAAAAATAAAAAAGGATACTTTCAAATAGTATAGAGTTTTAACTACAGAACTGACTGCCACAGAATATCCAGCAGCTAGGAGACTTACTTGTTTTGAACCAGGAAATACCTGAGTAGTAGATTTTAAAGTTTGAGAGTCTGCTAAAACACATTCATATGCTCTTTCTTTCTAGGCATTCCTACTGGCTTCTGCTCTCGTGAATACTGTGCTGGGTAAGTTTTCTGTCGCAACTACTTTGTTTTCTCTGCATCAATTCTCATAAGCTGTTGATATTTAAGGAGTTTAAAAAAGGAGAAAATAATTTCAATTCCCTTAGAAAAACAAAGGGGTTTTTTTTTAATGTTCTATGTTAATATGGTATATAGTTTGCTGTTTTCCACCTCACTGAAACTTGAGGAAATGCATGGTATGACCTGGCCTTGGTATGTATCATGTTATCTAACATTGTTAGGCTTTTGGGGAATACTTGGACCATTAAAGGATGCTCCTCCTAAGCTGTGGGATACAACATATCCTTCTGTGTATATATCTCCCTTTGGTTTTTAATTCTCTATCACTAGTACTAGAGTTTTCTTCCTCCTGAAGTAACCGATAATTGTTCTGAGCAAAGTGTTCACGTTATTTTGGAAGACTGATGATGAAACAGGATTTCTTAGCTAAATCTGTTCTGGGCTTAGTGCAGATATAATGTGAATCACTGCTGGGTATTGTTTGTTTGAGGTTTGGTCATAGCTTCTGGGGTAAGCAATTTAGCCTTCAGTATTCAATTAGATTGATATGTCAGCTTCTATACTTGTTGCTGGAGAGTAGTGAAACTGAAAACTTGTCTGGACATTCTGTTCAGTGGGATTTTGGTCTCAAGAAAGGAAGTGCCTCCTTCGGAATAATCTCTTGTTGTAAGTTCAACCTGTATGCTCTGCAGTTTAGCAGATGCCCTGAAATGGGTGAGCTGGCTTGGTTTAGAGTAAGGTGGGGTTAAAGCAAAATGAAGGAAATGAAAGGAGACAGTTGAAGGCAAATCTTTGGAGAATGATCTCTTCAAAGGACAGAAGAATTTGTGGGTTTTTTCAGATAGCTGTGCTCATCAAAACATTATAGTTCCTAAGCCATGTTTTGCAGAGAGATGACACACTGAGGTAAACAGTATGAGGTGGAGACAAGTGATAAATAACTTTTGGTCCTGACTGGATGCAGGCACTTGTTTGAGCATATTGTCTGTCATAAATCTACTTGAAATGAAAAAAAGATCACATAAATTTTATTCTTCAAGAGGATTAATGATATCAGGCTTAAGTTTTGTATGTGCTTCCCTTGTGTTCCCTCCATGGTGTGCTGTGATTATCCTCTTATTGTTTGTACACTGTTACTTACAGGCTTCATCTATATGAGAATCTAACAAGTTTTCATACTGATGAAAGCTCAGGAATAAGGCTTTGAAGCTTTTTGAACTTTCAGTGGACTGTTAGGTACACTAAAAAATACTTACTGGACTTTGGAAAGAGAAGCTATTCTATGCCCAGAGACAATTACTAGTAACCTTTCTCCTAATAATTTTGACAGTGCACAAGAATATAAACTTCTGACTGCAATGTACCTAAACATAACTTCCCATGCTGTGTGGGATGTACTGTAGCAGAGGGTCATTCACTGGATGAATGTAGTGTAGTATTTACTGATAAGAAAACGCATTGCATCCATCACACTTCATAGCAGATCTTCTGCAACTGCATGACACAAATGCATGACCATGTGCTCCTCAGTTAGTTACTATGTTTTGTTTGCTTATCAGATGCTAATATGACAACTTTCCAGTGCAGACATGGCTGAATACTAACCTTAAAGATCAAACAATGGCTCTACAGCTCAGAGTTTTGCTGAATGTTAGACACTGTTCAGTCGGTCTGCCTGTATGGGAACTAAAGAAAAAATGCAAGGAAATGTATGGAAAAAGTAATAATAAAAAAAATGTACACCTCTGTCCTGGCATTTCCACCAGTGTACTATATAATAATACATAAAGTTTGCTTCCTGAATATGTGAAACTGCACAACTGCTTAGCCATTTATCTGTAAACAAGGAAGGAACTGGATCTGAAAACATCATAAATGCTTTTGGCACTTGAATAGGAAGGATATCATCCCATCTGGTTTTTGGTAGTTGAAGACCTCTTGTACGAACTTCCAGTTGCTAATCTTCCTAAAATTGCTTGGAATTTCTATGCTAATGTTGATAGTGCCACTTTGGAGAGTTCTGCAGATAAACTTTAGTGTTTGAGAAGTGCCATTTGTTTAAAACCTTTGATGTGTAAGACTGATTTTCTGTCTGCTTGAGGAATCCTTGGGTGCTTAATGTGAGATTTGTTGCAAAATGGGTTTTAATGAAAGTGAAGATACTGCTTCTTTAATAGAACAATAGAAAAACTAGAAGCATAAGGTTTTTATGCAATGGAAATTCCTTGTAAAGAATAGAAAAGTTTGGACCAGAAAAGAAAAATCCAGAGGGCACTGAGAGCCTTACTTAAAAGCATGGCATTTTTTCTCGTAAATGGGAGGGAAAAAAGATCCTTGATGGTAGGAATGAATGTTGTGGTCAGGATTACATGCTCTGTGTCCGGTAAAGATGGGACTGTTGATGTGTGTATGCAAAATCTAAAGCATGTATGATATTAATAAAACATACCTCTTAAATCAGAACCAACAAGAATGTGGTAATATATCTTAAAATTAAGCAAAGTAGGATCAATTGTAATGTTACTTTCCTGTCTTAGAGGCTCATTGTTATAATGGTTTATCTCAGTATCTTATGTACTACATCCCAGTTTGTCTCTGGCCTGTAGTACATAACTCCCTGATGACAGTGTTTTACTGAAACACGTTGTGTAATTATGCTAGCATCAATCTGAACACCATGAGCAAAGTTAGTGTTGGTCGGTCAAGGTTTTATTCAGTCAAGTATTAAAAATCTCTCAGGATAGGGATTCCTTAGGCTATCTGAAAGTGGTTCCGGTGTTCAATCACTATTTATAAACTGGAATTTAATTTGTTTCAGGTAATAAAGCTTGCCTATTGCCCTTTTCTTGTAGGCCTTGAAGGAGACTCTGACGCTTCAATCTCTAATGCCTCTCTGGGTGGTACTACTCTGTTTTATGTACCATTGAGCAAAGATACCAACCTTTGGGCTTTTTCCTTTTTATTACTCCACCTTGCTTAATTTTAAAATAATTGAGCCCGTAAATACAAGATTTTATTTGACCAGAGACATGCACAATACCACTACGGCTTTGTTTTGAGCAGTAAATTGTAGCAGATGCTCTGTGATAACCTGACTGTATTGTGGAAAGATTAATTAACCTGATTTGGGAGGGATTCTGTTCTGTCCCTGTTTTGCAATTTCACTGAAGGTACTGTATCTATTAAGCTCTGTTCACTATGAATGAAATATGGTATGGAATATGAAAAAGAAATATAGGGAAGGGGATCCTAATTAATGGAATGCTCAAATTTGTTGGTATAACATAGGTAGACAATGGATTTTACTTCAAATCTTGAATGGTACGCTTTTTTGTTGAACTCAATACCTCTTGCAGCCAAATGAAGTGTACCTGCATATACTCAAACTTAATCAGATTTTAGTTACAGCATTGAGCTTAAGACATTTCCATATTTCAAGGACAAATAGGGTTTAGAAATGGCACCTTTGTATTAAGTAGCTGTACTTATTCCTTTCAATTAAATTAATCATAAATAAGCACTGATGCTATGCATGGAAAATGTGAACTATTTTGATTTCTTTTCTTCAGTAGCTTATTTTGCTTTTAGTAGTTTCTGATCCTGTACTCTCAAATCTGAGGGTCTAGTTTTGCCGAAAACTCATTAACAGGCCTTTAATCATTATTAGATCAGCAACTACCAAGATCTAATCTTAAAAACAAAGAGGCTGTGTGTTTTTCAATAAATTTAAAAAATAATCTATTTTAGTAGCACGACAGAAAAAGATACAAAGTAGGATTCTCAAAAGCTTTCTTAAGATACCAGGCATTTAACTCCTCTTAAAGCCAGTTTGTGTGAGTCTGAGTAGACTCACACAATATGAAACCCTGTAACGGATAGATGCCTTCCCCCCTACCCTCTCCCCACAGCACTCAAACACTTTTTCAGAATATGAATCTACATTTTTAAAAGTGTAATGTTTCTGGTGTAAAATAATATATTTGCTGACATTCTTTCTGTGACTTAGTTCTTGTACAAACACATGAATTAATGTTCATAGGTACTGCATCTGCTGACTAGCAAAATGTACCAAAGGCAAGGCGATGTGATTTCTGGAGTATATTTCTTTCATGCTCATGGGCCCATCCTTACTGATGGGTGTAAATATATTTGTTGTGATCTGTCATAATCAAGACAGTATGTATCACTGTTGTTTACTCTCCATTGGAAAAAGCCTGCGTGTTCTGATTTGAATATCACTGGAACTCTCTAAGTACCCATGCTGGGCAAAGGCCAAGTTAAGATACAGGTCGTCAACAGACTTCAGATGTTGATTTATGAGACAATTAACTAGTCTTGTGTGGTAAATTGGAAGTGATTGCTGTGTTACTGCTCATGAGACTTTGTGGGGGACCGGTCTCCACCAGTTCACAGAAAAGACTACTAATAGCTGTATTTGTCTGTTGTATCATCTGTGCAGTGCACTGTTTCAGGAATCTGCTTAAATTAAAAATGTGCAACAAGGATTAAAGAAGTCTTGAGAGGTGGAGCTGGCAATACCATTTGAAGTTTTTTGAATCACCTCACATCCTTAGCATTTTCAGCATAAGTTTCTGTATGTCTTCAAAAAGCTTGTGGAAAAATAGTATAATGTGCCATAAGGAAATTTCTACTGTTTTGCCAGCAAGGTAGTCATTGAGCAAGGCGCCACCTTGGTTGCTAAACTGAGTGTGCCTTCTACATGGGTTACTTGCTGGAGGGGCAGAAAGTGGGCTTTTAGCACTGTTGGCTGAGACCTCCAGCTGCTGTTTCAAATGAAATCTTGAATTAGGAGGGAGGTGAGGGTGGCCTTTGCTAAGCCCTTGATCCTGCTGCTGCCTCATGCTTTGTGCTTGCTGTGTATGGGTGCGACAGTATAACCTAGAAAAATGTCCCTGTTTGCTAGCTACTGTGCTGCCAGGCACTTTAACTGCTTTGTAGCTGGCAGGTTTATAGAGAAGTTGCTCTTGGTCTTGGTAATATAGTGATAAAAGCATGTTCTCTTCTGTCAGCATGGAGAAGCTGTGCAGCAACAAAGCTAACTTGGTTAGATAAAATACTTGAGGATCTTGGCCACTGGTTTAAAACAAAACTGAGCCTGTTAGAGTACTTTAAATAAGGCACTTACCAGCTATGCAGATATCTTTGTTGGAGCAGCAAGATAAAGTTCAGTTTGTTTAGACATTCTACCAGTTTCTCTTCCAAAGCTTTAATTTTTTGGACTGAATAAAAGGTTACACTTTGTTCAACAGAAGTCTCTGTTCATTTTTCAAATGTCGGAACCAAAAAGTAGTTCTGAGGCGTATGTCAGAGACAGGCATTAAAGAATTAGAACAGGCTGCTGTGATGGAAAATGCTAGGCATCCTTAACCACAGATGTAGTTGTGCCTGCACAGGCACTGATATGCTGTAGTTTATTTTTCTATTTTAGGTAAAGATGCCCACCCAAAACTAGCAAGGTTCCTTTCTTGTTATTGTACCAATATGTCAAATCTAACTTTCATTCAGTAGATCATCCTATTTTCAGCCTGATATGAAACATCTGTTGCAATGCTGGGTGTATCAAGGCTGTTTTATTAAAGATGAAGTACATTAAGTTGAGGGCGAGTGTGTCTATGTCTGTGTGTCCCCAGATGTCCTTGTGGAAATGTCTGTTGATGTATGGTTTTAAATGTTTTTCAGCAATAGATTCCTTCCACCCTGCTGCCAAAGTGATTCTCCAAATTGTAGAAAAAGCAAAAATCATACTATTTCTGTTTGATAGGGTCTTATTTTCATGACCTGTTAGTTTTAACAGGGAAGGGCAAACTACAGCTCATTTGCCTTGTGCATAATCCAAAAGTGGCACGTTTTAAAATTAACTTATTTTAAAATATCTTTACAGGGCTTAAAACATTTTGATGCATTACAGGTGAACACAGTTTACTTCTAATTGTTTTTGTAAGCTAGGTACAGTCCTCAGAAACTGGAAAAATGCTGTAGACTTCTGTAAAGGGCTTGCATGCTTTCCCAATATGTGTTTTTCCTAAATGACTTCAGAATAGGACAATGTGGGTTGGGTGGAGCTGCACAGTCTCAGTAGGACTGAGACATGCTGTTAATTCAAGGGCAGTCTCTTACTAGTTTCATGAACTGCGTGATAAAACATACATAGTAAAAAAAAAGAAAAAAGAAAAAGAAAAGATACATTTTTGAGGAAATTGCATAGAGTTTAGTAAAGGGTTCTCAGAATTAGTAATTTTTTGCAGGTTCGCCAGTGCATCATTGTGAATCTTCTTTACCTGAAACAGTAAGTATACAGACTCAGACTTTAGTTATTAGGTTACTTATGTAGTGATGTAGTAAAAAATTCCAAATTTTACTCAGCTTTTGTATTTATTATATTTTTGGAGACAGTGCTAGCAGTTGCCAGTATTGTCTTCCCATCCCCCAGCTTTTGAGTCTGGTTTGCTTGCAGCTGCAGTAGTAGGCATCCTTCTTTCAGGAAGTGACCTTGGCTTGTATTAATCAAATTCAGAAAACACAGAAAAGCTTCTTGGTAACATGCTGACTTGATACAAAATTTTATAGTATCCATTTTTCTTGTAAAATGAGGCCATCTTACAAAAAGGGCATTAATTTATGATAACTTACTGTAAAAGAATTTCTCTAAAATTACATGGTATTTGGAGAAGGCAAAACAACAAAACCAAACTGTACTTTTTACTGAGAGAAATGTATTGAGAGCTTTTTATAAAAGTAACTAAGTCTTAAATTTGTATTGGCAAAACTGTGTCCTGATCTAGCTAATCTGTGAAAATACAGCATTATTTGATAGCATTTTCTGTGGTGTCTTGCCACACCTAGCTACACTAGGAAAGCTTGGTAGTAGAGCATGAACTCAATCAGCTAAGATCTTATGATGTCTTCACCTTTCTGACTTTGTGTTTTAAATACTTCCTGTGTCTTTTGTTCGCATCTCTCAAGGCATTAAACTCAACCTCATAGTAGCTGGATTAAGCTGCTGCTGTGCCTATTTGCATAGATTAAGAAAGGAATCTACCTGTGTGGTTCGAGAAATCACTGTTTGACCTTGCCCACCAGCTGGAAATTGGTATTCTTTGGCTGTTCTGGGGTGGTTGACTATACCTGAAGCAGGTTTTAAGAGGTTTTGCATGATTATCTTACTGCCTAAAAGTATTTTGCAAATTGAATCGCAGAAGTATGATTTGCAAAATTATGATTTACATAAGTTTGATTGGAAATGTTTTCAGCTGGCTGGCATAGCTATTTTGTAAGAGTCTTTATCCATTTTCTGGATCTGTATAGAGGTCTGAGACCAGAGTATCTTTCACCATTACAAAGTGCACTGAAAGCCTTTAACATTCTGGGTAAGATAATTTACTGATTTTGAAACTGTGTGTTGATGGAAAATTAGTAATAGCTGCCAACTGACTAGTGTTTTTTTCCGCCTTAGCTTGTCATGTGCATTATCTTCATTATCTTGAACAATCTACCTTGGCTTCAGGGTTTGGAAAACTGAGTTGTATTTTCACAAGCATCCTTACCATAAACCTTTTCTGTATGTCAATGGCATATTTACTCATTTTACCTCTACACAGTATATTCAGATTCTTGTCAACCTTTCTGCACTGTGTTGGAGATCAGACTATACCAAAATACATGCCTCCAAATGTTTCCCAATTTGACTGCCTCCTGCTTTGGAATGGTTAGTTCCATGTGTTTTACTCTGCAAATGTATGCGATGACTTACCATTCTACTTGGTATCAAATCAGATCTGCTAAAATCCCTAAGTAAGCCTAGCCATTTCTGCTGTGTTGAATCACACTCTGAGGTTACGATGCTAAAGAATTTCCCTGAACTACATGCTTTACATACTTCCCTTCATCCTGTCTTGTATTGTAGTGTCTGTTGCTGCACTGAACTGAACATCTTCACAGAAGCTTTAGTCCTCTTTCCTTGCAAGACCAATAAATGGGTGATAAATCTGTTGCTCTCCTTGCTTAAGTGTAGCTGGACATTGATTTTTTTCAAGGTCAAATGCCAAAACACAATCATAGATCTTGCCATTCAGATTTGCTGTCATCGACATTTTCACCAATCTCCCAGAGAAAAACATGGTGGCAGCACAGATTTTGGGGTACCCCTCCATGGACTGATTCACCTGGGTCTGTAGTTCCTGGGGTGAAAACTGCTTTGTTAGTGATGGTACAGTGGAACAAGGAGCCTGTTCTGTTTGTGCTCTAGTTCTGTAATAACATTAGTGAAGATGCATCTTTCTTTTTCAGTGCTAAATCAAGACAATCTATAACAAATCTCATGTCCAGAGCATCTTTTACTTTTTTGTAAATTTTTTTGTTTTCCTTTGCTTTTGTTTATTTTCCCTTGCAGATTTTGAAGACCTGAGGATTTCTGTAGGCAAGAGCCATGGCTTCAATGTCAATCCTTCATGGAGTAGATGATGTCCTGTAGAAGCACGCTATTGTTACTGGTACTGTGAAGACTGGGCAGCAGTACTTCTTGGGCTGCCCAGCCTTATGCCACAGTACCGTGGATTGCTCGTTTGATGTGAAGCAAAGTAAATTACTGCAGCTCTGGACTGCGCATTCAGAATACTTTCTGACAGTTTTGTGTTGATGCTCTCCCTGCCCTTTCTCAAGGTCGTTCCTGTTTGCCAGGACAAACAGGCGGCTAGTAGCTGTAACACCTCCAGAGTTAAGTGATGCTTTGATAATGCCTACTATCAGTTCTAGCCCTTTGCTTACTGCCATGGTTTTCAGCTAAAGCGGGGGAAAGGGGCCCTACTTCTGCAGGTCTCAATTTCTGACTCGCTGTCATACTTCTTCCGACGACTCCCCTTTCCTTTTATTTCCATGCTGAAAGCAATTCTCAGTCCGGAGGACGCTGCTGGGCGTTCGAAGGGAGGGGAAGGGGGGGAGAGGCCCTTCTCCCTTACTGTCCGCTGCCTGGCGGGGGCGGGCCGGGCCGCAAGGAGTTAAGGGCCGCTGCCGCCCGCGGTTCTGTCTGGACCCGCCTCACGCTCATTGGTTGCAAAAAGGTGAAATTGAAACCACGGTAAACTTTTGACCCTGTAGCAGTTCTTGTGGAACGCCTTCCCCTTGCCAAGAGCAGAGGGCTTCTTCCCCCCTCCACCCCGCCCGCACCGCTCCCCTCCTTTTCCTGTGTTTTTCTCTCTGTGATCATGCTGTGCTGCGTGCAGCCTCCCCGAGGGGAGGGGGAGGACGAGAACAAGCGAGTAGTTTGTGTGCCGCTAACGGCGAAGCTGGAATTTGCCTTAAAGGCTAGTACCGGCTATCTTCTGAAAGTCCCATTGCTACGCAAGTAGATTTTTTTTTTTTTCCCAGTTTCCAACATGTTTCTGTATGGTTGAAGAAAAAACAACCTGCAAATTGATGCTGACGATCGGGGCTAATTAGAAAGTGGGGAAGGGAGGCTGAGTCAACCCAGCACGCTGGTTTCAGCGAGCTTAATAAACGTGTTTTTTCAAAGATTGAAGTGGTATCTCCTTATTGAAATCCTGCGTTGGAATGTCTCAGTATTACAACTTAGTTCATACGTCTCTAAATAGAATACATATTTACCTGACTCGTTTTCTATTCTGCACCTTCCTTAAACAAGAAAACCAAGAAAACCTCCAACACCTCAGTCTGAGAGATAAGTAGTGTCAGCTGAACATCACTGCCAAATTGCAAAGTGTTGGAGGCCCAGAGTAGGCAATGTTAGGAATTTTTATTTAGGGTGTGACTCCAGCAAATTCTGGTCCTAATTAGCATGTGTGTCATTTTTATACTCTGCAGATTTTATCACAAACCCGAAATATATGTGGCCGAGAAAATTCACCTTTCCCTTTGTAGCTTTGCCAAATCAGACAAATTATAGCAGCATTACATTTTTGATGAAGTATGCAAATGACACTTAGCTATTTCACATTTCTTTCCCCTTAAATGTGTGTCTTTTCACTGACAAAAGAATCGCTGACTTGATTACTGCATCAGTTTCCATTTCCTCCCTCACTAGCTCATAGGCACAGGTATTGGGCCGCCTGTTCTTGCTGGAACATTAAATTTACTGAATGTTAAGTGCCACTTAATCAAGGAGCCACTCAGCACCTTAACTAGAGGTAACATTCAAAACTCTTTCTCAACAAAGAAACCCGATGCCTGGCTACTTCAGTCTGTTGTTTCCACATCTCTCCTGTCTTGTTCATGCAAATAGTTTCATCGGGTTTATATATAGCGTGTTCATTTTCCTAATTAGAGATTAGGCTGGGGAGGGACCCACAACTGCTGTGATTTGGACTCTTTAAAAATTCAGCTCTGTATGGTTAAGTGGTTAAGTGCTTTTGATAATCAATATAACCTATCAGGTAATTAATCAAAGCATTAAATGAACTATAAATAGTAAAGAGACAATATTCCTGAACAGATACAAGAAAGCAAAAGAGAATTGGCTGAAGTGGTCCATAACTGTTGCATTTTCGTTTGTGGTATGTAGTTGTCCATACAATTGTCTGCTGAAGACTTAGACAAGAGAAGGAGTCAACTCTACAGTTTGTGGTATCAAAAATTCCTCATGATATATCATGGCACAGTGCCCATTTTTCACCCTCTCCAATCAGATGAAAATCAGCTGGAAAGTCATGGTTTCCTTCAAGATAAGTAAATGAAAAGCACGGTCCAATGATGCTTGCAGTACCAATGCTCTGGTCCTTAAAGTAGGCAGTTTTTGTTTCCTAGGTACAAATAGGGAATGCCCAGAGAAATCAAATATAAATAAATTCAAATATAAATAAATTCAGAGCAAAAATTATATGCTAGCAAAACCATTATGTCTTCCGTCTTGTTGGCTCCACACTGTAGTAGTCTTTTGGTGATGATGCTGTGAAAATACAGGACAAGTATTTTTCATTTTGGATATTACTACTAAAATATATTTCCATTTCTAACACTATACCAGACAACTGCAGACATTCTTTAATAAACGTCAGAGCTGTGATGTGATAGAGAATTGGAAAATAGGTGATGCTTATCTAATTTTTTTTCTCGTGCTAAGTTTTCTCTGTCCTAGAGGAGAAGGCGGCTCTGCATATTGAGCATGGACAATGGCAAAAACTTTATTTTATCTAAGGAAGGAATTTCTAATGCCTTATGGGGAAAAAATGATATTGCTTTTTATTCATTGTGTATTCAATCATAAATAGAGGGAGCAAAACAGTTATCCTGGCTAATCCTGGAGAATGGAGGAGGAAGGGGAATTGCAAGCTTAGTGGTCACAGCCTACTGTTTAATTGTCCTCAGTGTTGTTCTTAAGAAACTGTAATTTCTGACTGCAGGAATTTTGAATTAATACATTTAAATAGCGTATATTCAATATACTGATAACTTTAATTACGCTTCTTTTTTACATTTTTCAGCTTCTTGTATAGAATATTCATTAGGTGATTTGTTATTTCAAAAGCTGTCATTCCCCCTTTTCGCCCCACTCTTCTGTTAAAGTACCAAATGCAGTTCTGTCTCTTTGTTTTTCACACTGATTCTCTATCACGTATGTAACGCTGTACTCCAGAGTCCTGTGTCAACATTGCTTGCAGAGGACATTGATTTGAACTGAGGATTTAAATCAGAGGAGTCTTATTTTGAAATAGCATAAAGTTGAAAATGAAAAAAAAAAATTAGGCCAGTATGAAGCTTGGTATAAGAGGCAGAGAGAATGTTTGTAGTGAGAATAAATGCTTGAGATTTTCAGAAGCTGAATAACAGAGCATGACACACAGGAACAGACTGGAGTCTTGTGGTTTTAAGAGGGGGGTGCAGTGGGGGTTCCTGTTAAGGAAAAGCAAAAACCATTTAAAACTGATGAAAAAAATTTCACTTACATGTTTGGCATGCTCATAGTATCAGACAAGTTATTAGAGTACTAAAATGCATTTTATATTTTTTAATTGGAGAATACTTAGAGTTTATATATTTATAAGAGCATTCTGTGGTATTTACTAGTTTCCTACTGATTTCTAGAATTTCGAGATTCAACCTCTTTTCAGTACTGAGTAAAATGGGGCTCTGATACAAAAGGGAATGGTGATTTCTATTGTTTTGTGGCAAACCAGTAATTATAATTAACGCATTAGTGCCATTTGTTTAAATGAAGTTTATTTGAAGGAAATACCCCTTCTCTTTTGCTTTCTTGTTGTTTTATGGGTACATAATAGAAATGTAAAATCTGTCTCTTCAGGTATACATGTCTCCTCATTTCTGATCTTTCTAGAAGCAAGGCATTCTAAGTTGCATTTTTCTTTGTTGCTTGTTATTACAGTATGTCACAGCAAGATGAATACTGTTTAATGGCCCTGTTTTAGCTAGCGTACTACTCAAGGTGTCTTCACAGTGTCCTTCAGTTAGTGGTTTCATGATGTTTGAGGGTAGCTTTTGAGACACCTGGAAGGCTGCTAGTCATTCATCGGCTCAGAAAGTTAGGAAAATGTTTACTTGCTTGGCTGTAAAAGCAAAATTAGTCTTTGTTTTGTGGAAATCTAATTCAGTGTGTTGTTGAAGTTTAGTCATTAAAAAACCCAGTCTTTCTTAAAGGTGCTTTCATTCCTTATTTTATCCTATACACTAGCAGACCTAAGACAGTTTTTTAGTTATGTGTTAGGATTACTGCTGAGAAATGGAAGAACTGCCCTGCTTGTACTGTGTGCTATTGATCCTTAACCATTGCAGTTTGCAGAACGATACTTTAACACACCAGTTTCATTTTGCTTAAAATGCTTTGCTGTGATGTGTCATATCTTTGTAGCTAATAGTGAGCAATTTGTCAGTGAGTAGATGGTCGTGCAGTTGCAGCAGGGCTTACTTGGATAACCCTTTCAAGTGCTCAAAGATAGTAAGAAATCCCCACTTAGCATTCCTAGTTCTGCAAAGATCCTTGAATTTTAAAGAACATGTAGAACTAGGAAAAATACGTAAAACAATAAAAATAACTGGTGTTTAGTGCAGAAGTGCTGAATTTGAGACTCTTTAGTAATCTAAGGCACTGTTACTATTCCTAGGTAGTGGCATTTAACTCTACCATGACTGATGAACTTTACCTCTCATCCAGACTAAACTTCACTTCGGTTTTAAATGCAACAGATTTTGCTTTAGAATTAATGAAGGCATCTAGCAATCTTCCTAAAAGTTGTGAGAATAGAAGGAAACTTAAAATATCAAGGAAAAATCTAAGAATTTCTCTATGAAGGATGTCTCCTGTAATGCTTTAAAACTTAGGACTAGCTTGAATGACCCCTTTTCCATTTCACTGGATATCTTCCCTGGTCAGTAGTGGGTATACTGGGGTCCTTAATTTAACATTTTTTCTCATTCTTAGTACCCCTCCTTCCATTTTATATTATTGTCACACTAATACGGGAAATACTGACTAACCTGTTTCTTTGAGACACCTGTTTTGAAAGGTAGGTATGAGGATTATAGCATTAAGAAGTATATGATGTTAGATACATGTTTTGAAACAAAACATAAAAATATTACTCTTCAGACATATACTTCTTCTTGGTGGCATTAATAGGCAACTTATTATACATTGCAGCTTTTCCATTAGATTTTCTGCCTTTCCCATCACCAATTTTGGCTTAAGAGCAGATGTAATGAATATTGTAAATTAAATGTGCAAGAGGGCTTTTTCATACTTTCTTGTGCCGTAAAAGGTCAGACGAGTTGTAATCACTTTCGCAGTTAGAGGATGTTATTTTGAAGTTTACATTGCTGCAAAGAATGCAGTCTTTGTAGTAAGTCTAGCAGTTAAGTTACTACTACTTTCAGCAATTACTGTTTTATTTTTTGCAACACTGGTGTTCAATGTGGTTGATAAAAAAATCATATAGGTTTATTATCCTAACTGTAAATAGGTAGTATTGTGGTAAAAATGTGTCCTTTTTAAAATTAAAAAATGTGAACATTGTAGGTTATTACAGAAAACATCAAGTAGGCTGGAATAATGTTTTTAATTTGTAATTGCTTGAATTCAGACACCGCATTGAACATGGATCGTAGAAACAGAACATTCTTGAAAGTTGTCTGTGAGCAGACAGATATTTTATCTGGTTTTGCTGGCTCAGTGCCCAGTGTACACCTATGTTTCTAAGCAGCTTGGGAAATACTTCTAAATAAAATTTAGATATTCAGATAGGAAAAAACACATTTACTGTCTCTTTCTACTTGAGGTTAATTCAAATTTGGGTAAAAGGTTTTTTTTTTTCGCTGCTGAGGGTAAGTTTTTGAAAGAAATACTGCTTTCAGGCTTAGTATTTCCACTGGAACTAGTGATAGAATTCTCACTGAATTAACAGAAACAGTCTGTACCCAATGCTAAGTGCTTTTGAAAATTTCAGCAGAACTATATTAACTTTCACTTTATCAATGTACTTATTTCTTAAACGCAGAGAGGGAGAGTCATTGACATCACATGCATATTGCATCATTTTTCAACATACTGAGCTTTTACCCTGTTCAGGAAAACTAGTCAATGCTTCTAATAAAAATTCACAAAATACTGTCATAATACTTTGTGGAAGAAAAGGTCTTCTTGTTAAAATGGTAATCACAATGATCTTTTTAAAGTACACTTCCCTGTTTGGCTTGGTAACAGTAGCATAGTAATAATTTTTCACTTACATAATTGTAAATGATATGTGGTATCAAATGGAGGAGCTGGGGAATGAACAGTTCTGAAGTGGGCTATGCTGTAGGTAGAGTTGATTGTTGTATTTATATCATGTTATTAAAAAAATAAGCTTTCTTAATGAAAAGTACTGCCATTCTGATCCTTCCCTGCTCTTTTATTGTACAGCTAGTGTTCTGAGACTTTGTTCGGTTTCTTGGTCTAATTCTGCGAGAAACAATTAGAATTTTATAAGAAATAATTACTACCGCAGAAAACGTTCAAGTAAATTTGGACTGGAAAAGTACAGAATTAAAAGTGGATATAAGAACAACATTTTTTTCTTTCAGGTTGCATTTGACTTGGTTTGAAGTTGACTATGTCCATTCTGGTAGAAAGTGTATATTAGAGGATTATATGAAAGATTTTTAGAAACGCTTCAATTAATTTCAGTATCATGATGTTTGTGTAACAATATCCTACTTTGGAAGTTAAAATTTGAAAACAGTAAACTTTTGACCTTGGGTAGATGTTGCCTTGTATAATGCATTATATTCAGCCAGTAAAGTAAAAATTGCATTTTACTGGGCTCTAGTTTGTGGAAAATACAGTGTGTATTGGTTGGCAATGCCTGACAGCTGATATTTATCAAGGCTAATATGAAGTTTACTCATTCTTACATTTTTAGGCAGCTTTCAAAGCTCTGCATCTATACAAATGTTCACATGAACTTTACTCAGTCTTGCATTTTTAAGCAGCTTTCAGAGCTTAACATGTGTACGCATGTTCAGCATGTCTTGTAGCTTTGAACATTTTGTTCTAGAGGTGTTAACTCTTACTAAGATGAGAATACATCCATAATGATTTTCATTTATCAAATTGTCACAATATAAGCATTTTATAAACTAACACTATAATGTAAAAACGTAAGGGTAATGAAGAAGTTATTATTTTCATGTTTTTCAGATTTTCTGTCAGTCCACATAGCTTGCTGGTCTGGTTTATACTTACAGTTTCCTGTTACTTCAGTAACTCGCTGTTGAGGTGTACAGATTACAAATGTTGGCTGCCACGTAACTCAAGACTGAAGGGGGCTTAAAACTAGAATGGATGAATATGATTGTGATCATCATATTTTTAACTACTGATCAATGGTGAAAGATACATTTTTTCCTCCTTAGTAATATGCTTAATAAAAACATCATACTAACATTTACTAGCATTCACACGAAAGCTTTCAACCTTGAAGACACTTCATATGACATAAGAAATAATTTTATTTTTCCTTTATTTGTATTAGGAAATAATTTTCTTTCTTCTTTAAATAATATCCAAATTGCCAAAGACAAAAGATAAATTAGCGTCTGAAGCCAGTCTGGAATTCAGAGTTTGCTGGACCACTTTGTTAAAAATTCAAGGTTTAAGATGGGATTTCTTTGCTCCCGTTAGGAACCAGCAAAGTTTTAAACCTTAGTTAATCTCGAACACTCCTAAGAGGCAGCATGGATTCAGTGCATTTTCTGTGTCGTTTTGGATTGACAAAGGTGAAGGCCAACATGAAGAAATTTTCAGAGCTACAGCTTTATTCTCTCTGAGTGGCCAGTTTATGCCTTTGTCCACTGTCTGCCTTGCTGGCTTCCTGTTTCTGATGTGCTACTTAAGCATCTTTTTATAATCAGCTGTAGTTCAGTGCAAGGCACAGTCTTCTCTTTTTTTAGCCCTGTACTTCCTGTTTTAATTCATTTTCAGTTCTTCCCATGTAAACAAGCTTTCCACTTCTTAAATGCTAATCTTTTCCCTGTGGCATCCCCTTTAACTTTCTCATAGAGCAGTGTAGGTATTTTTTGACGCTTTTGTTCTCTGCTCCAAAAGCTATGTAGGTGTAACAGCTATTATTCAGGATTCTCATGAGAGGCAGCATCATTTCTCTTGCGCTCTCTCTCTTTCTCTCTCTCTTTCTGTTGTTATTACGATACAGTCATAAGAGGGCCAGTGTAATCACTTTTCTGTCTTGAGGGCTGGGGATGTGTGGTGATGTCCTCACATATGTCTAGAGATGTGTAGATTAATATTCCACACTGCGTCTAGTTGTTTTGTTAAATACAACTAACCTCATAGGACAATTTTACCATCTTTCACAATTTCTTTGATTTGTGTGCGCAAGTAGTAACTGATTAATTTGCTGCCTTCCATTTCCTTTTTCTTTCCCCGTTAAAACTGTTTGATGAAATACCTGGTTTTAATAGTTTGAACTGGAGCTACAAATTATGTGATGTAATGAAGAAATAAATACCACGTTGTAATGTGCTAGAAGTGTTGGAATATATGTCTCATGCAGTGTATGTCTGTTTAATGAGGGAAAGTCTATTCATGTTTTCTTTTCCTGTTTCTGTGTCCGAGTTTGTTTCAGGACTGCTGCCTGATTCATCTAAAAATTGAATTCAGCAGAGAGATCCAACAAGAAACAGACTAATTTAGTAATGCCACATGAGGCTTCCTAACTGCATTTTACAAAATCATTCACATCTTCGTGTTACAAACAAAAAAGGCTTGTGAGCCTTCCTCCCCCACACCCTCCAGTATAGCGGTATAAGGCTTCTATTGTCTCTGTTCATATTGAGATGTCACAGATGTATACACTTTTCTGGGTTCTTTTGTCACATGAAACTCTAATGACCATTTCTCCTTTGATTCCTTCCTCGGGCAAATTGGCATAGGCTATACAAAATGAAATTTAGGTCACAAATTATTTTTACATTATTCTACTTGAGTGAATGGAAGATTTAGCTGCTGGTATTTGTATATACTGGAAATCTATGGCAAAATATGGCAGAAGATGGTTGACTTAAAAATATCACCAAAGGAGTGTGCAGTTTTAGTGTGAAATGTAAGTGTGCAGTTGAGTTTTAAAAGCTGTATTTGTGCTATCCTGAAGAATAAAGGCAGGTGTGTTCACCTGCACTGCTAAAACAGCTAGGAGTATTAGGAATAACTAATTTTAAATAAATACTTTTAACTTTATGTATTTTAATTTCAATTTCACCGGGGCCCTGCTTTTCTCTGTCATATGTTTTGTTTGCTGTTAATTTTGTTGCTCTGACTGGCAAACCGGGATGCATAGGAAACAAATTCACAAGTAATGACATTCCAAAAATAGATCACATGCACTATTTATCAGAGGAACAGGATATTAACTCCAAGCATCTTCCACTTCTGACCATCTCTTAACTAAAAGTATCCTGTCATATTAATACATGCAAAGTGAAAAAGGTTCAGCTTAATTGTCATGTCTGAGAAATAGCCCAGGAGTGCATGGTGTGTACTAAACATAAGCACTGCAGGGTAAATGAAAACTGGCAAGGTCTGAAAAATCAGTCTCCCTAAGACAGAATGCATAATACAAAATGAATGTGCATGAAATTAAGAATATTTAACATGTTGCAACAAGGTGTGTTTCAGTGGCATTAAAGATGGCACTTTTTTTTTTTTTTAACTGAAAGTTCTGATCCAATGAAGTCTCTGAATCACTTATTACCTAGTAAATCAGCTTTTTGTCTGTGGGAGGAATGTGGGAGGGAGAAAGAGTAGAGAATGATCAAATGCCTGTGTTTTGGAATAGTATTTTATTAGTTACTGTTGTGATTGGGGAAGTGCTGGATAAGCACAGTGGTGTATCAACACAACTAATATAATTTCCTCTTTGCTTTGTAATATAAGTATAGGTGCTTTCATCTTAAAAGGTAATGAAAGACTTTTTAGTATAAACTAGTTACATGAAAACCTCTTTATTTACTCAGTGTACAGAAGTGTCTGTTTCAGTGGTTTGTTACATTGCACTTTCAGATTCACAAAGCTGTAGTAAAGGTTCAGTGGCATTTTTTATCTGCTGCATTTGCTCCTTTCTCAGAGGTTTAAAAGTATGTTGGTCTTGTGCGCTCTAATTTAAAGTGTATTGTATTTGGGTTCGTTTTTAAAAAGGCACAGTAATTATCTCTGAAACATTTAAGGAAGATTGCAAGTGCTACCCTTTTTATGTCTTATTTTAAAAAGTAACCATTGTTTTTACCATATCTGGCACATTATACATAGGTATATTTTTAACCTGAACACAGTCTAGTGTGTTCTGTCTTTAGGTGTCTGTCATATTGCTCTTGTCAGTGCTGCAGGTAACAATGACTAGTCACTTAGCCGTCTCATCCAGACTATAATGTAATGATCTTTCTTTATGTGTTTTAAAAATTTGATCAAAAAACCTACCATATGGAAACTTAGATTTGGTAGCCAGGCTGTGTTGGATGTTAAGTTTCTGCATGGTGTGAATTGGTTATCTCTGTAGCTCATCCTGAGAGTGGGTAAATCAGTCAAAGGTCAGTATGTTCAGCTCATTGAGATCAAAACATGCTCAATGATGTTTTTGTTTGAACAGTCTTGGGTTTTGGTTGAGCAGGCTTTAGACAGGAAATTGTGTGCTCATGTGTTGAAAGTTGTACTGATGTGAGATCTGATGGGGAAGCTGACTGTGCGGCCCCAAATGCCAAGTACTTAGTGCATGGCTGTGCTTTGATATAAGCACCCTAATAACATAAACTAATTCATGTGAAGTGGAACAGACCACAGTGTTAAAATAAAATATTTTTTAAATTTAAGATGTTAAGCAGTTTGCTAATGCCTTTATATTTAGAAGAGCATGTCGTTTTAGTGTAGGGACAACAGAGTTGAGTGGTCAACTGTTCAACGTATCGCAGAGATGACAGTTACTTGAAGTTACATATTATATATTATTTTTGTTTTCCAGGATATGACTTAAAATGAATTCAGATTCTGAAGGTCCTCTGAAAAATATTCAATGCTTGAATGTTTGCTAAGGACTAGTAAGTGACTGATCTCATATTTGGAACATATATAACTGAACATTTTTAAAGCTACAGTTTAGTATATGAGAAGCATGTACTTAAAAAAAAGAAAAGGATGGGAGGGAAGAAAGAAGAAAAAACCCAACTCAAACCAAAAATCTTACTACACCACTTCCAGAAAGTGAAATTGCTGCTTATATTCTTGTGGATTCCTGTCTATGTAAGTGGAAACATCAGTTATTTCTGTGGTCAGTCTTGGAGCAAAAGAATCTCTGCATAGTATCAAGAATATTTTGAATCAGAAGTTTCAATACTTTTGATACTTTTTCATGTGTATTTGAGGGAGATCCAATGTTGAAATAACAAATTTCCACTAAGTATACAGAGTTGCAGAATGGAATATCCTGTACTTTTATTTTTTATTATCAAAATTATAATTTTGCAGTCTGCATCCTGCAAAAATATCTGACTTATATCTTGTTTTTTAGGAGGGAGGATTCTATTTTATATTCTAACTTATAAAATTCCAAGGCATGCTCATGATTCATTGAAATGAACTTGTTTGGTTTAATTCTTTGTAACTGGCTTATTTTGAGTAATGCGAATTTCTGCTTAGTCAGTTTCTCAAACAAGAAATCAGCTCAGAGAGGAGAGCTTCCAAGGATGCAAAATAGCACAAGTACACATACTTCATATAGGAAAAACTTGGTGGTTTCATGGGACCAACAAAGTATTTAAAATGTTTTCATGCAAAAAACATGATTTATGAAAATAATTTGGATATGTTTTAAATTAGTATTGTATAGTTGTGCGTTTTGGACGGTATTCAACTGTTTCAGCGAAACAGATACAAAAGCTAAATCTGAAGTGTGTAATTTTTTGTATTTTTGGGCCCCTGCTGGGACAAAACCTTCTCACTCGCCATGTCCTGTTTGCTGAGTAGGTCTTTCATCTACCAGCTACTGAGAGCAGGGGCACAAGGAAATCACACTTGAGCTGGACAAGGAAACGAGTACATTGAAAGACAAGGTAGCAGAGAGCAATCTAAGGGTATTAAGTTAGTAGTTTTCCAGATTCTGTGGGGATGAGTTGAGTAAGATGAGGGAAGAAATAGTTGTATCAAACTGAAAACTTTCTGCTTACTGTGCTTAGTAATTTCAACGTCATTTTGGCTTGAATGCTCTGTAGGAAATGGCCTAAAGAACTTGCCTCATTGCAAACATACTGTATTGTTGGCATGTGCATAATTTTCTTGTTATTCCAGGGCAGAATTTTAGAAGACAATGGATTTTACCCTGTCAAAATACTGAAACCATGGCAGGTTGGACACTGCTACTCATAAACGCTCATGATTTTTTTAAAATATATGGTTTTGTTTGGAAGGCCGTACATATGCTGTTGCAATAGATGGATTAGTAATTACTGAAACTTAATTTATCTGCCATGTGCAAAACCCAGTACCTTTTTAACAACTCATTTATGCTTTTCACTGAGAAGTGAATAGACTTTACATACGAAAAACACACGGTACATTGCAAAGGGTGTAGGCATGAGCACCTTAACAATGAGGACTGGTGTTTTTTCACCAGAGTTGCTGCTGAGCAAGAAGATCTTTGTTATTTTCTGTTTTCTTGAATTGAGAAAAATGTTGGGAAATTCAGGATTATACATGCAAAGATGTTGCAAATAATCTTGAAAATTTGGAACTTTTTCTCCAAATATTGCTGCTTTTGGTTCCACTCCACTGGTGGGATTAGGAGCATCAAGATATAGTGGTTTATTATTGCTACAATCAATGAAATTAAACAGTACCTTGATTTGAAGACTTTGTTTTGGGTAATTTATACTGATCTAAAATTAAATAGAATTTCTTGCATTTGTCCAGTTTTATGTTGTAACCGAGCTATTCAGTCAAATTAAGCTAGCTTTTAGATTTATTTTAATCATGCAAATAACAGAAAGAATTTGACTCTTAAGTATTTTCTTTTAAAAATGCTTCATTTAGGTAGATAATATTGTGTGGTATCACTAGCAGAGAAGCCTTTCTAGCCCTCATTAGTGGTTCATAAGCCAGAAATAATGTTGTTGCTTCTTAGCTCAGAAAGTAAGTTTGCAAAGATGCCTGTGTTAATTTTTTTTTCTTTTAGTAGTAAAAATGCATAAAAGTTTCAACTTTTGAAAACTGTGTTTCAGAGCGGTCTTTTGAAATAATTAACTTCAGGAAAACTCCCAAAACCCCCAAAAGAGCCTTCCTTTTGGAAAAACTTTTTGTGCCATTAGAAATTGCAGGTTCATCTTCAATGAAGAAATATAACACCTGGTACTTCTAAAACTGGGGATTTCTTTCATTATTAACTCACTGTGGAGTTAATAATGAAAGAAATTGCTTCTTTTGCAAATACTTCCTTGTAGCTGGGAAATTAGTTTGACTGTTAACAATTTGTACTGTAAATCCATCTGTATTGGGAAGCAGCTTCTGTACTTTCCTTAGCTGAACAGTAACAGAGTTGTTCTAGACATGACCTGCCTGCGCAGCTTGTAATGATATTCTTAGTGAAAGGAAAATGCATGTGCAGCAACTCTGGAGCTTCAGGCCTGAATAAACTTGGGTGTAAGAGTAGGGAAACAGCCTGTGCAAATTACTGACTTTTTCTTCCTTGTCCAAGCTCCAATATTTATCATGTTTCTGAGACAAAATGTAGTAATTTTTGGGTTTCTATTTAATTACATTGTTAGTTATCTCTCAGTACAAGTAGATGTTAAACTAGAAATGACTAGAATAATTTAAAACAATCATGTAACCTTCAAAATTACCTTATAGTGAAATGTCTATCCTAGCTCAAATTTTCAGCTGCTTAATGTATTTCGAATGCTTTCTTCTCTTAAACAGAATTTACTCTTGGCTTCAGATATGCTTGCTTTGTCCACATCCTTCTTGAGTTAGCCTTAAGACTTACATTTTAAGCTCTTCCTTTCTTTTTCCACGTTAGCTCTTAAACCATCAGCTCTAACTATACTCAGCCTGTAAATGTAGTTACAGCAAGGGAAGCAGCAGTCCTGGAAGTGTGTGCAGGTATCACCTACAGCATGACTGAAGATGCAGCCTTAGCTGTGAGGTCTGTAGACATAAGACCTTGAGTCATATGTAATGCTGAGTATCAGCTTCAGATAATCAACTGCTTTTTGCATGATCATAAGCCGTTTCTATAATCTCTTTTTTCCAGCTGCTTACATGTTCAGATGATTAGTTTGTCATTCAGCTGAATGACGCTAATTGAAGGAAATACGATCTCTGCAGTTGTCCAGATCTGTACTGGCATCTAGTGGCCTAACAGTGTATTTTTCTGGAACCTTATGTAAAGTAGGCCGCTATGGATGTATTTGGGATTTTTTTGCCCTGGAGGAATATATGAATGGATAAAGGTCTTCAGACTTGCTCTTCCATCTCTCTGCTGGGTTTGTCTTATTCATCCTGGTTTTTTTAATCAAATATTTATATGTAAGACCGAGTTCTTATCTGTACAGTTCATGCCCACAGTACAGAGTTAGGCATCTTTTGTAATTGTTTATTTCAAATGGAAAATTATGTTTGATTGTTGGGTTTGATTCTGTTGTAATTTTAAAAACATGTTATCCTTCCTTTTGTAATGTATATAGATTGGCATGAGGATTGGTTATGATAGGATTTTATGTTAAGCATTGTAACATTTTATTAGCTGCAAAGAGAAGTTGTACTTTAAAAAGGTGCCATTTTATTTCTGGGCTTTTTACACATGCTAGAGTAATACAGTCCTTTGTCCTGTCTAGCTTTCAAAATTTTGTACTGCTGTAGGAAGAATGTTCTTTTAAATTCTCCCTGTGTAGAATTAAAAACCACCATGCTGTTTCATGCATGTTCTTGTGTGTCTTTGTCCTTTCAGTTTAGACTTTAGAAAAAACTACAGCAGATTCCCACCCCTCCCAAGAAGCCAATAAGCAAAAATTCAGTCAGTCAAGGTTAGTAATCTCACAAGTAATACACACACTTTTTTTATTCCCCCCCTTATATATCTTGTCCTGGAAGCAGTTAGTTGATTGGGTTTCCTTTCTGAAGGGTTGGCTGTCTTTGCTACAAGTATACACTGCTGACTTGTGTTTAACTAACTTCTTGTTCAACAGGATGCTCATATTCTGTTCTGCAGAGCTTCTTGAGCCAGTTGGCCACCAGCCTCTGATACCTTAACATAAACTTCATTTAGTTCTATCAGTTCCTTGTCCTTGTGATATGTTAACGCTGACTCCTAGGAATTTGGTTATCCTAGGCCAGTTTCTTTTAACAATTGTCATAATGACAGTTTTTGCTTGTGAAGACAAAGAACTTTTTCTGTGAAAGATTTCTTAGTGCTTGTGTTATCTTATGCAAAAAGGTTCTCCCTAACTGACAAGTTTAATTCTATAACTAAATATTTAGCACCATTTATTGCCACTGCTGTACAGGGTAAAGAACTGCAATCTGAACTAGAATGAAGTAAATTAAATTTACACTTAATTTGGAAATTTCTGTAAAAAGGATCAAATAGTGCTAAATTTCTAACTGCCTAGATCTGCTTTGTCTCACTGTAGTGAAAAAGACCAGAACCAATTTTTTAGATTGTTTTATAGTTCTAGTTGTGTTCTAAAATACTCCAACTAGATACATAGCATAGATCCATTAAGTTTTTTTCCTCCCTCAGCATGTTGTTGATCCTGGCATAGCAGGACCTGACCCAGCTTTCTTCTCGTGTCTGTGCTCCTTTTTTCTCTTGGGAGTGAGGGGAGATGAGTGTCATGTGTATCTAATCTGCCAGGTTTGTTTAATGTAACGAAACTTCAACAAAATCACCTGGTATTTTATCGGGCTATAGCCCAGTCTTTGCTGCGGAAGCAATAGAAATGAAAGACGGCTGAAGTCTTTGCTTGCCTTGGCCTCAAAGTTTTAGAAAACTGTATGGATTTTAGAAGATTTAGCAAGAGATGTGAAAACTATAGTAACCTGTAAAGATGGTAATAGTAATCTCTTGGCTTTATGCAGAAATGAGTATGAAACTCCTGTAAGCTTCCTGATATACTCCTAAGGATGAAAATTATTTATTTCTGCAACTGTGTTTTGGTATAACATTAATTTGTAGCTTTCTTTTCAGGTTATCTAAATATATGTTTAAATACTGAGAATGGGTTTTTTTTCTTGTTTGGTTTTTTGTTTTTTTTTTTTTTTTTTTTTTGACAAATTGGAGCTATACAGTGGTCCCAGATTAATGGTGCAAATTTTAAATATCTCTGAAAAAAATTTATTGCATTTTTAACCTTTACCTTTGCTTAGAGTGATAGAAAGCTTTAATAACCTGTGTTTTGGCTAAGTACAGGATAGATTTTAAAGAAAGGTAAACAAACATTTTTTAGTAGCAAAAAGATTTATGGATTTGCATTAAGAAAATTCTCTTGTAAATCTGATAAAAATAAATTACTTATCTGGATAAGTTCTCTGTATTTTGAGTTAGTATTTTGAGCATTTTATTCACAATTATTATGTCTTTGCTTTTAGCTGCTGATGCAAGGTCAAGATGAGCGGATTAGGAGAAAACTCCTTAGATAGTTTGACTAATGAGTCAAGGAAGCGCAAGCCATTGCCCTGTGATACACCAGGTGCAAGGTACGTTTATATAGAACTTTACTGGTTTTTAAAGAGTTTTTAAAAATACTTTACAAATTTGCATTGCAATTTAGAGTAAGTTCTAACTAAGGAATTTGTTTAGTTGAAAAACTTTCTAGGCCAGCTTCTGTTGTGAAGATAGGTAACTTTACTATTAGGTGCAGCTGATGAACTGTGCTTTATAATTAGACTCCTGTGGAAATTTTATTACAGTGGACATATCATAGAATGGATTGAGTTGGAATGGACCTTAAAGATCATCTAGTTCCAGTTCCCCTGTCATGGGCAGGGATACCTTCCATTAGATAAGGAATCCTTTTCGAAGTTGTGATTGCAAGGCAAAAGAAGAAAAACCTGTTGCTTCACAGGAATTTTAAAGGCATCATCTCATAACTGGTAATTGATTTGACAGGCCTCGTTTCAGGCGGTTACATTTATCAATACTGCAAGAGGTTGAGCTTTTTGCTGGTTTGTTTGTACTTCTGTTTCTTTCAAGTTCATCTTAAATTTTGGCAATCTGTGTTATCTTCCTGCCCCTCACCCAACTCTGTCAGATACTGTTGTCTGAGGGACTCAGTTTTCTGTTCCCCACAGGCTTCATTGCTCTCCACCATGTGAATTCTCTTTTATCCTTTCATGTTTCTTCTTCCCATAGAGTATTGGATTAAATTTGTTGTCGGGCATTGTGTGTACTAATATTTGTTGTCCCTTTTATATATACATCCCCAGTGCCCCATGCCAATTGCCTTTGTCATTATAACAGATCATGTATGAGAGCCTTAAATGCTTGCGCTGTATGCCAGTGTCTTTTTATAAGTATCCTCCATTCCATTTTCTGTTTCCCTTTGTACAGTGTCTCGCATACAGGAGTTCTTTTTCAGATTGTTACCCTTCATTAGCTTTCTTTATCTTTCAAGCTCCTGCTTTGTCATGTGTTTCTTTTCTCCAGTGTTGGTCCATGCATACTTTCCTAACTCCTTCACTTGGTTTCTTCTCAAAGAATGATTATTCTCTTTCATTTACATTGATGTGTCCATTCTTACCCCTGCCCCGAGTCCTTCTTTTCCTATTCTTGCCATACTGTGTATGATATTTCTCCCTGTTGATTTAGGCTGTAGACAGTCTCTTTACTCAGCACATTAACCTGGGTAGGAAAAGGAATTTGGGAGAGACATTTTAACCTGCAACATTAGATTGTCTAGGATTCTGCTTTTCTTGCATGTTGAGATGGCATTTAGGTTCTGATGCCTAGAAATTTATGAGGTATCCCCTTCTATAATCATCTCTGTACAATCAAACTGAAGGGAATTAATACCATGCTAAAATTCAGTTTAGTGTGTCTAGTAAATTTTAAGCCAAGTGTAAAGCAACTTCTAAGATTAAAATATACTTTCTGTATGAGTGCTACAATTTTATAACAAAAGCAGCTGCTCTTTTCATTAAATCTGGCAGTAGAGTAATAGAGTAAAAGCAGGAGGATTTTTTTTATTAATATCTTTCTTCTATTCTCTTGATATCAATTTGTACTTAAAATTCTTAAAAAAGATGCAAACCAAACAGAAACACAAACCCCAAACCAAACAGCAGCATAACAAAACACACACATTTGCCCTTCAGATTCATGTTTACTGGAAGAATAACTACTGCGTAGGTATAATGGGTGGGTGTTAAGTGAAGTACATTATTGTTCACAGAGTGAGCACAGGTTTTGTACGGGATGGTATATAAGTATGCAAAACAATGTTTTTGATTCCTAGTCTGGTCTGTGGTGGTGAGAAGCGTCGACGTGAGCAGGAAAGCAAATACATTGAAGAACTGGCTGAGCTGATATCTGCTAATCTCAGTGACATTGACAATTTCAATGTCAAACCAGACAAATGTGCTATTTTAAAAGAAACTGTGAGACAGATTCGACAAATAAAAGAGCAAGGTACAGTTCCCTGCTAAATCAAAATTAATAGTTAATTTAATTGTGATTCTTTTGTTGTAGCAATAGTTACTTGGGAAATTGAGTAGTGGTTTTCACAATAGCATGTAACTGAGCAGGTCTTTGGACTTTGACTTGATTAAAACCTTAAATATGCCTGAAGTAATTTTCTGTTTAAAAGTTAACAAGTATTTATCATATTTTTTTAGCGGGAATCAGGATTTTAAAACCTTGTATGGCCTTTCTTACCAGTTTTGTACCACAGACAAGTTAAAAAAAAAGGATATGGTACTCTGCCATCTGCTTGTACACTGTAACAAATACTCACCAGTATGAAGAATATATACTGTTGCCTTTCATTTCAAGGAAACATAGCCTTTTCTTATGGACAAGCCTCGAATCAGAGATAGTGATTTTTATGGATTTTTTAAAATTGCTTTTTTAGTGTGATTGAATGTACTCAGAATACAGCCAACTTAACAAAGGAGAAAGAAGCAATGCATCATATCTTGGTAAATTCTGCCAGCTAGGATAAACCTAAGTGATAAAATACTTTTTTTAAACTGCCAAGTGTATGCAAAACCCATGTTTTGAAATACAGAGTGAGGGGTATATATAATTTATTTTTTTAAACATCACTCCACCCCCATCCACCTCCCAGTGAATAGCCTCCCAAGCTCACTTGTGTCATTTGGGCAGTAAAGCGTTAGAAAACCGGAACATGCTGTGGTGTATATCTTACCTGTTGCGATAAATTGCCACATCTTATGCTAAAATGCTTTTTAAAAATCATCTTCTGTTTTGAACGTTTTTTGTAGTGTCGTGGAGTGTATTCTAATATTTCATTATAGAGTTGAGATGTTGTACTTATGTGGTCTGCTTTAACCAGCCAGCAAGTACCGCAAAATAAAGTTCACAATGGTTTTTCTGTAAATCTGCTGCATGGCGTGGATTCCCATTCCACCTTCCACTGCAATAAATTAACTTAGGATATTTTGATTCTTAAAATATGATTTTATTATATGCATTCACACACATACACACACACACGTATATACACATACAGACACACAGCTGTTAACATGAATCAAAGCCTTTTTGTAGAACAGTGGTGATGACATCTGAAGACTGTGACCAATGATAATGAGCTGATCAAAATAAAAACATAAGAAAGAGATATATATGAGTGTGTTTAATGGCTGTTGAAAGACACAGCAGGTATTCATCAGACAGTGTCTGAAAAATAACAAGCAACGTTCACAAAGCAAGTTCATTATGTCAGCTTCAGCTGCCAAGTCAGTTTATGTGAGCAAAGAGTTTGGCATTATGTGGCCATGACGTTTTTTCTAGTCTTAGCAGCCAACAGTACATGAGCCCTCCTCTCTCATTTGTGCTTCTTTTTGCCTTTATTTCCCACTCTCCTTAGGATCTGGCTTGTAATACTAAAATGTGGCTATCACATGAAAAGTCACTTTATGGAAATGTATCTTTTGGCTTTCAGGAAAAGCAGTTTCTAATGATGATGATGTTCAGAAAGCTGATGTATCATCCACGGGTCAAGGAGTTATTGACAAGGATTCATTGGGACCTCTTTTATTACAGGCAAGTACAAATTAGGCCCTAGTAAGCCCCTATGGAACCAAATACTTATGGCAGGTGAAAATATTACAGTAAAGTATGCAATCCTGTAGTAATAAAATAGTATGCAAGCACCATGCAGAAGTATGTTTGAAAGGTTGAGGAATAAAATCTATCATGTTTTCTTAATTTTGCTGAAATTGTCTGTAGAAGGAAATAGAATAGCCTTTGACTTTTTCTAATATTCCTATGCTTTATTTACTCCAGCAGTCATTAGCAAATTACTACTGAAACAGTGCTTATTTGTACAAGGAATATTTTATTTCTTTTAGAGGATAGACATTAAATGGAGGAGATTTTGCAAGGAGAGGTTTGTTATGTGTGTCTTCATTTGTGTTACTGAATTATGAAGCATTTTAAATGAATGTTGCCATCAAGTGAAATAACCCAAGAATAATGGTAAACAAAGGTACATAGCAGATAGCCTTTCTTTATGCCTAGAATACCAATCTGATATTTACAAGTTCATCAAAGACTTTTTGAAGCTTAGTTTTTTAACATAGATATTGAATTTCTCTTTCCATTAAGAACATACAGTATTGGTCTAGTTCCTCCTATCTCATCACTTGATAGTGGAAATGCCTTCATATTCATTACTTACTGCCTGTTTCTATTGAACTTCTTGTTTCAATTTGCTAACTATTGAAATAATGGTACCAATTCATAATCTAGTGTTCGTATGAATCAAGAATGAAACAAGAAGGCTGGTTATCAATGTGAAAGCTGAATGGAATATCACATGGCCATATTAATTATTATTATTATTATTCAAATAATTCCCTACCAGACACATTTTTCCTCAAAGAACAATTTAAAACCTCATCTCTATCCTTGAAAATAAGTGATTATATTATAAATTGACATTTATCACCCACACAACTTTAACATTAAATTATGTTGAGAATTAGTCAATGTCTTACGTGATATGTTGTCATGTTAATATTTAGGCATTGGATGGCTTCCTCTTTGTTGTAAATCGAGATGGGAACATAGTATTTGTATCAGAAAATGTCACACAGTATCTGCAGTATAAACAAGAAGATTTGGTTAATACAAGTGTGTATGGTATCTTGCATGAAGAGGACCGGAAGGACTTTCTTAAAAACTTACCTAAATCCTCAGGTAGTAAAGGTTTATTTACTACACTTACTACACTATTTCAAAACAATCAGAGAAGACAAAAATACCTCATAAAGGATAACCTTTCAAAACAGATTACTTATATAAAGAATATTTTACTACAAAAATATCTTGATTAATATTACTGTGTTTTTACAATAGCATGCCATCAGAAATAAATGTGCTGGAAATTCACACTTTACTTTAGCCTCTGCAGTTTGTTTACCTATAACTTTAAAAGACTGACACTAAAGGAACACCTTCCCTAATACCACAAGGCTGGCTGAAGGAACTGCTCGTTTTTAAAATTTGTGAATGACTTCCCAGCACTTTTTCAAGTGACTGAAAGTGTCATGCAAAAAAAAGAATGTTTTTTACTTCGTTCTCAATACTCCTATTTTTATACCAAGCTATATATTGATGGTATATTGAGAAGGCATCTTAAAATAGTCTTCAATATCTGTAATCTAGGAACAGGGTATCTAAATTATGAAGAATCAGCTATTAATTGATTGTATCTGAAAATCTCTATGAATTCTTACTGTGTTCTTTTAAGTTAATGGAGTTTCTTGGACTAATGAAACACCTAGACAGAAGAGCCATACATTCAACTGCCGGATGATGGTGAAAAGCTCTCATGACCTTGTTGAAGATGTAGGTGGCTACCAGGATATACGTCAAAGATATGAAACTATGCAGTGCTTTGCTTTATCGCAGCCAAGAGCCATGATGGAAGAGGGGGAAGGTAGGAATTTTTGTGGAATTGTGGTGCATAGAAATTTCTGTGAAAAGCTCTTTGGTGTTTAGCAAACCATTTTCAAGAGCACGGCAGCTTTAATCCTTACTGTCTGCCCTTCCATTGTAACAATAAAAGATGCTTCAGCTATTTTATTAGATTCTTCAACACAGTAAAACAGGAGATGATGAAAGAAGAAACATTCTTTTTTAAATACAGATTTGCAGTCCTGTATGATTTGTGTGGCGCGTCGTATCACAACTACAGAAAGGGTATTTTCAGCAAATCCAGAGAGCTTTATTACAAGACATGATCTTTCAGGTAGGAAGTATTCCCGGGAGGAAGGTATGAAGGAGTCTTCTTTGTCCATGTGCTCGTTTTAAATAAATGGAGTGTGTATTGCGTGTATGCAGTGACTAACAGAATTCATACTGAGAATTCCCAACTGCTTTTTACAATATATCATTGTTGGTAGTGAGGTGTAATAAAACCTGTGGGAGGTATTTTCTTCTCTATGTTACTGTTTGGTAGGTTGGTAAAAAGCATTACTTGTGTTTTAACTAGCATTTCAAGTGGTTGTCGTTCTGCTTTCCTTTACATGGAAGAAATATTTTAGGTCATAACTGGAAGTCCCTTAGAGTGCTTATATTTTTATACAATACATGAGCTAACGTTTAAAGTGGCTTATGCTGTTTAAATTAAAAGTGTCGTATAATGTAAATAGGGCTTTGTGTTTATGATGTTTGTTTGATGTAGTCGGTCACTATTTTAAAAAAATTTACTCTGTGTGCATCCCTTAGGTGCCTGTAACCAGAGACTAAAGTTAGGTTTCTAAAGCTCTGACACTGGCCTGCGGGTGATTAGCTTCCTCTTACTTGGTTACATAAATCCCTTTGAATAGTGATGCTTTAACAAGCAGCATCATATTCTCATATGGCAGATAATTCATAAATATAACTTCTGCATGCTCAGAATTTGGTGATTTAAAAGGGTTATATTGGAGCCATAGGTAATGTACCATACTTATACAAAAAGAATTGTCATAGTCATGGAGAGTTTAACTTGTGTATTTTCTTTCCTGTTAAGGCAAACTTGTCAACATTGATACAAACTCATTACGATCTTCCATGAGACCTGGCTTCGAAGATATAATTCGTCGTTGTATTCAGAGATTCTTATGCCACAATGACGGG
Organism: Anomalospiza imberbis; assembly: GCF_031753505.1. Classification (NCBI taxonomy): domain Eukaryota; kingdom Metazoa; phylum Chordata; class Aves; order Passeriformes; family Viduidae; genus Anomalospiza; species Anomalospiza imberbis. The sequence goes on along the minus strand of NC_089697.1, from coordinate 14,787,524 downwards.
CAGTCATGGTCAAATAAACGCCACTATCATGAAGGTAAAAATCAGTTTACAATGTTTGGGTCACATTGCTTCTCCTAGGGGCTGCATTTTTTTCTGAAAAAGAAAAATGCTAAATTCTGCCTGTGTTCCTTTTTTTCCATGTTTTTTGTTAATTACTGTGATTCATTTACAAGCTGAAGGAGGATGACCTTCTGATAATGAGGAATTCTGCTGAACGTTGTTTGGTTTTTTCAATGTGTTTGTTTTGGAAATTAACATGGAAAATACCAGATACATGATCTGGGGTCCTCAAGGAAGCTGTTTTTCCACAGATGGATACAGCAATGACAGAGACAGTTATATTTATATGATGATATGTCATCTTTAATTATCATTATCTTGTTATTTTTCATTAATGTTACTTTGATGTTATTTTATTTCACTCTTTCCTTTGTTAAAGATCCACTCTCTGAAAGTGATAACAGTTGTGTTGATGCCTATTTCTTATTCTCAAGACACAGGGCTCAAAATATTTTCAGTGTTCCACATTGGCATATTTTCAGCATTTCACACCGGCATATTTTCAGCCACATATTTTGTAATGCTAATTTGATAACCTCGATAGATAAGTGAAGTACAGCCACAGTCTTCAGTAAGAAAGATAATGTTTTCTAATTATTCCAAACTCTAGTCTTTTTGAAGGATTTGCAAAGTAATTCAAGCACAGGAAATGTTAAATAAAGAGAAACTCATACTGTCCGGAAACAGATTTTCCATTACATTGGAAGTTCTTCAACATAACTGATCAAATGAATCCTAAATTAATAAGAGGCATGAAGCTCAAATTAAAACCAATATTTTCCACAATTTTTTGATTGAAGCAAACTTAAAAATTCTTCCCCAAGCAGGAGCCATGGACTTTATAATCTAGCCTTGGAAGTCTGTCAACAAATGCAGAACTTTGCCAGTTGTGTCTGGTGAGCACAAAATATTGCAGCATCCAAATAATCTTGTTTGCTTTTATCTTCCCTCTATTGATAGAGGAGAAATGGTAGAATACTTCCTTTTTCTCTATATATGTTTTGGATAGGTCTTATTTATTTATTCGTTTATTTATTCCTTTATTTATTCATTTATTTATTTTTTAAGTTTTTTGGGTTTTGGGGGGTAATCTTCAGTAAATGAAGGGTATTGTGTCAAAAATATCTTATAATTCATATTTATAATTCTTGGGATTTTAAATATTAACAATATTTGTGTATTCCCTTTACAGCTTATATGCAAGGTCATGCTGAAACCCCATTGTATCGATTTTCTTTAGCGGATGGTACAATAGTGACAGCACAAACGAAGAGTAAACTGTTTCGAAATCCTGTAACTAATGACCGCCATGGATTTGTCTCTACCCACTTCCTTCAAAGGTGAACTTAGTAGTATCTGTTTATAATTTAAGTGTCACAGTTTTAAAAAATACATCTGACCTTGAAGATAACCTGAGGTAAATAGCATACTAAAATATTTTACCTGATTAAAACTCAGATGGGGAATAATTTGGGGAACAGCTGCATAGCATACAAATAAATGTGTAAACCTCACAGAGTCCCATTTTAACTATGTGGCAGAAAGATAATCAGAGTCAAAAGAGAATTTTTTTCCTCAATACCTGCTCAAAGCCTGTGCTATGTTTATATTAGTCTTTTGAGGTAGCATTGATGGAGCACTGAAAATAGAAATGCTCCGTCATGTGCTTTTGTAGATCAGTTAAAATGACAGCAAATCAGATGCTGTCTGGTGCATAATCCATAATAGAAATGTACCTTAGGTAGTATTTCCTATGACCTGTTCTTGTTCTTTGCAAGAATAATCAAAATGTCACTTTGGAGGGAATCTGTCTCCTTCTGGCAGTAGAGTGCCTCCAGATGCTGAAAAATTTGTGTATGAACTTGTTCAGGGTCACACACTGTTAATGTGCACAGTAGAATGGTGTCAGACATTGACTCTGGAAGGGGATGAAAGAATGAAGATCTTTGAATGAATAAATTTGATTAATAATCTGATCATTGATTAAAGCTTTTTGAGCCAGTGATACTGTATGTGCTTATAACTTGAAGCCTTCAAAGGATCAAACATTTCTGTAGTGAATAAATAAATGTAATGGCTTAAGTGGAAGCTTTTGCGGAAGCTTGAATTCTCACTGCTCTTTTTTGGAAAAAATATTTGGGCAATTAATTAATAATGTCTTTGTAGCACATGATTCCAAATAAGGTTTTAATTTATTTTCTTTGGGTTTCTGGGGCTGATGTTGAATTTACAGAGAACAAAATGGATATCGGCCAAATCCTAATTCTATTGGGCAAAACATCAGAACACCTGTGACTGGAAACACAAATTCTGTTAATGGTCTTATGAACGTGTCACCTGGTCAAGCCATGCCAATGCAGAACAGAAACTATGGGATGGGAGATCCCAGTGCAGTGGGTCAGCTCACCAGCGCTCGATATGGAAGCCCTGGGAATATGGGGCCAGTGAACTCTGGACCCGGCATGCAGTCCTCTGCTTATCAGAGTAACAGTTTTGGGTTGAATATAAGTAGCCCACCACATGGCAGTCCTGGCTTAACTTCCAGCCAACAGAATCTAATGGTATCTCCTAGGAATCGAGGCAGTCCAAAAATGAGTTCACACCAGTATTCTCCAGTTACAGGTATTTTATTTTTGCTATAAGCTCTTTTTTTTTCCAAGCTGTCATTTCTCACTTTTATCTGAATTCCATCTTTCATCCGTTTTAACTGTTCGATATGACCCTATATGTGTTACTTAAATGTAGTATACCTGACTTCATGTATTAACTCAATGTGGCAGTCATACATAATCCAAAGGAAGAGTAGATACAGGCTGTACTGTAATCTAATAAGTTTGATCTCTGTCACATGACACAGGTATGCACTCGCCAATGGGATCTGCCAGCAACACTAGCAACAGCACTTTTTCTAGCAGTTCTCTTAGTGCTCTGCAAGCCATTAGTGAGGGTGTTGGAAATTCCCTTTTATCAACACTTTCTTCACCGGGTCCAAAACTGGATAATTCCCCAAACATTAGCATAACTCAGCAAATCAAGGACTCCAAAAGCCCTTCTGGTTTGTATTGTGAACAAAACCAAGTGGAAAGTTCCATCTGCCATTCAAACAGCAGAGATCTCCTTAGTGAAAAAGATAGTAAAGAGGGAAATCTGGAGGCATCTGAAAGTCAGAGAGGACCATCTGAGAGCAAAGGACATAAAAAACTCCTTCAGCTACTTACGTGCTCCTCAGATGAAAGAGGACATTCTACAGCATCAAACTCACCTTTAGACTCAAATTGTAAAGAATCTTCTACGAGCGCTACCAGTCCTTCAGGAGTTTCCTCATCAACATCTGGAGGGGTATCTTCCTCCTCAAACATGCATGGGTCACTCCTGCAAGAGAAGCACAGGATTTTACATAAATTGTTGCAGAATGGTAATTCTCCAGCAGAGGTGGCCAAGATCACAGCTGAAGCTACTGGTAAAGACACATATCATGATGCTAGTAACACAACCTCCTGTGGAGAAGGCACTGTCAAACACGAACAACTAAGCCCAAAGAAGAAAGAAAGCAATGCTTTACTAAGATACCTACTAGATAAAGATGATATTAAGGAACCGCTTTCCAAAGAGTTGAATCCTAAAGTAGAAGGTGTGGATAATAAGATGGGACAATGCACAAGTTCTACAATTCCAGCTTCAAGTCAAGAAAAAGAGATGAAAATAAAAATGGAACCAGCAGAGGAGGTACAGTATAATGTAAAATGATGTAATGAGCTAACCAATATTTTATTATTAGGTGAATGACTGAATAGAGAACATTCTACAGTGTGCATGTGTAAACATTTCTAAAAAGGCTCTGTGCAAATGATGTAAAACAATAAACTCAGGTTTAATTGTGAATGAAAAAGCACAAACAAAAAGAACTACAGGACATATATACATAAAACCAAATCTGATGTCCTGAAGTCCTGGACTAATGTTTTTAAGTTATGGTACGATTAAGATCATATTTACAAATTATTCCTTAATATTCGATCGTAGCACATGTTTGCTTTTATGGCTTAGTAGGAAATGGGCCCATAACTGCTTCTGTACTTAGTTGGCAATACAAGAGTAAAAGGCAAAACATGATTTAGTTTTGAAAATGTAAACAATACACAAAAATGTGTAATACTTGAAATAGTCATGATTTGGTTTAGTTCATTCATAGGTTTTAGCACTCTTTCCTTCTTTAAATAAGGGAATATGTTTTTCCAAATATATGTATATATATAAAAATATATTTAAAAAAAAAATAATATATATATATATTTTCAGCATTCAAATAAATACAAACTAAAATATATAACGGTATATATAATTTGTATAAATAGATACAAATAAATAAATTCTAGAGCTGAAATTCTGAGAAATGTCATGATACAGAAAACTAGCGCCATGGAACAACTATTCTGAAACCAGCAGTACACTTGTTAGGAACAGATGTTCTTAAAATTATAATCTGTATATAATGTTTTTGTATTTAAGTCCTAAGATTTGGAACTTCAAAGTAAACAGTACTGGTCGGTATAGCAGAGTTTACTGAAGATATATTGATTTCTTAGATCTTGAATTTCCCAAATCAGTAATAACTGGGTAAATTAAAAAAACAACCAAACAAAAAAAAAGCCAACACATTTTTTTTGGTATTAGCTACTGACTGACTATAAATAAAACACCTTATAACATTGTTTGAATACCACTTATTGAAAAGTCACTATCAACTCTGTAACAGTACACAACGTGTACTTTCAGTACTTACTCCTGAGATGTAATTAAGGTATTCAGAGAAGCTTCTTTCATGACGTTATCGATCCACTATATATGAATTATTTTTCTATTGAAGCTCTATCTGATTTAAAGACAAATTTTTAAAGAAAGTTAGGGCTCCAGCTGACCAGTAAACCTGTGCTTAATTTTCGTGTCTTGTAGTGTTCACTATTAGCTTTTTGTGTATGATAGATACATTGTTTATCACTGAATGGTACACATTCTTGATGTTGTTCACTATCATTAGGGTTTTTATCTTTTTAACTTGTGATGTTTGAAATGTTTATATTCAGAAGTGCTTTTCATTTTAGTTATGTGTGTTTTCTGCTAATTCTCAAAATTACCCAAAGAAAATACTAAAAAAAAAAAAGGTATCTAAATGATATCTAAATTTCTTTGGAAGTGAAAAGATAGCTTCAGATGGTGTCAGTGAATTAAAACATTTGTCTCCCAGTCATATATTTTAAGATTACTGAGGATCTAAGTAAAAATTGAAGTATAGCCATATGAGAGTAAATAACCTTGGTATTTTACTGCGTCATTTTCAGATGAATGGAGACTTGGATAATTTGGATGCAATTCTAGGTGATCTTAGTAGTTCAGAGTTTTACAATAATGCTATATCTGCAAATGGAAATAACCCTGGAACAAAGCAAGCATTATTTCAAGGAAATGCCCTGTTGGGTAAGGAATTAAATCTACCACCTGGGTTTTAAAGTTAGGGTTTTCTTCTTACCTGATGTAAACATAATGCATCCTCATACCCTTAGAGAATACCTTGTTCATCTCATATATCTTCAAGGGCAAATGTAACGCAACTTAGCTAATTATAATAGCTATTATTAGTTATTATAATAGCTAATAGGCTATTATGTACACTATTAGCTCTAGCCTACTATATACACAATGAATAACATTCAGTTCCTTGTTTTATGGTTTATTCTGGCTTTGTCGAATGTAGATTTCTCAGAGACAAGTCATCAGGAAAGATGTTTTGTGAGTTGTAAATTAAAATTGAGAATTTTTATCCGTCTCTGATGGCTAGGGATATAATATGGGATTGGTGACAAGCTTCTAATTTCTTTCTTATTCTATGTGAAAACATCTTGTGGCCAGTAAATTCTAATCATTACTCCCCCTTGACATCAAAAGGAATGCCCTTCCTTAATAGGAAGCTGAGCAGGAGAGGAGGATAACTTAGCAGATAGACCAGCATCATGGCAGTTGTTGCTTTCTTTCATGACACTGGTCATCTCTTGATTATATAGGGCAGTGGATTGCTGAGATAACCAAAGGAGGTGAAACATGGATAATGAAAAATACAAAACCAGGTACAAGAACACGTAAGGCCACTGACACTATTGGCTGTGAAGCACAGTGATTTGTAGGTTAATTGTCCATAGAGGACACTGTGCTCAGGAACACACCATGTCATTACAGAACTTAAATTAAAATGAAGCTCTTTTTCTTGTGTAGGGCCACAGGGAACTGCCTTTGACTTTTTCTGCAAAAGGTCCTAACTATGTGTTCAAAATGGGAATTTTTGTTGGGAAAACATAAGCAACATAACTGTTCCTGGCTTGCTTAAGATTAAGTGTATGAGTTCATAAAGAGATGAGATTAATTTAAGTAATTAATAGCATATTTTTTGTAAAATGTACAGTTGCATGCATCTTTTAATTCTTTTAACAGGTGTGAAGAGTCCCCAGTCTGTGCAGACTACTCGCCCACCTTTTAACAGAGCCTTGTCTTTAGACAGCCCTATGGGCTCAGGTGCTTCAGTGAGGAATGTGAATGCATTCTCCATGTTACAAAAGCAAAACTTGATGGGTGGAAGTCCAAGAATGATTGAAAACCAAGAAAATTTTGGAGCAAATCTGGGTTTGTTGGTTGTATACAAACAGCTCTCATTGTAAAGGAAATAGCTTTAATGCAAAAAAAGTTGCAAGACTAAAATACAAATTTCAGTTAGAAGAAACTTTAACATTAAAGAATTTTAATTTTACCATCATTAATACTTCTAAATTATTATCTTAGGTGAAATTATAAGAACAGTTTGCTACCTGTATCATTATCAGTACTTTACTGTAAGTAGTTAAATTATTTTTTAGTATTTTGAGTTTTTAGTTTAACATATGCTTTTGATATATAGAAGTAAGAACAGTTCAGTGGCAGCCAGTCATTATGAATTTTACGTATATTTAGACTCATAGCTTTTGTATGATTTAGAACTTGGCATGGTGAGCTCTAGATGCTTTTGTAGGACTTCAGTCAATTGCTCTGGCATTAGCAGGTGCACTTTTATGAAATAGCAAAATAATTTGAAAGCCAAAATACATAATGTACTCCAGATAATAAATATTTCTGTTTTCTCTCTTCATTATAGCAAGTGCTCCCCACAGAAATGTGGCAATGAATCAGCATCAGCCAGGAGACTGGGGTTTGCCAAACTCCAAAGTGAACAGATTGGAATCTTCAAGTTCTGCTTCAGTGTTGAGACCAGGACCTGAATTTAGTACAACCCTTCCGAGGCCCCCAGAGGGTGGCTCTGTGTCTGGGCTGCCTGTTCGCTCTAGCAGCATACCTGGTTCTAGGCCAATGCTGCAACAGCAAATGATTCACATAAGTAAGTTCTTAACTTCTTCTTGTCGTACTTAGCACTATTTCCCTGGTTTCTTGGTAAGCATTCATCATAAGAATCTTTGCACTGTTGGTAGAATGCTAGATTTTCATTGAAAGGCTTTCTGAGGTAGAGACTGTTATTGTTCCCTGACTGTGACATTTTATGATTTTTTGGTGATGTTCTTGTTTTCTTCTGGTGCTGTGTGTCTCATACACAGATAAGTTGCTCTGGGTCCCAATATTGCGTGGGGGTGGTGGTAATTTCTATGTGTTTCTTTAGTGCAGCACTTCTCTGCTGAATTCCAGGAACTAAATGGCATCTATGATTCCATATGTGAAGATACTAGCATTGTAGTTAATTTAATTTATCCTATTTAATATGGATGCTTTTTTTTTTTCTGTTAACTTCTTGGTAATCAATATCTTTTAAAGTTTTTCTCTCAAGTATTTCAATATTCTTTTCACATGGAGCAGCCAGATTTCATATAAAGCCACACTGCAAATACCAATTTTTTTCGAAGTATTCTTATGTGCATGAGAGAAAATAAGCTGTATGTCTAAAATATGAACAGTCTTAAAGCCTGTGGGTTTTTTCTGTTCTATATGTCTAACAAAGGTTTAGTCTGGAGCTGAAATTCTCCAGTCTACTATGCCAATACCAGTATGCCGCAAACCAGCTTAAATAGACAGCATTCCTTTCTTATAATGGAAAGCTACCAGGGATGTCACCAGTTCCCTTAAACAGACTTACTATTTCAACAAATGGATATAAGATTAAACACAGAAGAAATTTGTGCAGTCCTTACTAAGTCAGAATTTTCCAGCTTAGCTTCCTAGAAATCATTGATGCAAGGTGATTGATACAGATGCTGGGAAATAATGGGATGACATAAACTCTCATATGTATTGCTGTATGTCCCTGGATAGGTAGAGGGAAAAAGTACTCCCAAAGAGCAAAATGATATGTACTTTGTGTTTCTTTTGATTTCCCCTCTGTATTGGAATTAAAAATGCCAGATTTTGATGTCACTATGATGGTGTGTATTTACTGGTACCCAGATGTCATTGTCCAGAATTTTTGTTGGAGCTTTTTGCATGTAAGGTGCTGTGTCTTTCATGCTCCTATTTAGAGACTAAAGGATTAGAAGTATCAATTCTGCTCTAACAGGGTAGCAGGTCTAGATCACTGTCTGCTGTATTTAAATCTGTGGTCTGTTATACATGTGAAATTATCTTGACTGTGAATTCATATGTGTATACACTGTAAAACATTATAACAGAAAGATCATGAAGCTTCTTGACAATTTGTGTGATCATCCTAATATGAACACTAGGAGAGCAAGAAGAGACCTTCAGTTTTTGAAAAATACACAAATGTTTTACCTGCAGGGCCAAATGAGATAAACATTGACATGGGAGGTAATCCCTATGGACAGCCTGGACCTTCTAACCAGCCTGGATTGTGGCCTGACAATATGATGCCAGTGGAGCAAGTGTCACGGGGTTCACAAAACAGGTAGAATTGGGGAATGTTTTAAGGTAATTCTAAATACAACTGTTCACTGTCTGTCAGAAGAATTTAAGACTTGGAAATAAAATTGCGTAGCATACACAGTGGCGATAACAGATTGGAGGCAGACTTCCATTTCTAGAATGTTTCAGAAATGTTCCCATTTCTACTGGTGATCTGACACTGGATATTTTTTAACCCAGCTCCACAAAGGTAATTGTTAACAAAATCTATCAATCCTTGAATTGGGAGGCACAGAAAAAAGTGATGGGAGACTCTGAAATCATATCTCTGTGGCACATGGCAAAACCAGGAGAAAACAGAATTTATGTGTGTCTAAGGATGCATGGAAGGTGACTGGACATTTTAGGACATACATTTTGGATTTAAGTTGTTAAGTCTTACTTCAGTCATCTGTGTGACTATAATACTTAATCATACCCAGGTCAATATATTATAGAAAAACTGTAGTTTTCCTTGTAATAGTTGTAATTAATTTCTTTACTGAAAGAGTGGTCAGGCATTGGAATGGGTTGCCCAGGGAGGTTGTGGAGACACCATTCCTAATGTGTTCAAGAAACAACTGGATGTTGCACTTAGTGCTCTAAATGTGGTTGACAAGGTGGTATTCCCTCAAAGGTTGATCTCCATGATCTTGGAGGTCTTTTCCAACCATATTGATTTTATGATTTTAGTGGTTTTTTTTTTTTTTTTTTTTTTTTTTTTTTTTTAATTTATAGACAATTAGTTAGAAGCTCTTTGGATGATCTCTTATGTTCGACACCAAATATGGAAGGCCAGAATGATGAAAGGGCACTTCTGGATCAGCTGCACACACTTTTGAGTAATACAGATGTCACAAGTCTGGAAGAAATTGACAGAGCATTAGGAATTCCTGATCTTGTAAACCAAGTAAGTAAACAGATATTTTGGCCATTTATTTTCCATAGACCAATATTATTTTATTACTTGAAAAGAAAGTCAAGAGGGCCTCCTCATTTACTTGGTCTCATCACATCCTCATTTTCGTATTTATACATTTTTCTTTGGAAACCTTTACATTGACTAGGGATTTTCAGTGGAGGAGCTCAGTATGGATTAAATTTCTTGTGCATGACAAGAAATACAAAGTGGCATATTCTTACAGAAGTTTATTGCATAATGCCTTGATATATATAGGTGGAGTTTGGGGTGCAATTCACTATACTTCTATAAGCTGGGAATTCTGTTAGGTTTCTTTCGTAGCCTGCTGTCAGCTGACCTTAGGTTGTGAATTGACTGTCAGTGATGTGGATGCTTCCCTCCCCCTCAGTTCCAGGTTGAATTTGCATGGTTAGCAAATAGGAAAAAGAAGTTCTGTGAGTACTTTGGAAGTTGCTAAGACCCACATGACACCATCATTTGTACAAATAGCACCAAAAAATGCAGAAGGGCTTGAGTGGTGACACTGGCCTGTCTGTGTATGCAGTGTGCAGCAAAATTGATTTAAAAAATAATTATTATTATTATAAATCACTTTTGCTATTTCATTAGTTTGGAGACAGAACTAACAGCAGCTGCTCATGCTATGTTCTATCCAAGAAATTGCTGGCTGGTGTATTATGCTGGGTTGGCTTTATTGCTACTTTAGGGATTCTGTATATACTGCTAGTGAGAGCATTTCTGTATCTGTTGAAGGGACAAGCTTTGGAACCCAAACAAGACTCATTTCAAGGTCAGGAATCTTCAGTTATGATTGACCAGAAGCCTTTGTTGTATGGTCAACCCTATCAAGGGCAAGGGGCAGCAATGCCAGGAGGTTTTAGTAACATCCAGGGACAACAGCCGTCTTTTAATTCAGTGATGAATCAGATGAGCCAACCGAGCAATTTTCCTCTGCAAAGTATGCATCCCAGAGCAAACGTGATGAGACCTCGGACCAACACACCAAAGCAGCTACGCATGCAGCTCCAGCAGAGGCTCCAGGGACAGCAGGTAATTTTTTGCTCCTACATTTACACTTCCTTCATGTTTCAGAATGGAATCACTTGCACATGGAATTGTGTTGCTTTGCATATATAACAATGGATATTACAACAGATGATTGAGAGGGTGGATCTTTTATTTTGACAGTGCTTCTCCTTCATCAGCCTCCCTAGCTACAGATTGGATTGGTTCCTGCAGCACACAAAACGATTGCTAGCTAAAACAGTGCTTTTGTACAATGTAACTCTGCATGATCTCTTTATCCATGTTTAGTATTTTTCCGGATCCTCACAGACAGCATTAAATCGGAGCTGTATTTCTACTGTAAATCAGGTTTTACTTCTTTCTCACTGTGTTTTCTAACTAATCATTTGGGCTTATCGATATAGGAGTTTGCTTTCCATTTAGTGATTTGATGTCATTTTAGGTATTTTCTACAGATGAAAGGTGAGAGAATAGATACAGCCACATAGATCTTAACACTAGATTGAAAACACTGCTTAAAAAATTGATGCATTGAATTCCCCACGTGAAAATGCAGGCTTGATATTTAATACAGTGTACAAATTAAACTAGGAAAACTGAACTACTGATGTGTGTCACGGTGTGTGAACAGAATACATGCAGGTAACACCAAGGCAACAACAACACACAGCTGAAGTACAAAGAGTAGGTTTATTCCATCATCCTGGATTACAAAAAACAGAAACACATACTCCGCTAAGCTCATTTTAGAAGGGACAAAAAGCACCCAGGCCTGTGTTCCATATCAAAAGGGCTTGGAGCATGCACAGTCCTTCACCAGGCTGTACTTTCACATCTCCATAAATGCTCTTATCTCCCTTCCCCCACCTTTACAAAGAGGCCCAAGTCTATGGGAAAGGCTTTTTAAAAGTCTTTAACAACATCTGCTATCTTTTGTGAGAAAATTCCATTTCTTCTCTGTAGACAGACAACATCCCAGAGCAAACATAAATATGTGAATTTTCTCAGCCAGAGTATTTTCTAACATCTCCCTGCTGCCTGGTGGGTCCTTGAGAGAAAATATTTCTAAAAACAAGTTCGTTTTCTGTCTCCTTGCAAATCTTCCATTTTTCAATCCTTTCCACATATGGAATGGCAATGTTAGGAAATACTGTGTTCTCTCTTGGTTTTCTGTGACACTTATTGTTTAAAACAAATAGATAATCTGCTCTTTATGCCTAAAGACAGATAATTTAAAGAAAATAAAAAACCAAAGCCAGTTAATGCTGCACTGTTTGAAGGATTTTTCTTTTTTGTGTGTTTGAGCTGGTTAAACGAATAGTTTGTTTAAAGACAAGGCAAAAATTAGCCATTTCACTTTATGGATTCAAGAGGTCTGTAAAGAAAGGGGTTTTGCAGGAGTTGCCATTACTTTGTTCAGATACTGTTATTTTCAGGCTAATAGTGCTAAAATGTCTTTTTCCAAGTTTATGAATCAGACCCGTCAAACTCTTGAAATAAAAATGGAAAATCCAGTCAGTGGTACTAACTCAGTGATGAGACCGGTTATGCAGCCACAAGTGGGATCCCAGGTAAGTAATTACTACAGTAGCTATCTGTTTAGAATTTCAACCTTCTTTCATGGCTTTACAGCATTCCTCTTTGGTTTTGTTCCTCTGCATAATTTTAAAAAAAGGTGTTTTTTTCCTCCCTTATTCCTGAGATTGCTGGGGGATTTGATCATTAGGTCATGCTGTCAATTCAGTATGCCAAGTTTTTCTGTGTAAAATATCATCATTTGTTTAGCATTAATGACAATTTAATGAAAACTTTTGTCTTAATATTTTGATGATTTTTTTTTCTGTCTGTGGGTTTTTCTTGACTTGCCGGGTCTTGGGAATGAGTTTGATTGACTCTGACATGATTTTATTTGTAAAAACATCTTCTAATATGATTTTTCTTCTCTTTGGGGGATAGCAGCAAGGTTTTCTTAATGCTCAAATGGTGGCTCAGCGTAACAGGGAACTAATAAGTCACCATTTTAGACAACAGAGGATGGCAATGATGATGCAGCAGCAGCAGCAGCAACCTCAGGCCTTCAGTCCGCCACCAAATGTGACAGCCTCAGGAAGCATGGATAGTGCTTTGACAGGCCCTCCAATGGCTCAAGTTCCTTCACAGCAATTCCCCTATCCACCTAATTATGGTACTGGTACTAACATGTTTGGCTTTTTTTTCCATTTGTCTGGTTTTCTTTTCCCTTTTTTTATTAATCCAAACTACTTAAATACCAATCATTCTGAAAAATGGACTATACTGCTACAAAAAAGGATGACTTTTCTCCTTCCAGTCAGTGCAGGAAGATGAACTAGAAGTATTAAGTGATGATAAGTATATTGTATCTGTCTCCTTTGTTTTAATTTAAGGAATAAGCCAACAACCTGATCCTGCATTTAGTAGAGTATCAAGCCCTCCCAATCCAATGGTATCATCAAGAACTGGACCCTCCCAGAACCCTATGCTGCAGCATCCTCAGTCAGCAACAATGTACCAGTCCTCAGAGATGAAGGGCTGGCCCTCAGGGAGCATCCCCAGAAACAGGTGAACTTCAGGATTACAATCTGTTTCCCAAAAAGTCTTTCATTTTGCTGGATGTAGAAACTATGTTAAATAGCATGTAGCAGGAAAAGCATTTACAAGAGGAAAAAGTAACTTTCTAGTGTCTGTATTGTCCTTCATCCTGCTCTGGTTTAGGAAATAAAATATTATTTTATGCTTAGCTCCACTGATTTATATTGGACCTCCACAATCTTTGTAATCAGAAGCAACATTCAGTCTTTAAATATTAACTTAATATTTAAAGAAAAAAAAAACTTGGGGTAGGGGGTGGAGAAATACAGAATATCAAATAGTATTATGATGGATGATACAGCTGTAATAGTAGCCTCGAAAAAGGTTACATTAGGCATACACATACAGCTGTGCATTTCTAAAAACTCAAATTCCTTTTGGGAGGGAAGTTTCCATGTTAAACAGATACTAGGTAAAAATGGGTAAATGTGAAAACAGTTTTATCTTTCACGTGTTGACAGCTGGTGCAGGGTAGGCAATAAATCAGTGTGTAAACTTCTTGGGAGGTAGTTTTATTTGTCCTTTTGTACTTCAGTTCTTTTCCCCAGCAGCAGTTCAGCCATCAAGGTAGCCCAGCAGTATACAGTATGATGCACATGAATGGCAGCAGTGGCCACATTGGACAGATGAGTATTAATACCATGCCTATGTCAGGACTGCCTATGGGTCCAGACCAGGTAAGTTGTACATCAAGACTGATGAAAAGATTTGCTGACTCTTTTTCCATTGAGTACAGTCTGCTTACATCCATTCCTCCCGCACAATCCTGCTCTCAGTTACCCTGTTTGTATTTGCATCTGTGGGCCTATTAATTTTATATCCTAAGAGATACTTTCTTTTTGATGATACATTAGCAAATTCACAATGACCCAAGCTGTGTGCTGGGATTAGCTGTTGACTTTGAAGTATCATGGAAAGGACCATGCCTTAAACTGCACAAAGGGTGAGGAAATACTTCTGAACCTGGAAAAACCCCAGAAAAAAACCCATGGACTTTGTGAAATGCATCTGCAGCAGATCTTGAAAAATTACATGTAATAGCTCTTATGAGTCAGGCTAAGAATCCTGCTAGTGCAGTATCCTTCTGGCAGACACTGATAATGATACTTGCCCTTACAATACCTTAGAATAACTTGTGTATGTGTAGCCAGAAATGATGGGAAATTTAGACCTCTCATTTAAGGTGAAAATGTGCTAATAACAGGCACTGAAAAGAAAGCTGAAATACAAAATACGTGTTTGCTACAATCTTTCCATAAAATACCTAGGATGAGCAACATAATACTGACATTAGCTAAATCTATTCTAGTAAAAAGTACCTCATGAAATTTTGTCCAGCATACCTGAGAAAGCAGTCAGAATAATGAGGACTTCTGGGGGTAAGTAAAGTTTTGGAGGACTTTGATACAACAAATGCATTTTATAAAGAGGAGAATATAAAGGTGAAATGTCAGATTTTCCAAATCTACATGACATAAAGATACCAAAATAGTGTGTTTAGGAAATTCTAGGACAGCATTTATTTTCTAGAAATTTATTTTTAAAGTGGAGCACTAAAAAGCTATTCTTCTGCTTCTAGGCATTGATTGGCAGTAGTTCCTTCTTCCAAATGCAGTACACAGACCGTTTCTTTCAGCAAAGCTGTGTTCTCTGATGAAAGTATCTTTTCTTTAACAGAAATACTGCTGACATCTACAACCACATCTTCAAACAAGAATGGCTGAATGCACTAGTGTTAGAAAGGAAAGTGACACATTCTTCATGGCAAGTCATACTGGGCTTAATAGAAACCAGCGATGAATTTCCTCATCCAGACTAAAACAAATGGAAAAAAACCTTACCCAACAAAAATACGTTTTAGTAGAAGCAGCCCATGAATTACTGTATGATGTGGGGTACAAAAAAGGTCATTAGTATTTTTGGCACACTTCCTCTAGGAATGTGAATTTGGTAATGCCATTTTAACAGATTTGATGGATAGACTCCTGGAATACCTGATCTGTTTACTGTAGCTATCCAAAGCCCTTTATCCCAGGCAGACTAAAGTGCCTGGAGAAGTCACAGTGGTAAGAATTTCCTGATTTCTCTAATAACAATATCTGACAGAGAATGTAGTTCTTAGCCTTGACTCTTTTATATGAATCCTTGAATAGAAATGCTGCTTTTAGTCTCTTATCCCAAGAGTCAGGGATTTCCCAAGCAAAGTAGCAGTGCAAAAGTAATTGGCACATGCTAGTCCAAAATCCTGTCTGTTGAAGCCAAGGGTTGAAAAGAGAGGATAAACAATTTAAATTATTTAAACACAATTGTGACTAATATTTACATATTGCTGTGCAGCTGAGTGCACTTTATAGAGGACTATATAATGGATTAATGCAATGTCTTTGATAAGGACTTAATATGAAGGTAGAGCATATTCATATTCCTTCACAAACACAGTCTCTTTATTATTTGAAAGGACTGCATAATGTAATGTTTTCTGTGTATGGAAATTAGAGCAATAATATTTTGTCTTTTTTTTTTGAAAAAAGCTTCAGAAAACTCAAGGCAAGACACTGCAGCCAGCATCAGAATTTTGCAGTCTTTTTTGTGAATAAATTTTGTAAATATGATCTTTAAAATAATGTATTATATATATGACTTTTGTAGGTCACTAACTCATTTTTGCAGAGTTTGTGAAGCTAAATGTTTAACAAAATTGATTTCTGGAAACTGAGTGTAGTTGAGGTCAAATTTTTTTTTTTTTTTAATTATATTTCAGGACTTTGAAGCTGGGTGACTTTGGCCCACATATTTCTCTTTGGTCTGCAACACTTCATTTATTTTTACATGTTTAACATAGAGCTTTTTATAAAAAACAGACCAGTTTTTCAATACTTTCTCCACCTGTGAGCACTTTTGTTACATTTCTTTTTACCTAAGGCAGTTGGACACGAAGGCTCTGCATTGTAAGGTCTCAAAACTTGTCAGGACAGACATGACTGTCTGTAATAGGTTGCCTTTTCAGTTAATGAATCTGGATTGTGTCTTTTTAGTCAATTTTAATGAATTCGAATTGTTCTTTAAAAATGTTTGTCTGTTGCAAAATACTTGCTGTTATGTAACATCCATAAATCTTTAAGGATATTAAGCCACATTTTAACTAAATGTCTACACCTCATTGGATTATTCTAATAGTAATGAATGTATTTTCTAAGCAGATTTCTGTCATAGAAGTATTTAAGTGTGGCTACATATTATTTGCTGATAGCATGGGGTTTTCTTCCCCCTCCATTTTGGGTGCTTGAAATGAAGATCCTTTAGCACTTCTTGCAGTTACAAGGAATTAAGCCTCTAAACCTTCCTAAGGGATGACCCAGAAATGTTTAAGATGTGTAGTGCTTCTGTTCTGTTGCTCATTGTGTAATGGAAAACTGATTTCTCCCAAGTGAGTAAAAGAAACCACAAATCCCCCAATCTGTGTTCTTTTTTACTTATTCTTTGTACCGTTACCAAGATGGGGTTTTATTGTTCAGAATTTTCAGTGATCTTCCATTTTAACAGAAGTAAGTTTCAATAGAAATATTCTCATTAATTCATCCTTAGTGCCGAGCCAGCTGTGTTTCAAAGGGAATGTAGAGTCCGTCAATCTACTTCATATAACCCTGTCTCTTCCACTAATACGGAGTATATAGATTACCATAGCACTTACTGGGAATTTTCAGTCCAATTAATGTGTGTTTATAATGCAAAACTTTTAAAAGCCTAAGGAACTTTTATCTTTTCATTTCTTGGATCATATGAATTTGCTGAGTGCTGCTTACTGAGGGTGAAAGACAACAATCCCTTGCATTTTATATCAAATCAGAATAGAACAATATAAATATTTTGTACTTGTTCATTATGCTGATGGAAACTACAAACACCGGTTGCTTTCATTAGGTGAGCTCTTAGACTATATACTGCTAGATACATCTTGCAGTACAATTTTTTTTTAATTAGTAATTCTATTTATACATCTATGTATAACTGGTACCTACCTGACTGGCATTATAAAAGCTCATCCTTTGCTCATATGTTTAGCATGCTGGAGCTTTTCCACCACCTACCTTTTTTTTTTTTTCCTGAATTAAAAGATTTTTACTTTAAATGCATTGACGGCATATTTCATGGCAGCACTAAATAGTACATCTGGTTTGAAATCTGTTGACATTTAGTTACCACCATCAATTTTGCTTTGGTCCTATAGCAGTAGATTTTTGTGAATGTTTTTTTAAATAAAACCCACATAACATTATTCAGCAGTAAGATATGAATTAGCTAGTACAGCAACCTCTGATCACTGCTGCATGAATGAGTGTTGTTTTGCTATGTCTCTGTTACTTTTTTGATCACATGTGTTTATTAAAGTTGTATCTAGTGCACTTTTTTCCTTGACCTAAAATACTGCTTCTGAAGTGAGAAATTCAGACCACATTTCTGTCACAAGACAAAACTTACTTGAATGTTGCACCAGTTAGCACACCTTTTATTATAGAATTTATGTGCAGACCACCAGATGACAGAATGATACAAGAAGTGTGAAACCATGTAATTCTGAGAGCAATATTTTTTAAAATTCTCAGGAGAAGGCATATGGTATTGAGAATTGCATCTAAGCATAGTTTACATTACATGTATTGCTTGAAATATCTGTATCTTTATTTTGCAAAACAGAGAAATCATGGGGACTGGTTTATAAAAGGGTTGGTTGTAAGGTGTTACTGCCCTTCTGGTTTTTGTGTTTGGATGTTAATAATAATGTAAATAAAGGTTTCTATTTAAAATCAGAACTTGGTGATACTTCATGAGCTAATACTTTAAGGGTGATTATCCAGTACAGGCCAGAGAAAATTCCCTGCTATCACTGATGAAAACTGTGTATAAAGAACGATTTACATTTTATCCTAGTTGGCTGTAAAAGCTGAGGGAGTAACACGGAGACCTTTCACTTATGAGACACACATTTAGCATGGACACCAACTAGATAAGTCTTTTTCAACTTAAACAGCAAGCTCTAGAAGAGCTGAAAGGAGAAGAGGTGGTATCTTTCACCAAACTTGGCAACACGGTACCTTTCATTAAATACCAGCTGCTTTTTGTGTCACATAAAAGTCTCACAGCTCACTATTTTTATAAAGGGACAAGATAACTTTTCAGCCTTCTGACTGACAAGTAAGTTACAGTTGCAGTGGCCCCGCAAGATTTTAACAGTCACAACTTCACCATGCCAGACTATGAGCTAAACACACAAGGGCTTGCAGCTTTTTAAAAAATCTAACCTCATTCTTTCTGTGTGCACACTGGGAATGGCAGATAGCTAAAACTTTTCTCTGGAAAGCAACAAAAATGTGGGGGTTTTGGGGAACTTCACGTTTTTTCTACTTACTTGTGTGGATCCAGGATCTCATCACCTAGTAGATTTTTCTAATAATCCATGAAATTTTAAACAAGTTTAATGAAAATACATTGCTAGATTAAGACAGACATTCAGATTTTACTTGCATAATTAAAGAAAGCTTTGGGTAGTGGATTTGACTTACCACATGTCATACAAATACTTAAGCCCAATCTTACTTGGCACATATAAAGACTCCACTTCTGCTTTTTGAGCAGGGATTTTTTCCTCATTCCTAAATTCAAGTACATTTTTTGAGTATGGGGTTGTGGAACCAGGGATCTACATGCCTGGATATAATTCCACTTGATTTTCCGAACTGCAAAACCAGGAAGGGTTTCAAAATTTCCATGCTGTATTTTTACACTGCATTTCTACAAGGGCAAGTTAAGTTTGCATTTTGAAAAAAATACCTCTTTGTTAGGAGCGAAGGCCACAGTTGGTTGAGTCTGTCCCATGAGCGCTCTCAGGCATTTACCCTTAAACACAGGTAGCAAAGTAACATGAAACTTTGAAATGATAAATACAAATCCCACCACTAGTGCCTGTACTACAACGTATGTAATAATGTTCTTATGAAACTACTCAAATTATTCTGTACACTGTGCTTTCTTAGTAAAATTACAGGTTTTTTTCCCCTGTGACAACCTTTGAACAGTAACTGTCATTCACAACATTTACTTTTCTGCAGACTAAAGTATAACTAGATTATTGACTACAAGTACTGAACTCTCAGAGCTGCCTTTTTTAAAAATAAATGTAACAGTTACACTGCTAAGCAAACACTACTTTCTCAAAGGAACTGTTCTGGTTTTGAATATACAGTATAATATTGCCACATAAAAAACCTTCATACAAATCTGTTTTTGTTAAAATTTAGGATGTACATTTACTGAAATTTTTCAGTACCTTTAAAAATGAATAAATTCTGACTTAGCATTTTGCAAAATGGCGTGTGGGTGTTACACTCTTTTTTATTAACAAATTTCTTCACAACCTGAAGGAATTTATTTTCAAAGAGTACACTGATCAGTATTTACACGATCCCTCCAGAAATCTGGCATCCTGTGAGTCAAGATTTTCTCTAATCTTCATAGAGGTGACAATACAATGAACAAGTAGACGTGGAACTAAAATGTATCCTCAGAGGAAATTGAAGAAATTCCATGGTGTTGAGAACACTTGGTGCTGCTGACTTCATTTCCTGAATATTTTCAAAGTTCTCTTGAACCATTACCTTTACTCCAGTGATAAGCAAAAGCACCTTTGTTTTCTAAATCTTGCCTTAGAGTTGTACTTGGCATTGAAGTTTTTCTCATGACAACTAAACATACAGGTGAACTGGAAATTGTTTTAAGGTCCTGTCAGCTGTCTGTGTAAACACTGCCACTGCAGGGGCAGTCCTCTTTGGGATGTGGCTGAGTTTCCTCCTCTGTCAATTCCTGAATCAGTGTTAGTTGTGTCTTGTTGAAGTAAAATGCCTTGTGAAGTAGGTGAGGTATAATCCAAAGCAAAAAAGCAGGTACAACAGTGGACTTCGGAGACCTGTATTTCTGACAGCATTTGCCATAATTTCACTGCTTCTATTCAACTCACTCACCAGTGCAAACAGTCTATCTGTTTCAGCCTCAAAGTTTATCCAGTCCTTCAGGTAAATGTTATAATTCATTTAGTCTGTACATGGATTCAAGTCCTGCCCCGTTTGTATCCTCATGGAGGTGCAGCAGCTGGGGGAGATTAGCCCTCCCAGCCTTCCCACAGTTGTCCTCTTTAAAATAAAACAAAAGCAGTTTAGTATATAACATTCTAGTAGAAAGTAGTAAGAAAGGTATTTTTAATGGTTCCATGCAATAAAGAACTTTGGAAACACTGTGAAACACCAATAAAGTCATAGCAGGTATGACACAAAAATTCAACAGTGTTTGAAACTTCAACCTATACAAAGCTTGTTAATTCAACCTTCATTTTGGTTCTAAAGCCAGTCTTAGATCTCTTCAATTTGAATTAAAACCCCACAGCATTACATGAGCAACTCCTCTCAGGCAAGAAGACCAGACTGTGCCTAGGAAGGGACTTGCACCTGTGTTTTCCACTGCACAGTTTGAGAGCACTTAATGATTTTTAATGAATTTAGGTATCTGCCTTCTTTTTAAGGGGAGATTCAGAGACAGTAACAGGCAACGGTAACTTTTTAATAAACTTAAATTTGTACCTCACCTTTGAGCTCTAGCAGTTTGAGAATTGCAAGATCATCACCACATTTAAAAGGCATCTCAGTAAGTAAAAAAGCAGTCTTAGACGCAAATCCGTCTTGTAGTCTACTTTCTGTTTTGAATTTCTTTTTCTGCTCACAGCACAAAGGCTGTAGTTGGATAAAGAGCAAGAAAATACATGATGCTGCCTCACTACTTGTGAGAAATTACACTTTTGTTCTTTCTGGATTGTGTGTAAAACCACTAGGTAGCTGCTACTAGTTTAAGTTTAGACAAAACCAATGTACTGGTCTGTAATTTTTATTGGCAATTGACCATAACTGGTTTCTTAACTGAGCATCTACCTTTTGGAAATTACTTTGACTTTAATGCCCCAAGATTCCCAAAAAACATGTACAAAGAGGTTTTGTGCAGCAGTAGTTGTCAGTAATGATGGCAGTATCGTATTTCTTGCATAATTTAGAGGATTTTCCTCCTAAGCATTCCGTGAGAATAGATGATGATGTTAAACAAGAGAAGGGAAAAGTTAAGTAAAAGCTAATGCTTTTGGTGAATTGCTCCCAACTCACAGTGACTTGGCAGATGATGGTCTCTTCACATCTGGCCATTTTCGACGCTGAAACTGCCTATTTTTCAAGCAGCAAAAGGAGAAAAAAAGTTAACCATCACCAAGAAAACAACCAGTACCACAATCTGAAAGATGAGGAAGAAGTATTCAGCCAGAATTTTGACTACTAAGATCAGAATACAGTGTAACACTGAAACAAGTAGCTCCAATGTTTCAAAGCAAGTGGGGTGGAAAGGTCTTTCAAATGCCCTTTCAAGCCAGGCCTTTCCATGTGGTTCCCAATCCCACACTTGCTCTGTCAGCATGAAGGTAGTACTTAAGAATAATAATATAACTTTTTTTTTTAATGTACCTGTACTGCTCGTAGCTTCCATCTTTAAGTCCTAGGTGAAGAAGAATTAACAATGTTACTAACAATTGCCTGTATGAGAAAAAAATAAAGACTCAAGAATTTAACAAATTTCCTGATGCCTTGAGTAACCTATTATGCCCTCACATCTGATCCTGCACTGAGCCGAAGTTTGGAGCAGAACTCCAGAAGTCCCTTCCAACTTGAACTGACCTGTGTTCAGCTGTGAGCTTCATAGTGGCTGTTAGGCTATTCTCTCCCTTTCCACAAGTATTGTTCCTTTCTTGTCTTCTGCATCTCGGCAATATTTATCACTATGCTAAGGGTCATTCTTCATCTTAAAAACATGACATAACACAAACTGAACATGTACAAAAATCTGAGAATGCATCTATCACCCTCAGCAGGATATTACTAGTGTAAGTAAATCCTAAAATCCTTTTGACTGATTCAAGTTTTATAATGTTAAGAGTACTTTGGGGTTCTTTGGGGCGTTTGTGAGTGCAATAGAAGAGGCACTTACCGAGATCCATGTTCCTGGTTCTTGGATTGCATTGCTTATACCCTCTGCAACTTCTGAGTTCCATGAGCTGGACATGCAGTTGATTAAGAACATCTCTGTCAAGTGTATTCACTGCATTAATTAGCTGCAATAAACAGGAGGTTCTTCTTAGTAACTATTGCTCTGTAATTTGGTAACTTTTAGAATGCAGCTGGTTTATTTGTAAGAAGAGCCACGTTATATTAGTTTATATTATACAGGCCTTAACTTCATCCTGCAGCAATACTGTGTGATTTCAATTTATTGTTGACAAGTAACAATGATGTAGTACTTGAGCTGTGAGCTCAAGGTCTATGATAAGATACCTGATATGGATCGGTATTGAGATCAAAATACTCCAAAAATCCAGTAGCAAATTCACAGAACAGGAAGTTGTGGGTCTCGTTGATTGTCCTCAAACACCAGTAGGTGTTGTTGTTGGCACTGGTACAGGCACAGAAAGGGCCCACTGCAAATCAAAGAGTTATAAAGACATAAGCTGCATGCTTCTGTCTTTAGCACTGCTAATTGCTTTCTGTTTATACTATTACTTTATTCATAGACAGTTACTCTCATTCTCACTCCTGAGCTCTAGAGCAGAGAATGCCTTCCAGCATCAGCTTCTTGTTCTGTGCATACCTAATCCACGTGACATGACTAATTATGGTATCATCTTGTCTAGTCCTTTCTCTGATTGTGAAACATTCCAAATGGTGAGATACCTTGCTGATCAGTGTACAGTATTCATTATCTGTAGCTTATTTGCAATTGGTTTTACCTCCTTGCCTTTCATGCAAGAGTAATTACAACACTGAAAGCAGAGATTATTTACTATAGAGAAGACTGTATGGTTTTGGTTACAGAGCTAATAAAACCAGTAACTACTAGCAACCCAACATCCCAGCCCAGTCTAGCCAAAATTTGCCGACCTATTACTCAGTTTACAGTATTCTTACGTGTCCACAGGGGAGCAGTTTGCCAGTGCTGGTTGTCGTGGGTGAAGCAGGTCAGACCAGGCATGCTGCACGTGTCATTATTTTTAATTCTCTTAAGTAATTTGCGCAGTTTCTTCTTCCGTCTCTGCTCTCGCAGCAGCCACAGCCTGTCTTTCTCCTGTAGGGCTTTCCTGCACACATGAAATGTCAGGGTCATGCAAACTCTGTTAGACTTGAACATAGCTAAAACACCCCAAAGTAGCTAACAAAATAAGCCACTCAGAGGGAAAGAATCCACATTTTTAATTAAATGGTGTTTCATACAAAAGGAGATGACTCTGCAATTCAATAGCACTGGGGAAAAAAAGCAGCCAAAGGGGCTTTTAGGCCTGAAGTTTTCAATGTGCTTTTTTCAAAAGCAGAGACTTTATCTTAGAATTTACAAGCATTTTGATATGGGCTTAGTTCCTTGCCCAGATGTCTCTGTTTATGCTTTTTAATACAGGATAAATTGAATACTACTACTATTGCCTGGTGTGTAACTGGTGTGTACCAGTTAATGTAATATTAATATTAAATTTTGCACATCCTCTCTCAAAGGAACAGGCCTTCACTTACTTGAAAGGATGAAGACTGGATCCTTTGAGTCTCAGTTTGCTCTTGTGTTTTGAATGGTAACTGGAAAATAAAAACAGCATTGCTGGTGAACAATAGCAAGACAGCTGCCCCTGTTCTTATCACATTATCAGACTGGATTTGAAGATTTAATCCAGTGTCACTTCTCCCTTCAATTTATTAGTATGTGATGAATAAAGGCAACCTCGCTCGACTGGATCAGGCACTTCCCAGCCTCACTGCGTCTCTGTTTCCTCAGATCCTTTGTGCACAGTGACACTTGGTGTGCTAACAATGTGCATTGCAATGTATATCCACATCAAGCTACAATTTACTATTATTTTATTTTTAACTGGTTGTTTCCCTACATGAGGCACATAGAATAGATTTGTAATTAAATTAATTTTCTTCAATGGAGTATTCCCTAACTTGTTCTGATAATGACAAGTTTATATTACTCTCCTGTCATTTTCCTTCTGAATTCAAAAATTTCAATACCAGCTGTACTTCGTAGGGCTGGGAGGGGGTGTGGGGGTGTCCTCCATTATTACTAGCTGGAAGTTCCAGGAAAACTTAACAAGATAGATTGAACTGTCCCAGCAAGAGCAGTGTCTAATATATTCAGAGATATGCCGAGTGTAAGCAGACATACAGATTTTCACTAAGTTACTACTGCTTTGCCTCTCCAGAAACTCTTAGAGTATTTTGCAGAAATTTCCTTTCTGTGGAATTACCGAAGTTAAAAAAAAGAACAGCCTCAGTCACTGGCAATATTTTCTTATTTATAAAGTTACTACATACTCAAATCAGCAAACACAAATTTAGTTTAATAAATGTTGTTTTCTAAACAGTACATCTGAATTCAATTAGTTGCCAGATTAAAATCTCCTTCAAAACAAATATTTTAAATTCTTAAAACTTTTGGGAGCTTTCATAAGTTTAATCAGTATAACAAGTTAACAAAGTAAAATTATTTAAGAACTATCTTCTTCAGTAAATTTTTAAATCTTGCACAGATGCTGGCATTTCATCAACTAATTCTGAATGCTAAATCAAAGCAATTGCAATGCAAACAATTGACCATATGTAACTCAGATGATTAATTTCTTTGATTTCAGTGGGATTAGTCATCTCAATAATGCTATGCACAAATATAAGTGTACCCTATATCACTCTGAAAAGAAACATTTTTTTTACATTTTCTATAAAACATTCAGCAAAAATAACTTCATCTTTACAGTACATACTAAGTAAACTCGGTTTATGTAAACTCAGTTAATCAGTTTTGAAAGCAGTGGATTATAAACCAATATAAACTTTCTGTCTGTTTACCATCTAGAATGATACATCTTAAGCAGTTTTTGACATAGGCTCCCAAAACCCAAGAAATTTATGATCTCCGTGTTTTAGTGGATCTGCTGCTGAAACTATGTTGCAGGATCCATGCAGGCCACATCCCCAGTCCACAACAATTATAAACATCCTATCTGTAGAGTATGTTGCACCTCCGAGGTTTTAAGCATTATCTTGGAAAAGGCATTCTGTGACACCAGTAAGATAGAGAAGTTTTATCCACACCCTCTCACAGAGTCTACTTGGTAACAGGTGCTTTAGTCGCAGCTTAAGCACAGTTGCCTAGCAGTTTTGACTCCATTCAGACTCAAGTTTTCCTTTTTTTGGTGATATCTATTCTGCCACTGTGGCTGCAGTCCTCTCAGTGATACCTGGCTCTCAGCAGCCTCAGAGCTGGCTCTGTCATCACCATGAGCAGGGGAAGGTGTTCCTGGGTCTCTTTCTGAACAACTTTTCTCAGGGGCAAATTCTGTTTGGGTTACCTTTTGATTTTGGAAGATTTTCTGTTGTGCTTACTTGAAGAGCAAGAGCTCGATTGTCCAGGTAAACTCCTGCCTGGCAGACAGTGGGCCTTGTACTTGTGCAGCAGCCTAACTTCCCCTGAATGTGTACACAGGAGTACAGTCAGCAAGCAACCACTGAACAAACCAGATCCTGATCTCTCCTGTGAGGACATAAATCAGTTACAGTTGCACACTACAAGTAAGTATTTGGAAGTACACAAAAAAATACCTTAGCTTGTTACAATCACACTCTTCAGGTCGCTTCTTTTTTAGATGACCTCTCACCTCCCTCAGGTTTTTTATTTTATTTTGCAAAGTTTCAATCTAAAAAAAAAAAAGGCACAAAGACAGCATGAAAAAAAAAAAAAACCCAGCATGATTTAGTGTTATTCTAACCTTCTCAAACTCATTCTACTGTCACCAAGACCTTCCTCTACAGTATCTTCTGTGGCTCTCACCACGAAGAAGCATTTTCAAATTATCTAGCTTTCCAGAAGGAAATTATAGTAGGAGGAAGCTGGTGCCGTTTGCCTGCTCTGATTCCTGACTCTGAAAGCAGAATGCAGTGCTGCCGGGGGGTACACACAGTCGCAGGTAGACAGACACTCCTGCATCCACTGTGATTTTGCCTCTTGTGCTCTACAGCAGATTTGCAAGGGGAGAAAGGCTGCCCAAAGGAAAACAAAGTCATTAAATTTCAGCATGTTCTGACACTGGGAAGGGGATGGGGCAGGAGTGATCTGAAATCCCCTCTTCAGAGGTTTTGAAAAAGCAAAGCAGCAAGCAGGCTTTAGCAGTGTCTGGACACATGGGATAGCAATTAGCAGTTAATTGTGCCACCCATGAGGTTTGATTTAAACTGCCTTTTTTTTTTCACTAAATGAAACTCCTTCTTTTGCTCAGTCTGGCTTAAATACAGCATGGCCCATTTCCATTCAGATATTGCAGGCTTCTACACAGCAGAAAAATTAAAGTAATCTAACGTGAGCAACAGTCTCTGCAGAACTACCATTAGCCATCAGTGACCATAGGTGTAGTAGAAGCTCATGACTGTTGAAGCAGAGACAGGACAGAGTGTTCAAGGAAAATGGACAAAGCACCCAGCCCTGTGACCCTAAATCAGGAACACAACTGGACAGAAATGTGTTCATTTCCTTTGACACTCCATATTGGCTACATTTTCTGAAGAAAAAAACAATTAGAGGACCGTGGTAATATTAAAATTGCCCTTTTTTAATCTTAGCAAACTAGTAAGTTTTCAAGTATCTGCCCTGTGCGTCAACCTTTACAAGAAAAGGGGACCAGGAAGTTCTTACATAGAACTTCACTGTGAATTTATGTAATTTGGTAAGAGATTACAGGACGTCCATCCTTTATGCTTCTCTTTGGCATTTGTTCCATCCTTACCTGGTCCTTAGACCCTCTTTCAAACACAATACACATGAAGGGTTTGAGCTAATATTATTGAATATTAGTGGCAAAAATGTCCGATAGTTTTACTGGCAAATTTCATAGAGCAAATTACCTCCAGGTTCTCCATATACACAATCCTATGAAAAAAATTCAATTCCTAAGTGCAAGGTCAAGAAAACAGTAGCAAGCAAAAGAAATTAATTCTAGAAGCACCAAAACTAATGAAGCTCACTTTTCCTTGGGCCTTTATGTTTGATACTGAAGAACTGTGTTTTGAGAGGTTCTCCACTGGGGAACAGGACTACTAAGATGTTAAAAAGATCCAGATTAATTTTTTTCCCAGGGTGGGGACAGTCTTAAGTCTTGTCTCATAAGGCATATGACATTTCTTAGCTGTGCTTTCAGCTGCAGTTCTCTCCTCCACTTAGCATCTTGTCTTCACAAACTTGTAATAATTTAATTATTTCTGAAATGTCTATTCTGAAATCAGCCAGCAAATTCAGACGGTTTCACGGAGGGACAAAGACACCCAGAGGCAGACACAGACAGTCAGCATGATCCTATCAGCCCACAACTCTAAAAACACACACTGAAAACATCACTCACCTCATGGTCAATATGAAGTTTATGGTCCTTCCAAGCTTGCAGTGACCTGTACAGATCTGTGTCACACTGAACAGTATCGTTCTCCAGGATATAGCACCTTGGCATGGAAAAGTAAGCAGTGTTTATTACAGTGGATACACACACACACACGGAGCAATGCAAACAGCTGCTCTTAATAACACAGCTCCAGGACAAATGAGACCATGGATTAAAAATGACATGCAGAATTCAAAAAACAATGTTCATTCAAGAAAATACAATTGTGCTCTGAACCAGGAAGGAAGTCTGGGTTTGAGTTGCCATGGAAATTTTTAAGTGGAAAAATTCAATGAGAGTATTTCTATCAAGCAGAACCTGTTGACTCTTTCATTTCTCCATGTAAATCATGCTACACAGAATTCTTGCTTATACATTAGACTTTCCGCATAAATAATCATTACTAAGTAGCAAGCATTGAAAGCAAGCATCAGAAGCAATTTCCTGATGCATAATTAAGTGACGCAGGGGTAGGAGCAAGGATGAAATACTTCCTTATAAGATGTGTTACTACAACATAAAGAAAAGAGAAGAAACAAGAAAACAAACCATAAGCAAGGAGGTTTTACTATTTTCTACAAAAGTGATAAAATCTTTCAAGGAAATCTCCTTCACTTTGAAAGCAAAACACCCTCTGACAATATAAAACCTTTATGTTTCACTAACTTCCAGTGAAATCCAGTTTTTTAAATTATTTAATAAAGAAGAAAGCAAAAATCACCACTTGACAGATTTACCTGGAAAGTTTATTAGGGGTTGAATACCATGCAGCCATTTCTGAATGCTTGTTTAAATTAAAGCTGAATATTTGCAGTGCTCCTTTATTTTCTTTAAACCACCTCATGTATGTTGTCCCACGGCCTTCTTTTCAGCTAGGGAAGGCTCATGAATAATGTACAATCTTTCTGACAATTCCTTGTACAAATCTGGGATTCACCCACTAAGGCAGCAAAAGTAAATTCAATTTTTTCCAGAAGGAAAAAAAAAAAAAAAAACAAAAAAAACCCAGTGATTTAAGGGTCCTGAACATTCATATGAGCCAGGGTAAGAGAGCACAATTCTCTGATGCCTACATTTCCTCATATTGGTGAGTTTCTAATTCACTTCTGTGAACAGAAGTCAAATGGAAAACACAGATGTCAACAGCAGCTACCTGGCTCCTGCATGCTTACATGAGCTAGTCATTAAACAATATAAAGCATGTAATCAATAATGATTGGTGGATTTTCTGATAACTCACAAATGGAAATGGTGACTAAATGAATTAAAGTACAGCTGAAGAGACATAATCAGTCCCTAGATGCACCACCAAGGAAATTATTTTTAGCTGTTAGAGTGGTCAGATAATTGCCTTCCTTCTCTCTCAGTATGTTCCATTTCCCAATGCTTCTTGTCCATCCAACTTCATTCATAATACAGATTTTCCTCTCCTAGCACTGCTTACAGAAAACTGTACAAAGCAACCACTGACAAAAAAACAGTTCATGCTCCAGTCAGGGCCTTCGGTGTCCAGCCAGGCCAGGTTACCCCACTGCACACTAATTTCCTGGAGTAAGGCCTCTCCTGGTTTCATGCAGGGTTAACACCCCTGTTGCCAACTGTTTTGCTTGTTCTCACTGCAAACACATGCACTGATGAGTGGCTACTGTCTCCACCCAATGCAGAAGACAAAAGAATTGCTGCAGCTCTTCAGGAGCTTCATGCACCTCCGCACTGAGAAAAATAAAACAAAACTGAAGACTATTGTACACATGGGAGTAAGAATTTTAGTGAAGCTAGACTGGGTATCCAAAAGGGACACAACATGCTTAGCACACTTCAATCCACGCATTTATCAAAAAAGCAGTCACTTAAGGAGCAAAAGCTTTTAAAAACCTACCATGTGCACTTACCTGTGGGTCACTTTGATCAGATTAGGGGCTGTGTACTCTGCAATGCTACCAGTGCCACTATATTCCCCCATGTCTCTATCTTCCTCCTCGTGGAAAACAGCGCTCTGCACTTTGTGCCGCTTGGTGATATTCCTTGGTGAGATGGGCTGGTATCCATCCACTAAAGCCAGGTGATAGGCAGCTCCATCCAGCTCAACAGATACAGAACGGATAGAGCGATGCCGGACATAGCTTGGTTTGAATTCTGCATGGAAAAAGCGGAAGAGCAGCAGAAACAGCATGTTACAATTTGCTCCTCTTTGTGGCTCTTGGAAGGAAAAACCCCAGCCCAGACTATGCTGTTTGGAATTAACTGGGTGACAGTGTTTGTTGCAGTTGTCCTCTGAGCTGCTGCTTCCTTAACTTTGGCACGGATGGAAGTACAGGTGGGTGGAGGGACACCTCAGAGCATGAGAGGGTAGGTACAAGGCAAACACAAAAGAATGGCAAAGGGGGAAAAATGGTCTAGTTCAGCACCAGTGAGAACAAATAGCTTGTTCAAATGGATGCTTGCTCTTCCCCCACAGTCACCAGATGGCAGTCACACCTTAAGCACTAACTGTGACAGTCATGACAGCCAGGCCACCAGACACCCTCAGGGACCAGTTCTCTGCGCTTTTCTGCTGTCCACCATAAAATTCTTCCCTGCTAGGATTCCTGCAACACATTCTTGAAGTTGTCCCGGTATTCCCAGTGCTCAGCATGAGCCTTTTCCCAGTTCTATTCTTCAAGGCTAGGGCTAGATCCTTGATTTTTTTTTTTTTTTTGGAAGGGATTAATATTTGAATCTTTATTTTTATCCACATGCAGTTCTTTTCTTTGCAATTCTTTCCCTGATGTGCAGCCCAGACAGTCAGTTCGTCCGTGAAGCACCACCCTCCAATGCTATGTACTCCCTCAAACTTTGCTTCTGCATTTGCAGCTCAAAAGCAAAATGAAACATTTGTTATGAATTGCCACTGTGCAGTATGAGATTCTTATTGATCTTCTATTCCCTATTACTATTTTCCAAAGTTCTCCATTCCAGCCCAAATCCCCAGAACTCCTCTTCTGTTTGGTCTGGAATGGCAAAAAGAGAACGTAGTTATGAAATCTAAATCTATATTTAAACTTCCCTCCTGTATGATGGGGTCCATCTCTGACTGTATTTCCTGCTCACCACCAGTGACTGCTGAGAGGCACTCACGAGGCACACTTTATCCCAAGTCTCACAGAACAGGTCATAAAAACCCAAATACTCATCATGAGTGTCCAGGTCACTCTCTTGACTAACCATAGTCCAATGAGACAGTTTCCACATAAGCTGTTTTGAAAAACCTTGGTATGTCACCTTGACTTGTATTGCTTTGGTCTCACTTGCATTTGGTGTGTGATTTATTAGATAAATGCATGTAGAAGAATAGCCAACACCAATGAAAAGGTCTCTGTCAATAGGTCCAAGCTAACCTCTTCCCTGTATAGCACACCCCGGATGTGGGAAGATGGGTGGAGCATCTGTGGAGGCAAATACTTTACTTTAGACACAAGCAAGGCAATGTGATTGTCAAGATCCTGTTTTATGTTGCTGAAGTTTATACCTTAAGGTTCAATGAGGCTAATGAGCTGAAGGTTGTAGTATAAACTCCGTCTCATCTGCCCAGAACACAGGGGGAAAAAAGCACCATTCTGATCCCTCTGTGAGAGGGAGCAAGTTTCACTTTTTTCTACCTCAACTTCCTACTTACATAAACTAAAGGTAATTATACACTTAACCACCTCCTTTGGGTGTTGTGAAAGCAACAATGAGAAGCACTTAAGTAAGTGCTAAGTATTATTAGCTAGCATAATATTGCCCTCACTTTGTTTTCCTGTCCGCATTGCCTTCCATCTACTGCTGTTGACTCCCCATGACTTAACTTCCTTCTGTGACTTAAAAAAATGTAGTTAAATAAGTACAGATTCTAGTGTTCTTTACAGATTGTCGGCTGTAGCACATATTTAAATATCAAGTATAGTTGATGGAACCAGTAATTTCTTTTTCAACTAAGAATTTGCTTAGTAACTACTAATCAGCTTGCAAGGCAAATATAATGGGAGAAAATAAATTTAAACTCTGTGTTTCAAGTTTGTGCCATTATATAAAAAGGCTAATCTGCTAAATAATTAAGGTTCTGTATTTGTGGAGTGAGATGAAAGGAACATTACAAGTAACTAATAATTCCGTGTTGCCATTTACCTCTAATCTATAATTAAACTACATACCTAAAATATACGTGTTAGTCTGACTAAGGTTTAACAGAGTCAGTAAAATGGGCTTTCCTTCTGTGCCAAGGAAACCAGTAATAGTCACCCCCTTTGGCTGTTATGTCTGATTAAAAGTCAGCCTTATCTCTGCTGACTGAGCAGAAGAAAAGGATGTTAGAATCAAGCAGCTTCAATAACAAAGTACACACATCCTTATTGAAAATAAATTACTGAAGTAACAGCTCCAAGTATTGCAGGAGCTACTGAAAATTGAGGTATTTGCTGTATAACACTATTCATGTTCCACAGACTATGTAACTGTGTGCAATTTGCCTTTTCAGCATGGGCACTGCATTCTCCAGAATGAAACATTCTTCCTACAGCCAGATAGCCTCATCTCTGATTGTCCAATATGAGACATGCTGTTTCATAGTTAAGATACACAGGAAATATGCTAACACAATTCAATGCCTATGATTGTCAAGACAATTATGTGAGTTAGCAAATAACAGCTTTCTAAGGCAGAGACAGAAGATGCAGCAGGTTTTCTTACTTTTCTTGGAGAAAAGTTTCTTTCTCTGTCTGATGTGGCTCAGCTTATATTCATTATCTTCACAATTGCAGTCTTCGCTATTCCTGTTGTAATACTTGGGCAAAATATTGGAGGTGCCTTTGCCGTTGCTTGCCGCTGCCAAGTCTGCCATTCCCTTGCACTTGTGCAGCTTGAGTTTTCCACTGGCATCTTCCACACACTGCCATTTCTAGAAGAAAAACTTGGTTATTAAAAATCTGTCCCAACTGTGGTACGTCTCATGGCCAGCTCCAGCAATTTATCAGATATTCCTTGTAGTAAAATGGGGCTCACCTATCACCTATTATCAAACCAGATTTTTGCAATCTTCCATTTTCAGACAAAACAGCAACTCTTCAGAACACCATTGCATTTGTTTCTGAGCTTGCCTCTTGGAGGTAGAACAATTAAAATTTATTTTAAAAATCAATACTACAGCTAAAAACATGAAGGTGGTAAGCGACAACTTTCAGAAGCATAACTGCAGCATAAACCAAGGACATTCAAGCTGTATCCTAATCCTGACAGTCTTATTATAACTCTCAGTGCAGTAGGACCAAAACCCTCCAGCTTTATGGAAGCTCTCCAGATAGAATCATATACTGGCTTGGGTTGGAAGGGACCTTAAAGACCATCTCCCTCCACCCCCCTGCCATATGCTAGATTATGCACGTGCCATATGCATAACCTTTCACTAGATCCGGTTTTCCAGAGCTCCATCCAACCTGTCCTTGAACTCCTCCAGGGATGAAGTGTTCTCCAGGATTGCTCTACAAAAGTGCCTGTTTCTCTTCAATGACCTTTTAAAGGGTCAGATCAGCTGCAGAAGTCCTCAGCTCAGAAGTCCTCATGAGTTTATCTCCATCTCAAGTGGTTTCCTTAATAGCTTTTTCCCTTCAACACACTTGGGCTTGACTTGTAAGGGTGAGCTGCACTGGATGTCTGAAGTGAGAAACCCCTCCCTCTCACACTCAAACTAGAGAAAATACTGTTCCCTATCTCCAATTCACTCTGATACTCAAAATCTGAAGTAACTTGCTCACAGTTCCTTCGCGCTGCTGTCAGAGCTGTACCAAGGGCAAGGGAGTTTAGCTGCCTTCAACCTGGCACAGAAGTTCTACTCACTTCTCAGGTACATCACAAATTATTTCACTGACTCCTTAATTTATCAACACTTTGCTAGCTACAGAGGCTTAGAGACACATAAAAAACTCCTTACAGTAGCAGTTGCTACTGCTTTAAAAAAAGTTTCTCAGAAACACTCAGCTTCTTGTTGAGTCAAGAGAAACGTTCCTCTTCTTCCCTATTACAAAATCCTGTAAGCCAATTCTTCCAGGACTCACTGGAATATTGAGAATTTTCCAAATAAAAGAACAGAAGTAAAAACAGCAGCATCTTCCAGGCAAGATGATATTTTACAGCAGCCTGCAGCTCTATGAGGGAGAGTCAGCCACTTCAGTTTGCACAGCAAGGTGTGCAAAGGCTGGGACAACAAAGCATATATTTTCTATTGACATTCACTCCATTGTTTGCAGGACAGCAAAGTAAGAAAACAAGATCACTGTGCTTTATTATCACTGTGCTTTTATTAGACTTTAATAGGAGTCAAAAGTGAAGTGGCCAGTTACGGCACATTTACCTATCACTGTGGCAGAACCTCTCATTTAAAATAATCCATTTTATGGTATGCCCACTGATTTCCTCAGACACCTGGATGCCAAATCTCCTGAGCTGTATCTGTGTTCAGCCTCCTGAAAGCCCAGCCTTGCTCTGATGCAGATAAATCCAGCTTAACTTACAGCGCAATGACTCAGGAAATCAAGGAGAGATACTGTCAATAAGATCTTTGCATGACTATCTTCATCTGTAAAGCCATACATATTTACCTAGATTCAGTAACAAATTAATATCTGAAGAATAAATTCCTCTCTTACTTTTATAAATGCCTAACACTGATTGATGTACATACAGACTGAGGTTTCAACTAAAAGTTATTTTACTAGAATGAGCAATGCTTTCTTTCACAACTAAAAGAGATGTAAAAATGTTTGTTGCTGTTTCCCATGTCATCTGAACATTATTTTCGAAAATATATAAACAAACTGCATTTTCTGCTCAGTACAGCTCTATGCTCTAGGTACATTTTAATACATGAAAAATGAAGTTTCAACAGAGGGAAAGTTCAGTGCCATGATGAGAATTACTGCAAGTACTCTGATATGTCACCAATTTTTTTTTCTCTATTTCTTTCATGTCTTGTCAAGAGATTGATGCTCATTTTTCCCTTCCAGGTGAACTGGAAAAAAATCCTTTAGTTTTTGGTGCAGCTGTATGCTACAGTGAAAACATCTCAAAGACTTTACTGAAGGGCACATTGCATGCATTAACAGGCCCCACTGCTGAATGACTGCAGTGCAGATCTACCTAAATTACATTAGAGGAAAAAATTGAATACATGGTGGGGGGGGCGGTGTTGGGGGCTGGAGAACAGGGGAAGGAAAGTCTCAAGCCTTTGCTTTTTTCCCCAAAACAGATACGGGCATCTGTGTGAATATGTTTGGGATTCAACAGCTTATCCTTGGTCTGCTTGTAGGTCCAAAAGCAAATTCTCTAGGTTGATATCATGGCTCTATCAGATGCAGTCATTTCCACAGGATGCTTTCAAACCTAGAGGAAGAGGGCAGGAATTGCAAGAGAAATGTGAAAACCTCTCTTAACCATTAGGAAGATTTAAACACTGTTAATTCTGGCATTTGAAATTGCTTTCTAGTGCACAGCACACCATCTGCCCTGTGGAGAAGGACCTGGGGAGTCCTGGTGGACAATAAGTTGTCCATGAGTCAGCAGTGTGTCTTGGGGGCCAAGAGTGCCAACGGTGTCCTGAAGTGTGTTGTCAGTTCCCTGAGCTGATCCTGCCACTCTACTCAGCCCTAGTGAGGCACATCTGGAGTGCTGTGTCCAGTTCTGGGCTCCTTGGAGCAAGAGAAACATGTAGCTCCTGGAGTAGGTCCAGCAGAGGCTGAGGAGATGAAGGGACTGGAGCACCTCCCTGCCAAGGAAAGGCTGAGGGAGCTGGGGCTGTTCAGCTAAGAGGAGACCTCACCCGCGGCTGTCGGTGGAGGGGGTCAGAGTGCTCTGCGCAGTGCTGCCAGCAGGACAAGGGGCAATGGGCAGAAACTGATAAACAGGAAGTTCCACTTGAATATGAGGAAGAACTTCTTTACTGTGCAGATGACTCAACACTGGAACATACTGGCCAGAGAGTGTAGAGAATACCCCTGGAGAGATTCCAGAAAGTCCTGTGCTGTGTGCTCTAGAATGACCCTGCCTGAGCAGGGAGGTTGGAAGAGATGATCCATGAGGTCCTTTCCAACCATTATGCAATTCTGTGATCATGCATATACCTGTGGAAAACTCTGGAAGTAACTAAAATATTTTTTAAGAGATAATCAATTAATTAAATCTCTATATCAATAACTTCAGAGTGCCCCAGAGATACTTTGGCTCACAGGTAGACATGATAACTATCAAGCAGCAAAACATAATTCTTTATAAATAGTGGATTAATGCAACTGTCAAGAAAACTAAAAGCTCTTAGTTCACCATCTGCCCCAAACTTTTCAGTTATTTTCTTTATTAGGGCAAATGATATGTTCTTAAATCAAGACTTCTGGCTTATAACACCTCAAAAGCAGAAAGTCCTGAAAGAGAGGGGAGTTTAACACCAACCAAAACTCAGTGGAAAACCCAGACTGCTCCGCAATCTTCATCCCAGCTCGTATCAAAATTCCAAGTGAAGAACCTGTCTTCTTGCAGATTCCCTCTGCAAAGCATGGCAGAACAGCTACTCAAACCATCACATAAATGGCTTTTGCAATATATCCTGAAGTCTGTCAAGCTCACATTGTGCAAAACTTTCCAGTTACCTCCTTTTAACATCAAAGCTGTTCCAGCTGGAGACTTCCCACCATCCTCAGGCCAAGTTAGCTGCTGTGCTCATGCTTTCTGTCACCAGCTGTGCTATGCTTGTTCTGATGCTTCTGCTTCATCCCCTATCCACACTTTCCATTGCACAGCTCATGCTACCCAGCTATTTGCTTGCAAAGCAGAAAGTCTGGGCTTTATTAGTTTAACAGACAAGTTGCTGGCAGTGAACAGAAATCTTGTTCAAATGCACACTGCAAAGGAAGAAAAAAATCAAACCACACTTTGAAACATGCTCTCTCCAGCCTAAACTATCTGCTATATGTATCCAAGACTAAATTAGGACTACAATATCTATGAAACATGAATCTTAATGGCAAGAGTTGTAGACTGAACAGATGCCTTGTTCCCTTTCAGTAACACTATTTACCTTGAACATGCAAATGACTTATTACCAGAAAAAGACATATTGTATTTTTGTCTGTGTTAAAAAACTATTATTTCCTTCACAGCCCTTATCACCATGAAGTGGGTTTTGCATTATTGTGCATCAATGTCTTCTTACCATTACAGCAATCACAGATTCAAAGTCATTATCTGAAGCCCCAATCAGAAATAAATAGCCATGACTTTCCCTGTAGGATTTTTTCCTACAATTCACTCATTTCCTTCAGTGAATGTCTCTCAACTGACACTTCTTTCTTTGAGGGAAAATAGCCAATCATGTAAGTCTTGCTAGGAAATATTCCATTGAAACACATATCTGTCAGAGCTGAGCCCTAATTCATCATTCTGTGTCTCTCAGCAGCTGGTTTTTGTTGGTTTTGTGGTTTTTGGTTTGGTTTTTTTTTGTTTGGATTTTTTTTGTTTGTGGTTTTTTGTTTTGGTTTTTTTTTTTTGTTGTTTTGTTTTTTGGTGGGGTTTTTTTTTTTTTTTTTTTTTTTTTGTTATGCCAAAGAGATTCCATCTTATTTTACAGAAAAGTTAAAAGTGAAACAGTTTGATCACTGAGCTGCCAGCAAGTCTCCCTAACAACTCTAGGAATCCAAGTTTCTATAGGACAATAAATTCTTCTGTGTTTGCCAACAACCTGAGAAAAACACATCAGTAGTATCGGTCTATAATTTAAGCAGATGCTTTCTGAACCCAGTGTTGCTGCCACATTAAATGGTGAGCTACAGACAAACTGCTTTAATGGCTAAAACTACTCTAACTTCCAGTCTAATTGATTAATGAGTAGTCAGGATACACTTTTTTTCCTTTTAAGAAACAGTAGAGTTACAGTTTAGTTACCTCCTCTCTGCTGTGGTTTGCTCCTTGTGTTACTTTCCATAGGGCTAATGAGGACAAAATAACAAAATCCAGAGACACACACACAAGACCTTACTCTACAACAAGTTCTGTTGTTTTTGCTGGCAGCTTCTCCTACTGCTCAGATAGTAGTAGGTTCAGGGAACAGACAACTTGAATTTACCATTGTTTGTCTCATACACATTACTACTTCTCTGTTCTAGTTGACTTAAAATAATCAGTCCATGTCTTCTTCACAACATCTCTCCGATTCATGCAGTCAGACCTCTCTCTTCTCAGCTATTTGTTTGATTGATTATGCCCAGTTCCTTAGTTCTTCCCAAGAGGTATTACTTCCTTAACATTTTAACATTTTTGCTGGGTTCACCCCTTTCCCCGGTACCTTATTCCTATTCTCCCACTGGCAAAGGATTGTTTGGTTTCCTCTACTTCGTGTTATCAGTATATAAATGAAGACCACTGCCTGGTTTTCATTCCAACGTAACATAATTTCATTACACTGACTCATGATTTTTGGAGATTTGGACCGCTGAACTCTCAGCTCAATTTCAGTTGTCACACGCTACATACCACTCAAACTTTCAAATTATTAGATAGATAAAAAATTTATTGACAGAATATTTTGAGGGTTTTTTAATGCCACAAACTGTAGCTGACATGAGGTAGGTGGGACAATCACAAACGAAGAATCAGGTATCCAGCTGATTTTAAGATTACAATTATATAATTAATTTATTATTAATATAATAATTGGGTTGTGGTATCAAATGGTCCCAACTGCTGCATTAGGCATTGCACAAGCTAAGAAGTCAGTGCAGCCTTAGCAGAAATTACAGTAGTTGTGAATAAAAAAACCAGCAGCACTAAAAGGGGAAGTAATTTGTTTGAGGTTCCAAACTGAGCCTCTGAGACTAAAGCCAGTTTCCTGACCTCCAGTAGTCTTTTAACTAAAGTACACCACTACCCATATCAGGATACTTGTAAAACCTGGGGTTTTTATTATATTTTAGTGTCAATTTCAGCAAGTTACATACAAAAGCCAATACTGTAATGACAAGAAGTAAAAAAATCTCTTACCTAGAAATGCAAATTTTTTGAGTTTGTGAAGCAACAAGCAAAAAAATCCAATAAGTAAAATAGCCTCTGAAAATCATTACAGGCTATTTCTATTTCAAGGAGGAAAACAGTTTTGTTAATTACAGTTTTTCATAAGGAATGCAATCCTCAGATAACAGCCTTGATAAATCATCATTATTTTAATTTTCATTGTTTGTTGCCTCCTAATTTTATTGGTTCCAGGGCTGATAAATTTTTTAATGTATGAAGTTATCAGCAAGTCATTTCTTGCTGTAATCACTATTATCACACTGCAACAAACCACAGATTAAGAATTTGATCCTGAAAGTTGATAATGTGCAACTTGTTCTGAAATTCAGGAACTCCAAAGATCAGCCGAAAGTGCTATTGAAGTTATCTGGACTTTAGCTGGCTTGATATATGTCACTTATCAAGAGAACTTAAATTCTTTCATAACCTCAGTATATCTCTGCTAGAAACAAAAGTACCAATAAACCACAAAACATGGGAAGAAAGTTTTGGATCTGTCTAATTTTTAAAAAGATTCCTTCCAAAACCTAACACTGTTTCCTAGGTCTGGCTGATACAACCCCAAACTACAGTGGCCTCAGAAAAAGGAGAAAATATAAGCCATTTTTTTGCTATTTGTCCTCCCTTGGCACTAAGCAAAGGCTAATAATGATTGTGGTGGAATCAGGAATATTATGTAGAGGTGCCTTTTCTGAACTGACAAGGAAAGCACACACTGATCAGAATAGTTTTCATTACTGGTATGCCAAGTTACGTGAGAGAACTGGGGGCACTGAGCAAGTAAAGCATGTGCTTTTACTTATGGTATCTTCAGGCCAGTTACAAAAGACAGTATCCCTTCATGATCCTGGTATAGTACAAAGCAATTGGAGGGAAGACTCTACGTCAAACCTTTCATTTGCAGAACACTTGCAAGAAACAAAGTGCAAATATTTTCATTTTGAATGTTTTCTGTGAAAACTGTCATATAAAATGATACTTCTAATGCTATTTAAAGGCAATTTCTACTTGTATCAGATTTGTATGTAAATAAAGCTTTGAAAATAAAATGTATTTGAAAAGGAAATCATGTGAAATCAGGCAACTTTTTCTCTTCAGGAGGTAGCAGTATTATTGTACTACGCCAGATCCTTCTAAAGAAAAAATTACTGTCTTTTAATTTTGGGAGTTCTTACATGTACAGCATAGATTCCCTATAGCAATCAGCACTGCGGCGGGTATTGCATGTTTATCAAATGTGCACAAAATTGGCAACTTACTTAAAGGGAGATTTTGTGCAGCTGTTGTTATGATACCGTGGTGTTACTGGGAATACTCTACAGAGCAATGCTGGTATCATAATTGGCTTCCACAAAAGCACATTAATGCAGGCTACTAGATAAAAATGGGTCAGCTTCCACTCACCAGCCAGCTTCAGATGAAAGGCCACTACACTAAAAATAAAAAAATTGTGTGGAAGCCATTAGGTACTAGGATAATTTTTTTTTCTTTTTTATTTCATGTGGGAAGAGCTCATCTCTTTTAAATCCTTGAATATAAATGCTGAGCTGCTCTTTCATCTGATTCTACAGTCACCCTTTGTTGGATGCAAATAACTAACACACACCAAACCCTAATAGCTGAAAAACAAAACATGGCAACACACAGATTCCCGTTGCTCTCAAAAGAATTTACATATATTAGCGATGCCAAAAAAATTCCACATAGTGGACTGTGAAACAAGGTTTTAGACACTATGAATAGCCTCTTCTCCATGATCTTGGTACTCTCTTACCAAAACAAATACAGGTTAAGGAGAGTGAAAAATTTGCAAAAATCACTTTGTGGCAATAGACCTGTATTCACAAACTTGCATGCTCACAAAGCAGAATTTCAAATTCTCCACCTCATATTCAAAGCTTTATTTACCTCTCCTTTAAACTCTGCCCTTGTCTCTTGTCCTTCACTCCCCTCCTGGGTCTTTGCTCTCCATTTGTGCTTCTTGTCTCCTGCTCACACTTCAGATTCCCTGGGACTGTTCAGATTTCTCTGTGCATGGAATAGCAGGTCCCCAAAACTTGTTTAAGTGAAAGGAAACAGTCCCAATGACTTCAGCAAGCTTTCAACTAATTCTGACCCAGACAGGTATTTATCTTTGCATCAGAATATGAAAATTCACTTTTCATTCTGAACACTCCAAGTACTGTTAAATAGAGTGTCCTGCAGGATCAGAAGACATCTGCTAAATAACCATTGCATCTGCATAACATCAACTCCCCAAGGCAGTGGTATGTTATTAGCTTGGGCTCATTCTGCTACTGTGCAGAGCTATGAACAGCATCAGCAAACAGACAACACCCATTTGTCATTTGAGAAGTTAGTCTTCCTTCACTCTGAAGAGATTTTGGGTGCACCCATATTTAGACACAATTTATCCTCAAATAAGCACATTCATCTCCCAGTATTCCTATTGTCTAGACAGACTACTAGGACATATTCTCTAGAGCAGGGGTTAGAAGGATTGAGATTCCCTTGAGAGCCCTTCACAGATTTTAATTGACTTGATTGTTTGGCAATTTTTCCTGATCTCCAACATAAATTTCTTTTTTTGCTCAATTTCATCCCCTCACTTCCTATTATGCCTGACCGAACTGCTCAAAACAATTCTTCTCCTCTCTGCCTCCTGACAATAAGGATGCAGCACAAGCATCTCTTATTAGCACATCTATACTGCAGAATTTATTGGCAATTTTGACTATGGAGTTGACATTTTATACTTCTCTTGAAGAGAAAATAGTGATGGGGGAAAAAAAAGCTATGTTTCCCTATTCTACTTACTGGATAATGTTGTAGTAGGAAAAAAAAAAAAAACAACCTTTTCTTCCGGTTCCTCAAATAACATTGCAAATTCATAAAACAATGGCTTGCTCCCATTAAGCTAAAATTTCAGCTCAAGACTTCTGATGACAATAAACTACTGCATATAGTATTGCTTTAAATTTAGTATTTTTACAAAGAACAGATCATTATAATTGCTCTGTGTACTAAATCTGACATAGAAGGCACAGGAGGAAAAGAACATCTGGAAAATTCTTATACATATAAATTGGATCCAAACACCTAAGGAACAATGGACTCATTTCACAGGTGCACTGAACGACATGATCAGTAGAGCCAGAAGTGTGGAGTCTGGCCTTTGACAGTAAAAAAATTAACTACTGCAGCCTAAGTAGCCCATTA
Source organism: Anomalospiza imberbis (assembly GCF_031753505.1). NCBI lineage: Eukaryota > Metazoa > Chordata > Aves > Passeriformes > Viduidae > Anomalospiza > Anomalospiza imberbis. The sequence continues at coordinate 14,745,147 of NC_089697.1, read as the reverse complement.
CTGACTATAGCTTGGTAAGTCATTCATATCATGTCTGCAAGAACAGTTATATTCCACAGACTAACTTATCCTGACAGCCCTCTGGGCTGCCAAAATATGAGGTAATGCCAGTGTGATAACAGACACATTAGCATGTGGACCCATTTACCTTTGCCCCTTTGTCCACAGAATGTGTTACAGTTCTTGGAAAGGGGTTCTTTGACCCACACCTGCATGAGAGAGCTACAACACAGAGTCAATTTTGCCAAGAGTGGTGAATTCTCTGGAGATAGCCATGTTTTGCTTTTGCACTGCCCTGATAAATTCACAAAATCCTCTCCTGTGTATGTCAAGACCATGTATTGATACTACCCTATTTTTTTCCCATTCATTTCTTCTATGTAACTTGTATGTAAAGTGAACATACTGTCATATCTGCCCAAAACAGTTATGCAACAAGGGAAATGACACACAGTCAATGAGCTTTATGCCCATATACACACAGCATGCCTCCAGTCATAACTGCATGTGTGTTTTCCCAGTGTGTTTTTGTTAAGAGGAGGGATATACTGAGTTAACAGAATTTTAGCATCCCATTACTATATATAATTAGTAGTAACTAATTACAAGTAACAACAACAAAATGAATTAAAGAGAGAATTTGAAGCAAAGCAAGCTGTATGTATTTAAAAAGGCCAATCATTTATGTACATTGTAGCTTCTCATCACTAATGAATCCCAAACCACATTCTCTTTGGGAAATAAAACATTAAAACAGCCTAGGCAGTTTTCTTAGTGGTAGTCAGGAATCAATACAGAACACTTGACTCAGCACTTTCCTGACTGACAATCTCAAAAATGCTGTAGTAAAGATTTGACCAAAGGGTACAGAACGAGCCATTTGATTTATACGCTGGCATTGATGATGAGGTGAAGGACATTGACACAGTGAAGGTGTTGAGCTTAGCCCAACTGCACCTGTTTACTTGCAGTCAAGGGTAACAATACCCTACCTGGCCAAGCTGTTCACAAGCTGTTTGATACTCAGCTCGCTGACAGAGGTCTTTCACACGCTGGTATTTGGGTAGAAAGTTTTCTTCTTGGGCATCTACCTTCTCATTCTCCCTTTTATGCAGCAGTTTACTGGAAAAGAAAAAAAATATTCTTACGTTAATATTACCTCCAACACACAAATACAGTTAGCTGAAAAGACTCAGTAGTTATTTTACGAGTCCATAGCACCTCTGGTAGCCAAAACTTAACAGTCCAGTAGAAACTAGCATTTAGCCTGTCCAATAACATACAAGTTATTCATGTCCTGCTCTCAGGGAGCATACAAAAACATATAAAATCAAGACACTGTGTTACATGCCTGAGTGACAGGCAGTGGTAACTGTCAATATAGACAGACCACATTACATTCTACGGGGCTGTACTTTGCAAATCCCTCATGCCCCCATTTATGTACTAAGGCAGAGGTGCAGAGGGAATGGCCAGCAGTTGAAGATGCAGAGAAGAAGGGCTGTTCATAATCCTGTGATACAAGCAGGAGGGTAGGGGACAGTAGCTGAGAGCCAATTGGGATGTCTTTCCATCTCTCAGTCCAAGTAAACTCCCCTTCCCCCACCACAGGAGCACATTTAGACAGGCTGTAGGCAGAGACCATCCATTCCCTCCAATCACACAATCACTGCCATTAGACATACTGCAGCAGTGTCCCTGCTGGCACAGCTAAATGGCTTTAGCCTGCAGCACAGTGCTGCTTTGGCTTTAGCTATTCAATATCCTTCTATTTAAAAAGACTAGGCTTTGTGATTAACACTTTCCTTACCCTCTTTCCACGAGGAACGAGTCTCTCCATACCTTCATCTTTTTCTTTAAATGAAACCTAGGAGGAAACAAGGAGGAGAGGAAGACACAATTCCCACAAAACCAGTAACCAAGTTATGCCCCAGTTTTCTCTCCCATCCCTAATTTCAACAAGAAACATGCCACGTAACTGCACAAGAGCTCTATGGAGCAGGAACATACGCCTCTCCACTGAAAACCACAGGACATATTTCTCTCACAGGAACTAAATCCACAACAAGTTTACACAGGACAACTTCTTCAACATAAGGGTGTTGAAGGCACAAGAGATTAACTGAATTTTCCTTGTTCACAAAGGATCACATTAAATCAGGATTTTCTGACTCAAATCTGGGCTCTTACTCTGCATCTATCCAAAAACTATCCTATTCTAAAGCAGCTGCTCCATTCCCCCTTTCCCTCCACCCAGCTACATGTAAAGCAAATAGTTCTCCTTCCCTTTTTCTGCTGATTTTCTCTTGCAAGCATTCTTCAGCAAGTCTAATTCTCTTCCTCAGTCTTTTTCCAATGAAAGTACTGATGGAAAGTCTTAAATAAAAACAGCAGTTTTTTAGTGCTAGCCTGTCTTTATATATAGTCTGATACACAACCATCGCCTTCAATTATTTTACTATTTATTCAATGTGAAATGCTTTGCTACAAATGATGCCATGAAGACATTTAAATCTATAACCTACATAGCTAAAGACCTTCATGTGTAGCCCTCTCACTTCTACATAGACTACATCTAGTATATACAGATGCCATGTATGCCATACATCTAGAATATGAAATGTCAAAATGAAAATAAATAACTGAAGGGAGCTGTATATGCCAAATAGTCTTCAGACTTTCCAGTGAATGGATGCACTCAGCTAGATGGCGATTTTAATATATTTTCCTTTAAGTTTTCTGCATGCTGCTGAACACTTGTTCAGTCTCTTGTACAAACACATGCATGCTTCCATGCAACATATTAATTTCTTACCTATTTACCGGTCTCTCAGAATCCAGCAGCTTTAGAATGGATTTACCATCCATATCAGACGGAATATCCAGTCCAGCAATATCTAGAATTGTAGGTGCGAGATCAATATTCAACACAATGTGAGGATTCCTGAAAAAAACATAGGACAAAAAAGTTTAAAGTCTATACAATTATACCAAGCAACTCCAGTTTCCACAGTCCAAGGACCTGAAAAGGCTTATTTTGTGACACCTGGAAATAAAAGAGGACACAATCTGATTCTTTTCTATGAAGGGAATTAACATATAATATATAGATAAGTTACATAACCTCAAGGAGACTAATACAAATATTTAAAACTTTATTACAGAGCATTTTTGAGAAAGCAAAGTAGTTCATAAGGCAAAGTTAGTTAATTTTTGCACAAGACAGTTTAAAAACTGTTGGAAAAACTGTTTGGGTGTCTTACAGAATCAAAATGCCTGCCGAATATGCTGACAGCTTTCTTAAAAAGTAGATTTGGCAGGTTTCAAAATCTAGTATAGAAATGAGTACTTCAGTACCTATCACAGTAGGCATGTTCTGAAGAGAGAGTGAGAAATATATTGCTAGGCACTAGTAACAACTAAAAGTGACTGTTAATTTACAGTATGAGACAGAAAAAGGAAAGGGATGAAGAAAAAAGCAGCACAGGGGGAACAATTATGAAGAAAAAAAGTGAGAAAATAACAGCTTGAACTACATGCTAACACTACATGCTACAGCACTAATCATGTTGAATCACCGTGTTTTGATGTACAGGCACAAAGACAGGATGGGACCAGATGGGCTGAAATAAATATTAGTGCAGAATTCCAGCTCAAAATACAGGACAGAAGAAAGCTGTTAAAGTCACACTATTTAATGAGATACTATTTTAAAATTACTACACCTTTGAGAGAGTAAGCAAACAGGCACTGACAAGCATATAGGTGATGAATTACATTTATGTACCTGATTTGATTTTAATTACTAATAATTATTATGTAGCATCTTTGGTAACTGAAATGAGAGGTTAGTAATGACTTGCTACGGTGATTACTATTAAAATTTCCCTAGTACCAAAAGGGAGCCATAACAATTATTCTGCAGGAAAAACATAAGATGCACAAAAAACATGGATGACTGAAGTTCTACCATTTAAAGAAAATCAGGTTGAGAGGGAAGATCAATTTATTATCTGATATATTCCCTCTCCAAGGTGTTTTATCCTGTTTTTCCTATTTGCTCTACTGTGACAGGCTCTGTTCTGTTAAGACCCTGTCAAGCTGATTCTTTCAATTCTAACAGAAACATGTTTTCATCTTCAGAAGTCTTTTAAAAATAAGATTCAGTGGGAAGGTTTCAGAGCTTTTATGGATATCTAGGTGTAAAGATCCTAGAACTACAGTAGACCCAATGTGGCTGGTCTCTAGCCTTATATGTTGCAAAAGCACTAGCTCAGTCATTTGGGCTATGTTAGCATTTACTCTCTAGGAAGGCCAAAAACTGCAGTCAAAGTGAAAGAGAGCAGGTTTTTAGAGGCCTGTTCCAGCTCATTTGAAATTCTGGGCTGCTGCAGACAAAACTCTTTCAGTACTGAGGTAATATATTTAGTCCCAAGTGAGGAATCCCTCCCTGCTCTTTAGAGAATATTGTTTTTTTCACATGCAAAACTGCTGAAAATAAATCAGAAACACAGTGCAAAATCTACAGAATTTAACATTTTTCTGCTTTCAGATAATGTGAATCAATGAATTTAACCAGCATTTGGAATGAGAGGTTTTTAATAACTATTTGCTATCATATTACATACTAGGATCCATTCCTCTGTGGTGAAGAAAAAGTTGCGTGTGGAAGATTGTGTGTGTTAATTATGCTAAGTCATGCACACTGATATAAACATTAGGCAGCAATTTATGGCACTCTGTCCAAAATCATTACCTAAGTGGAAATATTTGCTATGTGAAATAATTGCTTAGAAAGTGTATTTACTTAATTTTTTAGCTGATCAAAGCTACCATTTTAATTAATGGTTACACTATACATGCTTGTGTGCATCCATATAACAGCCCTAACCATGTAGTCTCAGAGAATGAGCAAAAATAATATTTTGTGGATGCTAATATATGAGCTGGTCTTTATAAACTTAAACAAGTGCCTCCAATGTTCAGCAATAATTATCTACATTATACAGTATATTTTTAAACTTTAAAGTGACAGTTACATGTATAACTTGCACTCCTCAAAAGAATGCAAGTGTTTCCTAGATTGGACAAAATTCAAAGTGATTTTTCAACAATATCCACAAAAGTGCAGTGGCTTGTGCTGCACACCGATGCAAGCAAAAAGGCAATGGCCTCGAGTTTGTTATACCATCCTGTGCTATCAGTTTTGCTTTCTAAGGAGGCATATTTTTCTGCCAAAAAAAAAATAAGCAGGATGGGCAGTACTTTGTGCCTTCATTTGGCTGCCAGGTCAATACAACTATAGATGCGAACATGAAGTTTTCAGGTCACAACACACACAAAAGCAAAGAACTTACAAGGACCCAGCCTCCACATTTGGTCCTCGGACATAGAAAGGGACTCTGATATCAAACTCATATGGCATGGACTTCCCTTTCACCAGCCCAAACTGCCCAATATGATAACCATGGTCTGCTGTGTATATTAAATACGTATTTTCCAGTTCTCCTGTTTCAGCCAACATATTGTAAATCTGAAAAAAAGTGAAACAAAATATGAAATTTATTCCACTGAGTACCTCTACATGTGGAATGCTGCATATCACATTCTGCTATGTGTAAGATACAAATAACAACTAAGGAAGGATAGCACTGAGTTATCATAATGAGCCACTCTGAATAATACATAATCACATCTTAATTTTACTAACTGAATATTGCGGCTATTACAAGACAAAATTCTGTTTTAAGGTAAAACACATTAGCATGCCATTTCAAAAATGTTTGGGTTCAGTATTTTGCATGAGAGCTGTCAAGACAGTACTAAATACATACAGTAACAGAGATAAAAGTTTCAAGGTGTCACTTCAAAATTTTCTCTTCACTTTTATCTTCTTGCAGCAAGTAGTTTTAATAAAATGACAGCCCTTTGAATCTCACACATATTCAGGTAGCACTCAACAACCTTGCCTTCAGACAAATGACTCCCCATTATGCAGAATATTTGCAAAATATCTTCCAGATAAAAATCACTCAAGTCATACTCTCTTCAGTATGGAGAACTAAAAGGAGAATTAAATGAGAATACTTCTACAGATTTACATAAGATACTATGTGAAATGTACCAACTTGAGCATCTAAGATCGATTTTTATGTGACATTTTAGCTTGAGAAAGGTGAGAAGGTGGTGGGATACCACCAAAGTGGAGCCTCCCACAAGTGCAAAACATGAGCACAGGAGAAAACCTGTTGTTGTGTTGGTCTGGGAGTTAATTTTTGGTTCTTTTTCAGATTGTTTTGTTTGCTGGTTTGGCTTTTTTTGGTTTTTGTTTTGAGGGTTTTTTGGTTGGTTTTTTGGGGTTGTTCTTCTTTGTTTTGCTTTTTTTGAGTGTGAGATTGCTTTGTTTTTTCTTTTTAATTTTGAAAAACTAGTAACACACATAATTCAGTAGAAAAAGATCAGGCTAACTTGGTAATTAGAACTAAAAACCAACCTAACTGATTTTGCCTGCTGTGAATCACCCAGAGTGAAAGTCTTTTACTAAACTGGAAATATAAATTGTGTGGTAAAATCACCAATTTCCCCTAATGCTGGTATCTGATCCACCTAAACAGCTTCATTAACATGAAGCAGAGATCATATTTGCCTGAATTGGTAATTATAAGACATTAGTAACAAGCTTATGCAATGCCATCTACATAAATCTCATTTTTGCCTTAGAGGAAGACTCTAATTTTATGTTCTACCTTTTTAAAATAAGAAGGCCAAGAGATAAGCAGAAAATTGCAACACCTTTAAATCTGCAAAACCAGTCTTCTTCAGCATAGCTTTTAGTGAATCCAGACGTTTTGTTGAAGACACATAGTTTGCATTAAGAAATCTCATTGTTACACAATGCAGACAATTTTAAAAGTACTAATCTACATATTTATTTACTTCCAGTATTTAACCTCCTCCCGGATCATTCCAGTTAGGACTCCTGTATCATCACTTTTTGCTGCTGCTGCTTTCTTCTCTCAGAAGCTCAGTGTTACAGGATCAAAATAGACACACATTTAGGTAGTTATTTCCAACAGGATGTAGGATGACTTTACCAGAGGATACATTTTTAGGATTTATGATGTGTAGTTTGTCAGGCAATCCCTTTCTCTTTCCCTTTATCAGTAGTGGTTCTGTGGCAAAAAAAACAGCTTGTTCACACCACCCAACTCAGGGTAGCTGTCTTTAGGAGATGAGGACCCTTACACATTGAATAAAGAGACAAAACGATCAGAGGTGAGAGGATTACACATTATTAAAAAATGGATAGTTTTTTAAACAGTCCTCCTCCTCCTTCTTTCTCCTTTATCTTCATACAAAGGACAATGTGGAGCTTAACTCAAGAAACAAGCACCTCTTTAGCCAAAAAACAAAACAAAAGTGACTATTAATCTTACCATCTCCATAGAGTCATCCACAGACATGAGTGTTTGAAGGCGCTTTCTCTGTAGCATGTTAGTGAACTCCATATGTATAGGCTTCATGGGACCGGTGTACCTCATTATCCAGTGCTTGTCTGGGTTTGGAGCATAATTATAACTGGGAGTACTAAGGAACGGAGAGAAAATCACAATGTTTTAGCCTAGTAGAAAAAAGCCATAGTAATGAATATTAATTTCCATTTGATCAACACTGTAGGACGTACTATCTGGGGTGCACAAGAAAATATTATTTTTGAAATGTCTTCTACTTTCACGTTATGAAAGATGGGAAAATGAAAACCACTTGGGGGGGAATAAAATCTGTGAAAACATTAAACACACCTTATATTTCCAAAGATTTTGAGCTAACAAGTACACATTTCAAGGCCAAGAGACTCAGCCTCAGAAGACTTAACTCCACAAGTATGATCAGGATGAAGCATGTATTACAGAGATCCTACTCATGCAATTGCTTTGTTTTCACTCTGCCCACATTAGCACCAAATAGTAAGTCTTGTGCAAGCTGTTTAAAAATAACTATAGAACTTGCTGTAAAGGTTCTACTATGTTATTTAACAGCTTTTTACAGTTCAGCACGACTGGTTACTTGAATATTGTCACACTTATGCACCAGAGGAGCACAGGCACTCTGCCTACTGGTATCCAATTACATGTGAGCAGCAGAAGTGGAAAAATAGCTGGACTTTAAAGACCTGTGAAGAAAAGTGGGATGAGGAAATAGGGCTGTGTTTTGAAGACTTATTCCAGCCACCAACTCCTTTGCTTGAAGTCCCAGCAAAATCACAAGAACCTAGCTCAATGTCTCCCTGTAATCTCACTATCCCTCCAAGTTCTCATGGTCCTGGGACATCATTAAAGTGATGAGGAAAAATATTGTCCATAGTTTCGCATGGTTGGAAGTTCCAGCAATCACATTTCTATGCATAATGAGTTATAAACATATTAGTTTATAAAGTTATAACATATTAGTTATAAAGTTATTATAAACATAATAACTTTAGTTTAGCTGAACCTAAATAAAAGGTTTATTTTACCACCATGATGTCAACTCTCTGCAAAACCAACTCACTAAAAGCTATTATTATAGCTTACATTTGCAAGAAATACTGTTCTTATGTACTATATTTATTCCTTATTACTTCAGGATGAAGACCACATTTTACAATTTCTTCACATCATGGCTCAAACACTTCATGCACGGAGTCAATCATTAAAAATTACTTTCCCTACATAATTTGGTTAGGCATCCTTTTTTCATTCAAAGCATTAGTCTCAGTCTATGCAAATGTAAATACTCATTTATTTTCCTCTTAGCATCACAGAATTTCCTAATAAATTCTTATTTGAGAAATTTCTACTTTTGATTTTGTATAGGCAACAGAGCAGCAAGGTTATTAAAAGTTATTGAGCTAAAAAATAATATAAGTTGAAACTACTCATTAAAATACTGCATATGTAATGTATCTTTGAATATGACAGTCTTATGAGATTTAATATAAATGTTAAACTAATAATCTGACAGTGACATTTTTTATGCCGAAAGTCTCTATTAGATGCTATCTGAAAAATGTACATATTTGGCAAGGGGAGGCTTCTTCATACAGGGAGGAAAGGGCTGGTGCCTATTCTCTCTGTATTGTTAATAGTCTCTTGAATTTCAGAATGTTATTGTGGTTGAAATAATGACATTGCCTCTTTGAAAATGCTGACAGTTATGGAAACTGTTGCTATGTGATGCCCAGAATCAATCAAAAATGCTTCGCAAACTCCTTTTCCGCTTACTTTGTGACTTCCTGTCTGATTTGAAACCTCTCACTATTTAATCCAACCAAAACCCACAATTTTCTTTGATTACTACAAATGTAACCTTTTAATCCTTAACAGGTTTGTCTGTCTTATGGGAAAAATACAAAAAATTAACCTTCCTAGAAACTAGCTGAGACAACTTCTTCCAAAGTACCTAGAAGGGAAGCCCCAGACAGATTGTATTTGACCTTAAAAAAGATGGATGGTAACACGTACCCTCTATTGAAGTAACATTTCTGATCACTGTTAAACTGCCCAGCTGCCACATTCTCTATAGCTCACAATATAGGCAGCAATAAAGGAAAACCACGTAGCTGAGGGATTTGCTCTGCGAATAATTTTCAAACAAGACAAGACTGCAGATGCACATGGAGAGGAGATGGAGAATGAGATGGAGAAAGTCTGCAGTACAGGGCAGAATGGTCATATCAGCCAGAACATAGTATAGAATCAAGAGAACAACAGCATAAATTAGCCACAGAAGTACATACCAGAGCTCAGAAGCAAAGCAGCAGACTGACGAAAATCCATACCACTGGCTTTTAGCTATTACTAGCAACGTCACATGATGCAGTATGTACATCAGACAATGCCAAGCACTACTCTCCCGCTTTCCCCTGGCTTTTCTTTTCCACAGAATCCACTTACAGACTTCATCAGCACTGCCACAGGAAAAGGTGGAGGATCATACCACCTGGTATACTGCCTTTTGCTTTGGGGACTAGGCAAAGACTTTGTTCAGGGTATTGCTTACTGCTTTAGGGCAATTTGTAACTGCTCCACCTGCATTCTGATCCCTCCTTATAATATCCACATGACAATGAAACAGTAAAAACTGCCTGCAACCCCTTATCATTGGGGACAGACCTATCTGTCACTGAGATTCCCTGTAATTTGGGAACAAGGGGAAAGATGGAAAGCAGAGAACTAATTTACATCATTCCCTCACTGTATGTACATGTTCTGCATTTTTACATTTACTCTTAAACCCAGGCCAATGAAAACGCTGGCAGATTATTATTATTATTATCATCATCATTATTATTGTTATTGTCATTATGCAGTGCTGGAAAATTTGTTTAGAAGACAGCTGTCAATTTCTTTGTGTGAGATGTACAAAAAAGTCCCATTTTATGTTCATATCCAAAAACAGTGTTCTTTAATCTACCTGGAGAATCTCTTTTTTTCCAAACAAAACTTCTTTTTGAGAAGTGATACTTCCTGTGCAATTGTTATCACTGTAAGAAAAGTCACCTAAAATAAAAAATAAAACCCAACAAAAGTGTAATTACTTTATAATTAGGAAGATAAACCTAATTTTGTGAACAATCAAATTTAAAGTACTAGCAAAAGAAAAATAGACGTATATAGTCTGTATTTTTCATTGCTTCAATCCTTCTACTCTTTTTCATTCAGCTAGAAAGTAAATTGCTACAGAATGTTGCATTATAATCACCTCCAAGATCCAAATACCTTCCAAAGGAACCCAATAAAACTAAGGTCAATACTGGATATAAGCCATGAGAAGTTGCTCATTGGGCATTTCTGCAATTTTCATTTCAAAGAAAATGAAAGAGCATAAGATGACAAACAAACAAGAAACACTTAATTGCTGATGGTCTGTGCCATAGATTCTCTTGGACACAGCAGAAAATAATGAAATATAAAATTCTAAACTACGCAGTAACCAGAAAATAAAACAAAAAGAAACTTCTCTCAGGCTCTATTTTAAATAAAACAAAAAAGCTCAAATGACTTTCACTGGACTTTGGGCTAGCCTGAGGAGCTTTGGCCATCAACCGACAATTATTTCCATTAGTTCCCAGCTCCTCTACAAACAGAATTCCCCTCAAAAAGGGAGGGGGAGGGGGCAACACACAGGAAGAAAGTTACAGATGTTGAACATCAAGGAAGGCATGAAGCCAGTACTTAGAAAACTGCAGGAATGTTTTCAGTTGCATCAAGAGGTGATTTGGGAGAAGCATTTGTTTTGCCTCCATGTGAGGAGATACCTGTAGTACAGCATTAAGAGCTGTACATGCAAAATGCCTCTGTGCTATAAACAAGAAACATCTCAACATGGAGCTTATGAAGATGCTCCTTCAGGAAGCAGGTGATACTGCTTTTGGGATCTGTTCAAGACATTTTATTGGGTCATGTGCAGACCTACCAGCTCATTCAGAAACAGCCTGTGTAATTTGGTGCTGCAGGCTGTATTTCTGTTCTTTCCATAAAAGAAACAGGAGTAATATGTATTGCATACTATAGTTTATAAGTAAGGTCAGGGAGATAGAGTTTCTTCCCCTGAAGAGATTATAGCCCAAGAACCAAATTTTGGTCACCCTGCTCAGAATAAAAAGTGCTTTATTTCCCAAATAGGCTGTAACAATGTCCGATGAATTCAACACTAATCTTCCCATTTATCTCAATGAGCTACAATTCTGAGTTCTAGATGCAGCAGCCATTCTCAACACACTTGTACTGGTCTGAGGAGGTACCAAAAAAAAAAAAAATCTGGAAACTCTTCTTATATATTTGTGACAAAGTTATGCCAAGAGTACTATAAAGAAAACATTTTTCCCCTGAGGTACCCAGAACTTCCATATTCCAGAACCTGAAAATCAATCAAAGTTTTTGTTTTTTCCTTACATGTGTTCTGAGGCATTAGGAAAGAGTTGTGAGTACTGAGGGGCTGAATCTTCAGGACCATGAGGAGCAGCATGGCTTATAACCATCAGTACAGGCCTGTGAGGATACATCTTCTTTGATATTCTAAAGAAGGTAATACTGTCATTTGTAATCAGATCAGTCAGATAATCCTGCAAGTAGAAGCAAAAGTATAATGAGACACTTGAAAAGGAATTTCAAACTGGGGGGCAATAGGAAGGAGAGGTCTCAGGTATCATAAGAAATAGGAAAAAAGAAGCTACTTCACTTAGAATGGTACGAGGAGGAAGTAAGTCACAGATACTAAAAACTCAAAAAATTAGAATCAAATAATTCTTTCTTCACTGCCTAGAAATACAAAAACCAACAGCTTCTAGCTTTTTCTCAGAACTGAATGGCACTAAAGGAGATCAAACCGTACCCTTTCTTCCTAAAGTGGGTAACTACATGATGAAAAACACAATACTAAATACAATGACCAGGTATGAACAAAAAAAAATTATCAGTGTCAGTACCTTCAAGGTGCATAGTCCAACCTTACATCATAAAAATACTTTGAAAATATGAATGGCTTGATGTTCTTTTTTTTTTATCTTCTTCTAAACCAGAAATCACTAAACGAGAAGATGGTGGGCTAACTGAACTAAAGACTTTATTCAGTATTACAGTGACAATCTGATTGAGCTATAGCCCTATCATGCATATTGTTGAGAATTTAGAAAACTTCCTGTAGAAGAGCTGGACTATCTCTGTATTTTCTAAGTAGTATAATTATATCACTCTTAAGATATCTGCAAGAGCTATAGGGATTGAAGACAGGTTTTTTAAATGAAAAGCCATGCTCTCCCTAAGGTGCTTCCCTGGAAACACTACAAACATAAATACCCCTCAAACATTAGCCCCCCTCCCCTTAAAAATCACCTCCAAATAACTGTCATGTCACAGCAGAATGTAAAATCAGACATAACATCCGCCTCTGGTCAAGCCAACAGGTACAAGGTGTGGTACAGACTGGATTGCATCTCCTTTTGAGTACAGCTTTCTGTCCACAGTTAAGACATTTGCTCCTCTTCACCTCTGTCAATGTCCTTGGTCTGAGAAGTCAGCTTGTCATTCAAAGAAAACCTTTTCCATGGACTATATTTACTTCCCCCAGGTTATTTCTTGTCTATCCCAGAAGAAGGCTGGCAAAGCTTCCACTTATAATTTTACACACTTGTACAACACAAGGCATGACTGTCATGAAACGGCCGTGATTATGACTGTTACTGGGATGGCATTTTCACTCTAAATAGGCATTAAATGAAGGACTTCGCTCATAAAAGTACGCAGGAGATGGGAAAATGCACCAAAGCAAAGCTGACTTCTGAACATGCTTTCAATGCCTGAGACAATATTCATAGTCGAGAGAGAATACTTAAGTGCTCTCAAAAATGCACTGCCATGAATCTTCATCATGCTGCTTCTTTAAGCTGGTCAATCACTTGAAGTGCACAACTCATCTTTGATTTAGCCATTACAAGAGTATAGTTTTCCAATTTAATTTTAAAGATACAGATTTCCACATGGTCAAAGTGAAAATCACTGCAAACTCAGCAATTACGTGGCCAAAAGACCAAACAGAAACATTTCACTGAACTGATTTCTGAAGGGGTTTTTTTAAAGGTCCATACAGTAGAGGTTGTAGTTGTACAAAGTTAAAGTTAATCTAAAAAATGTTGACCAACACTGAAAAAGAAAAATCAAAGTAGAATATATCCTGTAAGAAAATCTGAAAGAATTTAATTTTAAGAAGAGTTTAGCAGTTACTTTAGAGGACAGAATAATCAGTGATTTTTTTTTCTAGTTTTCCACTGGCACATAATTACCATTAACTATGTTAAACAGATAGGACTAAAAAAATCATCTGATTATATTGGTCATTGCTGGAAAATCACATTTCCAGCAACAGAAATGGCAGGAAAGAAAGAGAAAGGAGTCTTCTATTTCAACTTCTGTCTGCTCATTTGAACTTCATTGTTAACATCAACCGGTGCTGTTGCTCCACACACTGTTTTTTACTGTAGCTGCTTTTTATGCAAGAATATGAAGATTATAAAAAGTTTGTATTTCCATCATCCTTATTTTTTACTTATTACCAAACTCTGTAAGAAAAAACTAAAACAAGCAAAATGTAAACATTTTCAAGTCTTGCACACACAAAACAGAGCAGAAGGTATTGGAATATAAAGCTCCCTGTTCGCTCCTTGCTACAATGGAGATGGAGAACAGTGCCTATGAAATCACATGGCTGACACTGTTCCACACAAGATATATTTCCAACATAACATTTCAGTACACAGCTGTAAAGATTAGCTCTGTCGTTCTTCACAGATCTGAAGGAAAATAGAAGATAAATAATCTGTACACTAGTTTGCCCCTTCCCCTTAGCAGCTGGTGATGGAGAATGTAATCCTAGAAGACTGTGAAGTTTTCTCTCTCAGCACAAAGTACATTCAATTATAAAAGGCAAATAGGGCAAAGAAAAGTGGAAATCCCAGACATCAACTTTTTAAAGGAGAAACTGGCTGTGAACACTATGTTAATGAAACACAAATAGGAAGGCAGAATTTTCGATCAATAAGAGAAAGTGAACAAAACAAGTGTTAAACAAATACACATTAGAAATCACTCCAGAGTGAGTCCGCTTCCTTAGTTATACACTAAAACTAGAGCAGTTTATGGATAGATTTAGTCACCATCATACTACAGAGTCACTTCTGCCTACTTTAGGACTTCAGTAAAGCTGGTTCCTTTGGAAAGGAACACTTTTAGCTGAAATAAACATATTCCTGACTGCAAGCAGGTATTGAACTGTAACGTGTTAGATGAGGGAAAAACGAAATTGAATTTGACAATGACGATGAAGCATTATTCTAAGTTTGGTCAGGATATAACGTCCTTGAAAAGATATTAAAAACCACATATATCTGTATGCACAGAAATACAAATATAAAAGTTAAATTCTCCACTTATTCAGAATTATCATAAATTTTACCAAGATTCCATGAATACTCCCTAGTATTGCGGCTGTGAAAGAAGTTCCTTAAACTAAAAGGGTGGGTCTAGCTGGAGGGAAATGGGTTCTTATCTCATGAATACCTGTGTAACTCCACTGCCACAATAATCATACAAAGCACAGAAATAATTAACCTGAAACATTTAAGTCTACTTTCACATCTTCAGCTTGTAATATTTAACACAGTCTCAGAACATTTTACTTGTTTACACTGTTACTAACAATGTTTTTGGTAACATAACCCTCCCAGAATGGAAGGTAACAATGTCCCAACACTACTGTTACTGGTTATAGATAATGTTACACATAGCAGCTTTCAAGTACAAAAAGAGACTGAAACCATAAAGTGCAGCTTCCTTGTGGTCATGTCCAAATGCTAATAGAAATAAATCAACAGAACCTACCCTGGAGTAGTCATATCCATGCTTCTCCTTCACTCCATTTCTACAGAGTGTGTAGTTGTAAAATCGAGAATTTTTAAGTAATCCAACCCATTCTTTCCAACCAGGAGGCACGTAGGAGCCATTGTATTCATTAAGGTACTTTCCAAAGAAAGCTAGTGGTAGAGAAAGTAGAAGCATAGTAAGAAGGCATAACAGTAACACCATCATTAAATTGATTCATTCCTTTCTGTTTTTTCTTAAAGTAACTTTGTTCTCTCCATTACAAGAGACCTAAGATAAGTTCCAAGTCTTAAACTTGCCTCTGATTTTTTGTTACTTATATCTCCATAATGCAGGTATTTTGATTTACAACCTATGTACAGGAGAAACTGGACCACGATTACCATTATACTTTCTTTTTCAGTACCTGATATATTTGTCAGACCACACATTTCTCCTCCCAGATTCTTCTCTTCATCTCATTCATCATGCTGAGCTGCATCTATCCACCTATTGGTGCCCCATGAAACTGCACTTACCACCAAGAGTGTGAAATTAGAACTCACGTTTTAAGATATTAACACTCTACATTTCAACATGAATGCTGTGCATTAGCTATTTTGAAAATGTGTTCAGAGTACTGCTCTACTGACCTATTTCAAGAGACAATTTTCCAGAGATTCACTTGGGTTCTGAGCATGAGTCTTAATTACACATAAAGATTTCTTTACCTCTCTAAAATCTTTTACTTCTGTATCTGAAACCAGTTTTCCCCAGCCCAAAGTTGAACATTTGCCCAATCATTAGTATAGTAATGAAGTGGGGGGAGAGAGAGAACACTTCTGTCCTTTTTTCAGAATTATATCTAGCAAAAATTACTTTTAATACTTTTTGTCCCCTAAGAGACAATCAGAGGGAAACAGATGAGAAAGTACTCTCAGCATTGCATAGAACAACCAGTTAGCCCAAAGGTCAAGTTTTGTAAGTCTCTGAGATGTCCTGGAGGTATCACAACAATTCAGTTCCTAGTTGAGCAAATCACTTCTAAAAATTAAGTCTGACGTCTACATCACTTGGTTATTATTTTTAACAATGGCCTGCAGTCCTTCTTCAACTGCAAAAGCTACCTGTTCTGCAAACAGGATGTTATTCTGATTTGGATAATCTGTTTCTTTATATGCAGATAACATGACAGAGAAGTGCAATATGGCATAGTGGCTAGGGCACTGGAGGGTAGATCTTTATTCCAATTAATTATTTTATAATGGCAGAGGTGGACCTCCCACAACCACTCTTCTCCTGGTTCAAAACACACGATTGGTGAGAAAGGGCATTTTATTAATTCTTTGTATAATTCCAGTATGGGCCGAGCAGCACAAAGAGATATTGACACATTACCATACAAGCAGCAACTTTTCCCTTTGTTAATATGTTCATTTATCTGAATAGGGTTAGCTGTGCTATAGGGTACTGCTCAACAGGAACAAGGAGGGGAAGTTAGTCAAAATGTGTACTGCATTTGCTGCATACTGAGCCACATTCAGCCCTAACATAAATTAAGGGAACTCTCTCAGAAGAATCACTGAAGCAAAAGTGTCCTTCTGCCAGGCTGCAATTGACCCACCATCCCTAGTTCTTTTGAATTTCTTAAGATAAATATGTCTTTTCATTTCCTGACTGCAGAGAAGGCTGACAAAATACTCTACAACCAGTCATCATTTAGCCAGCTGGACAAACAGAAAAGAGAAACTTTCCTCATTAAGTACTATCAAAAGAAACTTCAAATATGTATTCCAATATAACATCTTGGTATTTGTTGCTGCAGAACCAAAACATGCAACAATGCATTGTGCATTGTAAAACCCATCTCACAGAAAGATGCATATCTTCATAGAAAAGAGATCCTTATAAATGTTTACACAGGAATGCTTGGCAGAGAACTGCCTTTGAAATGTTTGTCACAGGATTCGTTTCCTTTCTATTCTAATCATGTCCTGCTCTAGGCTGAAGTACCAGCATCCGCTATTTTAAGTTAGTCATGATTCAGATGTAGTTTTCAGTGACTTTTCTAAAGATTAATTCATCAGCTGCATTGGTTTACTTACATAAACTGTCCTTCTTGCCCAGTTTCCCACATTATGCTATAGGACAATATACTGAGATTGGGAACTCAAGTTGTGGGAAAGTGTAGTGGCTGCCTAACAAGAACACGTGTTGCTGTTCAGCATACTGGTAGTTTTTAATTTGTGAGGCCAGTTAATGCAGCAGTCAAAATACCTGTAACGCACATTGCCTCAATGCCTTCCCTTGTAGAAGGAAAACCCACCCTCTGTATTCCCGTGATATTTAATTGATTGACATAAAGTGACAGCAAGCCTGTGCATGACAGTCAAAATCCTGTATGTTATGGCCAAAGACTGAATTTCCCTCGAGCCCAGCCTCTCTATTCTTCCAAGTATAGCGCCTAACAAAGTTGGTCAAGCTTTTTAAAGTGCCAAAGTCAAAAAATAAAAAACTGACAATGAAGGCTGCTGACATCCTTCATTGTGGATAACTCCAGACTAACTGGAGAACAGAAATGAATGCCAGCCTCCTAATTATGGTAATTTCCATTTAAATTTGTATAACAACATGTTACATTTAACTACATGAACGAGGATGTCATTTTCACCTTATGATCACTTTGTACTTGTAAAAACCCTATTTCTATGAGTTCCAGTAAATTTAGTTTCCAAATTAAGAGAGCTAGACTGAAAACATAATATAGGTTCACTAAGATCTTGGGCCTAAATTTAAACATAAGGTTAATGTAAAAAATATAAGACATATGAACACCAGGACACTTGCAATAGCTATAGAGTTGTGAAATACAGCCACTAAATATAAAAAGTATTGCAACAGACAAAGCTCAGTAAACACAAACCAAATAATCTGTGTAGAATAAAACATTAACCTTGGTTTGGTATGCATATGCTCATCGGTATTGGTGCCAGGAACAATAAATGGAGGGAAACAGCAAGCACTTAATAAGGTATGTGCACTTCCCCTAGTTTATTTCTTTCCAGATTAATTCAGGTCTTCATTTTAGAAAAACAAAACAAGGAAATCACTTACTTAAGACCATGACTTTTAAGTAATAACAAACAAAACTCAAGTGAATAGTTAGAGAGAAAATGATGACCTTGTTACAATTACTGTTCAAGTCTTATACTGCTTTCTAGAAACATCGAGTAACTATGAATTCAAGGGAAAAAATGCATACTATTAATAACGAATATAATACAATACTGCAGTACATATACACTATAAATAACACAAAAAGAACCAGGTTTATGACCATTTCTCATCATGACAAAAGCCATTAGCAAGAAATGTAAAAAAACCACTGTCACAGGCAAGGACCTAAATCTGATGTTGGGGGAAGCAAGATGGAATTAAGTGTGAAACATATGCTACATGTTTTCTGAAATCCTGTCTACATGATATTTGTTCCCGAGAAGCACGCATGCTTCTCAGGAGTACATTTCATCTTGCGAATTATTCCTAAACACCTTTCTGGGAATTGATTGTCTAGAGAAATCATACCAGCTGACGGCCCCAAAGCACAAAAGGAGCAGTCCCTTCTCTCTCATTCTTAATTTGCTTCATATATCAGTTTTATGAAAAAAGTCAAAACACTAATTCCTTTTCATAGCACCTTTCTTCGTTGTTCTGCACACTTCAGGTAAATGTAGGCCATATTCTAGGTTTGCTAGGTCTTCAGCTCAAGCATACACAGTATTTTATTCCCACCTTCTGAAAAACAGGAGTCTTGGGATTTTTGTTGGCTGTTTGTAAACAAAAAATTCCTTAAGTAAAAATACAAGGAAGCTAAACCAACACCAAGACTTAAGCTCTGGCATTATGCACTGCTGCAGTCAAGAAGAAATTAGAATTAAAAGATGTACATTAGCCTCTGTACTAAGTCTAAGGTAAGTCTAAAGAAGCTTTCAGATGGACCCAGCCTTGATCTTACCTGTCCTGTACCCTGTATTGTTGAGGTACACTGCAAAGGTGCGTGTTTCATGCTGAGCCTGCCAGGATGGAGAAGAACAGTTCTCATTGTTAGTGTAAGTGTTGTGGTTGTGGACGTACTTCCCCGTCAGGATAGAGGAGCGAGATGGGCAGCACATGGGTGTTGTCACAAAGGCATTGATGAAATGAGCACCTCCGTGTTCCATGATACGTCTTGTTTTATTCATCACTTGCATAGAACCTGAAAGAGGGAAAACATTTCAGAAATATTTTCTTTCAGTCACAAGAGCTCAGATGTCACATTAGAGACCAGAATGAAGCACAAGTAGTAAGGGCACTGTTATCTCTGAGTGAACCAAATCCAGAGAGATTACTGATCCTGCCTCAGTGAAGCTTTCCCATCATTTCAGTAAGGACTAAATACTGAAGTCCTAAGTAAAGATTTGACTCAAGCATGTTGACATAGATCATAATGCTTCTTTCATTTCTCTCTCTCTAGAGAGATTTACAACTGCACCTATCTGCAGCATCTCTATATCCTTTCTGGAGCTGCTAGTACTGTTCCCGCAGCTGAGGAGGAAAAGCACTTTATGCAGCAACCCTGACCAAAGCATACATACTCTGTAAGTGTTATTTAATCTTTGGTTTCACAAGAAACCTGATATGCTACCTTTTGTACCAGCCTCCTGCAAAAGGCTGAGGGTTGTAATCACAGACTCGTTTCATTTGGAAGACTATTTAGTCCAAACTACGGCTCAGGAAAGGCCTGCTGGAGTTGTTGTGTAGTTAAATCATTCTATTCCCTAATGTGAGATATTAGGAGATATTGATTTCTCTAATTGTCACTGAAACAAAGACACCAAAAAGCTCCTATAACAAGTTCACTGAGTTCTAGCTATGTGCTTCATCCATTCTGGTAACAGTCATACTATCTACGTTTTCTTAAGCTTGATTCTGCAGAATCAGATTTTTAGATGACTACTTGGGGCAGGTAACACTATGTTTTATATAACCAAACAAATAAGCAAGGGACTTGAATAAATTGGGGTAACACGAATAAAAGTTTTTTTGACCACAATTACTGAATGTTACAGTGCTGCTAAATGTTTTTTTCTGTTTATTTAAGACAAGGTTTTGGTCAAAGACTGGATCTTTACCATAGACAACCACCTAGCTATATCTGGATCCATAACAGCACTCTTCCTAAACCCAGAAACACCAAGGATCAGAGAAATAAGAAATTTAGTTTCCCACCTCTATCAGTGCCTAATAGTTAAAACTGAGCAAGTCAGGGAAAATTTTCATGATCTAGGAAGAATTTCAATTTTCTAAAGAATTTGTCATGGTACATATCAACAGCATGACATTGCAAAGGAGATAAAACCTGTTCATCACCAACCCTCCCTTTTTGTTATGAGCAGATAAAGCCAACTGACAACGTGGAGAGGAAGGTATGGGCTCATGCTAGAATAGGGTTGGGGTTAACTTGCCCAAAGCCGAGTTGGATTAATAGCTCAGCTTTAATCAAAGCTGATGGTGGCATCCTACAACCATCTGGCATAAACTATGCTGTTTCTGTCAATAATGGATTTAGGTTTCTTCTAAGCTCTTTATGCAGAGATTTCATCATGAAATTGCATCAGTAAGTTGGTTGATACAGAGCACATTGATACAACCAGGAGTCAAAACCTAGAGGGAAAATGGTCCTAAGCCACATACAAAATCTGACTCTCTGGCACCACAAAGGAAGGTTAATTGCTGTGGTAGGTCATTTTACCTAAGAACTGCCATGGCATTAGTCTGAGACCATTTTGTTGGAATGAGTGCTAAAAAAAATTAAAAAAAAATAATAATAGTAAAAAAATCTCTTTGTGCATTTCTCAGGTCAGAGCACATGTCACATCACTTTGTGACAAGAACCAAGGCAGGTTATTGCACTGCCCCCTTAGAACTTGCTAAACTTCACATATCAAAAAGGAGTTTCTGAAGAAAGCAAGATTTCAAGATTTTACTTTTTTGTTTCTGTAATAGCTGCGGATTAAGTGTTGGTGCTTAAAGGTACTAACAATACAGTAAACAAATATGATTATACTTTATGTGAGCTTGAAAACTGTGGATGTTTCCTCTGTGTTGTCTTATGAGCTAGCCTA
This sequence comes from Anomalospiza imberbis, assembly GCF_031753505.1. NCBI lineage: Eukaryota > Metazoa > Chordata > Aves > Passeriformes > Viduidae > Anomalospiza > Anomalospiza imberbis. Next base: position 14,723,588 of record NC_089697.1, on the reverse strand, counting down.
AGCATAAACAGGCAGTCTGAAAAAATGTTTTGCCATCCTGATATTGAAATAAAATTTAACAACCCCTTTAAATGACAGAGGCATTTATGCATAAATAACAGTACATGTTAAGACTCCCCTTGGGGACAGTAAGCTTCTTTAATAAAAGAAGCTGTACTGCTGTAATGACAACGCCCTATATATCAACAGCCTTTAACACAAAAACATATGATCTAATCTGCTTCTCCAGCTTGAGAACTAATACAGAGTGACAGGGTAGTGCAAGGTAAAAATCCAGCATACTCTTCTGTATAATCTTAAATAGGCCAGCTCTAAATATTTTAAACAGCAGTAAACCAGCCAACTAAAACTTATTTTCTTCAGTTTGCCTCCAATACACAGACATCCATTCTCCAGCAGATAACTTACGTGTTAATCAGCAACTGGGACCTCACCACATCACCTTCTGAGCTAGAAAACCTTCTGAGGTTTCACCAGTGGATATACGACAGGAAGTCATGCTTTCAAAGCATCAATATTTAATTCAGAAAATGTTGCTACCCATCTAAAACCACTGATAATAAACAAAAATCTAGCAGTTGAAAGTGAAATTTCTATGCCATTTTATGAAAATATTCACTGGACTACTATGAAAATATGGAAGTTCAATCAATTTGAAGTGTTAAAGTTACTCAGTGAACAAAGCTAAGCAAACTTTATGTTGAAATATCACTTGAAATGTGTGCTTTCCATAACTTTGCTTCGCTTATCTTCACAGTTCACCTCAGGGACAAAGCTGATATTTTGACTATAATATTAATGGAGAAAATATAGAAATTATTTATTAAAAAAGACTGACTTCCTATTAGTTGTGTTTTGTTGAAGGAGGGAATAATTTACGTTTTATGGAGCTCCAACTGTTGAAGAACTTGTATTAAGTATCAAGTGATTTGTCTATTCTGAAGCACAACTTCAGAAGTGTGTTCCAATAAACTGAACCCCAGAATTTTAATTAACTGTCTCCTAAAGACTTCTCTTTTTATTGTATTTGAAACTCATTAGACACCCTTTCCACATCTTCATTTCCCTTTCTTCATTTCCCTTCATTTCCCTCCCCAAGACACCCTCACATTTAAAAAAGCTCTAAAACCCCATCTCCACATATGTTAACTAAGAAAATAATATCTTCCATGCTACTTTTGTAGCTTTTCAGAGGAAGGTCTCAAAACATACAAATCACCTCTCACTCAGATTTCTTTAACGTGGTTGAAATAGCTCCTAAATAATCAGATCTTTCTCCAACTAGACTATGAAATGAACTGGTTTGTTAAAGCCGTAGCAGTATAGTAGGCAAATCTAACTTGACTGGAGATACTGAGTCCACCACACTGGGGACATCAGCATTATACTAACTTGGATGTACATGGCTCTAGTATGGAAAAAAAGTCTTTGTTCCTAATGAATTACTCCTTGTCACTATATTCCTCTTCTTTATACTATGCTTGTCAATACAAGTCTTTTGATTAGACAGTCCATCAAATATGTCTGTGTCTGTAGTTCATGGTGCTCTCATTTGTCTTCTCCCATTTGTATCATTACATTCTACACTCATTCTCCTTTGATGTCCTTCAGATAGTCTGCATTTGATCTACCAGCCCTTTATCAGTATTCTCCTTCTTTCAATACAAGGCTGAGGTTTGGTTTCCAGTAAAACTCATGATTAACAGTAATGCAAATTAAATAACAAAACAAAACACACACACAAAAACTCCAACTAAACCAAACAAACAAACAAAAAACAAAAAAACAAAAAACACAAAACCAAACAAAAAAAAAAAAAACACAAAAAAATCAAAACAAAAGAAATCCACCACCATCTCCTTTCAGGAAAGGACAACATTGTCTTTCTGGTAAGCTCCACCTGCTACTGGCACATTGCTAAATCTATCTTTAAATAAATAAAGGAAAGGCTGTTAAAGGCACTTGAGATTGTGTTCTGTTCCCTTTCACCTCCAAAGTAGTTACAAGAGAACAATGAAAGCTAAAACACCCATCAGTTACAGAATATTCTTAGAAACAGATGAAATCTTACCCACAGTTTTCTCTGCTATGCTTTCACAGCTTCCAACGTTTCCTTAGCTTTTATTGGTAATTCACATCTTTTTTTAATCTTGCCTAAATGCACTAACTACAATCACCACAATTTTGATTAACTTGGACACCTCAACAGACAAGAATAAAAATTAATTCAAACAAATATTGCATCTCCCAAAGCCATTAGTGGCAAATGGCGAATATCTAATCTCAGCTTCATCAAAGGGATTTTCCTTAGTTAGATCCTAATGTGCGTGGACGCATGCCCATTATCCTTGAAATTGGAAAGCATCAAGTTAGCAGAGAAGTGAAATATACTGCCCAAAGGACTTACACAATTGCATCAGAAAAACAAAGGCTAGCATAAAATAGAAGATGATACATTTTTTAGGACCGCCTTCCAAGCCCGCAAGACAACGTACTTAGGTTCTTTGGGATATACATTCTTGAAATTGCTTCATTTCTGATCCAAATAACCATTAAAAAAAAGGTGACAACAGTATCTGATCCTGATAATTTGAATGGCATTTAATTTGATGAGATTACTTCCATAGCAGCCTTTCTCACCACCTTGAAGAAGAATGTGACATTTATGATACTGCAGACATACAGTAATATTGATACGAAGTAAACATCTGTACAAAGACTGCAACATTGCTGTGATTAACTTCTCAACAAGATGAGTAAGTGTATGAGAAGTACAAGTTGATTAATTTTATGTTCTATTTCTTCTGTGAGGCCCATTTTCCAAATTTTCCTATCCATACTAGAAATCAGATGCAGAAAATTTTGGTGGCAAAAGTCCCCCAGCAGATGACACATACAAGAGTTCTCATTTTTCAGATGACTGAGGCTTCATACACATATGAGAGTATAATTCTAACGCAAAATTATTAATGTTAACTGGTTTGTGTTAATCACTTCTCATAACTAAAGACAGCATTTGGTAAATACAAGCTTGCTCAGGTAGCACAACAAAAGCCAAACTGTCAGTTCATTCATTATTCCAAATCATTAGGCAAAGCATGTGTTTAATCTTCATCTCCTTTCTTCAACAATTAACATAGCATTGATAACAGAGTAGATCTTTTCATTCTGTGTCATTTTGGTCAATAATCAACTACACATCTAAATGGACAATTACAAGAATAGTATGACTGTGTTAGGTAACATTTAAGTAAATAAAATGAAAATTGTATATGTAATGAATGCCTGCAATTACACAAAAGAATTTGGATAATTACATGGTGCAATTATCAGTTATGAATTTAAACTTACTGTCTTGGCATGCAGCTTCCCAAGTTATACTTGCAATTGCCAGAAGCAAAGTTTAGGTGTTTAGATGAAGACAGACAGGCATGAACTGTGTATTTCCACAGGAACACAAACTTTAACATTTTGGGACTAACTTTTGCTGTCCCTGAATTGCCGGCAGATGGAAAGGATGTTCTATAGAAAGGCAGGTTTAAATTTGTTCTTCTTATCATTTTTCACACTGAAAAATATTTCTTATTTTGAATGCCAGAATCTAGCTTCAAGAAAGAGCAATATCATACTCATTGGCCAAAATTCTCTTTATACTGAGCTCTTACCAAGTTCTACATCCTGATCATCAGTAAGAACAAGGATGATGTTTGGGCGGATGTTTCTACGGTCTCTTTGAAATCTTCCCTTCAGACGTTGATTTAACAGGAAAGTTGAACTTCCATCCAACAGTGATAAAACAGTCATCATGAATAATCCAAGGACAATACTATGCTGTGCCATGTTGTGCTGATTTAATGTTCTCTCTGAACAAGGTAGCTTAACGGCTTCTATTTCTTTTTCTTTGCAGGTCTCCTATAAGGGAGAGGGAAACAAGTATTTATCTATATTTTCACCCCTCTGCACCCATCAAGGAACAGCTAAGTTCTCTCCAAAGAAGTAAAAAGCAATGTACTTGAAATAATCTTAACTCCTAAGAAAAAAAACTAACCAAACTCCCAAAGCAAACACTTATTTTTCTAGTGCCAGCTAGAAGCAGAAACTTGAAAAATTAAATTCATAAGCTGTTATTAACGTAGGCAACGAAATTTCATTCAAAGCTCAGATCTGGCAGCAAGCTCAAGGATTTAGCGGGGTTTCAAATTTTGCTTTCATACATATGAATAGCAATCATCTTCCTTCTTCTTCCTTAGTGATCTGTTTACAGATGACACTTTTGTTTACATCAAAAATGCATATGTTGAAGAGAAAAAAACCCCATACCTATCATAATTTTTAAACAAGTCTGAGCTAACAACATATTTGCAAAGTCAGAGAACACTCAGACAGAAGACTTATTATATACTGATTTATCGTATAAATTCCATTAAAGAGCGAAGCTGCCCTGATCTTGGAATTATGTTATAATATTGTTTGAAGTCTACTACAGCTTTGATGTTAGTGCAAGATCCCTTTAGCATTTCTGTTGGCTTCCAAGATTATACACTTTTTAAAAATTCCATTATTAATAATGAACACATTTGAAGGCTCATTACTGCTAATGTTTAGGAATGGATGCACCAAAGTGACTTGCACTGCCTATGACTGGATTGCAAAACAGAGCATATGCCCCAAAATTGACTTGATTGCAAAACAGAGCACGTCTAACTTGTACTACTCCTATTAATGAGGCAGTGAAAAATTCTTAGCAATTCCTACAAGGAGATGACAAAAAATGAATTAGCATGCTGAAAAATCTTGGAAATCACAGCTTTGCTCAGTCATCTTCTGAAATAAAGGGATCTTCTCTTGCTTTCAGAAGTCAAAATAACAACATGAAAATGTACTGAAAATATCAAATACTAATTATTTAATCAGATCCAGCAATCAATGAGTCAGTTTATTATGAATTCCCTAATTGCTCCCTGTCTTTTTCTGGACTGGTGCCGATGATCTTTTGTACAAGAAGGAAAAATCAATTAAAAATTATGCAAGAGAGATTCTCTGATTTTTTTAAAGTCCAGAATTGTCAGAGTAGAAAGAACACAGCACAATGTGTTTTACCCTAAGAAACATGTTGGCTATTTCCCTACAGAAAACAATTTTTACTCCAGCAGATTATTTCATAGCCACATTATTACTTCCTATCTGTCAGCAATTGCTCTTTGAGATAAACTTTCTTAATCAAAGTTTTCACGCAACAGCAAAACCACTGGTCTGAAGAATTATAATCAGTTTCTATGCTCACATAAGAAATGCATATTGGATTTTCACATAAGTCAACAGATACATTGCTATACTAATATGGAATATTTATTAAGGGTACTTTCCAAATTTGCACACTGATAGGGTTTTGAGGAAATGAAAAATCCTCCCTCCTTACTAGTCTGTCCAGTGGGTTTCACAGGTAGGTGAAGTTACCTTTTTTTCCTATAAACTAAAAATTTATTTTGCTATCCCAGCACTTGTTCCAATGGGCAGGAGAAGAGCTTTGAAATTTTACAGATGCAGCTTCAGTATCTGCTGCTGCTAAGAAATATGCCAGGCTATAGCAAAAGAAACACTGGTAAGTCAAATCAGTTTTCATTCCTTGTACAAAGAATTCCATCTGTAGCAGTATAACTGGGAAGAATCATGTCAGAGTCAATGTGTTGCTACTGTCTGGAGTAGACAAAAGCAGCTTGTGAAAGAAACCTGTATCTGTTTCAACAGGGGAGGGTAGAAAGAAAGTTTGCTTAGCAGGCACATATTCTCAGACACGAGCTTTTTGAGGGAAGAGATAGATGCCTTCTGCTCTTCAGAAAGTACTACAGATGTACTTTTGTTAAAAAAAAATAAAGTGATGCTATAGATGTTTTCATTACACAAAAAAACCCCATGTTTCTGAAGGTCTGGAAGTTCATGTGGGTTTTCTTCAGACTATACTAGCCAACAGCTTCTCAAAATAATAGCATTTGCTAACTTTTCTTGCAGCATTTGGAAGGGTGTCCATTCTTGCTATATGTGGTCAGAATTACCTTCACTACAGTGTTGTGCATTTAACAGTCTTTCTTACATTTTTTTCATCTTTAAAACAAATACATGGAAGTAACCTCATAACCTCATTGCCTCTCTGCCCTTAGCTAGTCATTTCTTCACACTTTGTCCCCAGCTCAGAGAGCTGCTTAGCTCTCTATGAAATACTTAAGACATTTGGGGACGCTCATAAACTGCTCTTCCACAACTATTTTATCCACACTTGTATATTTGTGGTTAAAAGAATTAGTGATCTCTGAAAAGATACCGTGAGTGGAAGAGAGAATTTCATGTCAGGTACAACAGGCATCTTCCACCAAACCTGTTATCTCACTCCCCCACAATGAATATTCTTCACTATTGTGATGTGTTTTGTTCCCATTGTTATCAGGGTAAGTCCTCCCGGGAATCAACTCAAAATATGTAATTATGTGCAAAAGTCATGCCAATAAGTAGGTAAGAAAATCAAAGCAATTTTAGAAAATAACCTATTTCTTAAAAGTATGTTTTCACAAGACATACGTGCCTAACAGCATATATGCAGTACAATCCAAAAGCTAGCTTTAAGCAGTTATCAGAATAGCAACCCATTAGCAACAGAAGAGCAGGAGTGTCCCTCGTGGATTGCCATTGGCCAAATACAGATTGGTTTTCTTAACCCCTAGTCTTCGGTGAACTTCCAGGAAGAAACACGACAAAGTTTCTATTAACAGTTCTTTTCCCATTTCTGTCAACAAGGTTAATCTGCAACTTACAGATAAAGCCAGAACAGTTCCACAGCAGTGCCTCAATCTTTTAATATAGCACCCTCTCCAAAATGCAATTTTGCTCTGAGTGGTACAGATGGTCCACTGCTCTCTGTGCCTCTGCAGGCCATCCTCCAGTATTAAAGATGCTTAATCTGTAGTGGTTCTCATGAGAATTAGGCATGCCTCTTATTTGCTTCCAGATTACACATACAAACTTGAAAAATCTAGTCACTCATGTTTTATATTTAGGAAAGTGCTATCAGAAATTTATAAAATCTTCTTCAGATGGGGCAACTAGCTAAGCTTTCTTAAGGCTATCAAACTTCTTAGAAGGCTGCTTTTGAGGAAGTCTGGTCCTCTTACTTTCTCCTTTGTGGCAACACAAAATGTTACACTAACTCACATTACAAATGTTGAAGAGATAAAGCCGGACATCCACACTCCATTTATAAAAGAAGTCAGCAAAGGGCTGTTTCCAGGTAGCATTTACACCAAGGAAAGACTTCTTTCTAACACTGCCCTCAATAATTAATGTCAGTTCTACAGCAGCAGAATGCACAGAGATGAATGACGTCAGTTCTATCCCAGATGGTATTTTTAACATGCTATTGATTAGTATTGCTTGGCACAGATGTAAGAGGCCTCGTGTGCAAAATTAGTAACAGCTTGCATAGACTGGTGCTCCCAACCTCACTAATGCAAGTCCCAGCACAACTGTCCCCCGCATAAGCTCTGTGCAACTTCACTGAAGTCAGGTAATTCAGTTATTACAACATAACCATGAATAACATATGACTCTACCTGTAACTCTGTATCAAATATATAAGTCTGGTTCAAGTCTACTTCTAGAAATTACTGCTTCTAGTAATGTTTGCATTACTGGTTTTGGATTTTATTTGTTTTAGCTTGACTTCCTTTTATCCACAAAAAAATATACAACAAAACTCTAAATACAGAATTGGTATGACAAGTTCAACTTGCCCAGCAGCCACCACAGAACAGGGTAACTGCATGTGAGCCACACAGCAGCACTGCACATTAAGGGAAAACTGGCTAGAGAGAAGCAACACACACCTGCTCTCAATGGCTGGAGCCAATACCAAGTGGATTATTTAAGCAAACCTAGGTGTGTCATTCATCCAGCTTTTAAACTCCTTGAAATACATGGTGCTGGAGACATTCCCTAGCAACCAACCCAATCAAATCCACTCTGCCAGTTAAATGGATTCAGCTGTGCTGCTTTTCTTTTAAGTGGAGTCACTCCTTTGCACTGAGCTTTGGTTATGCTAGGTCTTTTCTCACTAAAGCTGTCAGCCATCACTTCAAACTATTATATTGTGTTTGCAAGAGATAAACACATTTTCATATGTGGATTGGGAAGAATCTTGCTTGCAATCTAACAAGGTTCCCAGGGGAAGACTAGTATCAACATTACTGCTGTAATCTAACAACATGCTGCATTTGCTTATAGTTTTCTACTTTCTGATATTTTTTTTCCCCCAGGCAGTCAAAAATTTATGAGAAAGTACAAAAATCAAATCCCCAGAGATAAATGTGACTCTTGAAGATTACAGTTGTGCTGATTTGCAGTCACTGTATTACTATTCAGACAGATTCGTCTGACTTGCTTGCCTAATGCTGGTGAACACTAGACAAAACCGAAATATTTATCACAGAGAAGCTTGGTCAAATTACAAAATCTCATTCATATTTTGTAACTTTATTTTAAATAAAAAAGAATTGCAAAATAGTTATAAATTTTCCTAGCACTTCGTATTTTAAGAAATGTTCTAGACACCTCAATCTACTTTCTTTCTGTCCACTGCTTGAATATTACTGTTAGAGTTTCCCAGTGACACACAGAGAATTAATCAGTCCTCTGATAGATTAAATTGCTATTTGGATCCCCCAAATACAGAATAATAAACACATTTTTCTGCACCATATGCAACACCCAACAACATCTTGAAAAAAAAAACAAAGAATTATTTTGCTCTTTTACCTATTTTCGTCACATATTTAATATATAATAGATGCAGTCTTTGACTTTAATTATAATTATATGAACTTGTATTAAGTACAGTAAAAACCACAGACTTACACTTCTGAAAATACTGTAAGGGAATGAGTGCAAGTTCTTCAAGACAGAAAAAATAAGCAAAAGCAGATGCCATTACCCAAACACATCCTACCAAATAAACACGTTTCTTGTAGCTGTACACGGGGGGGAGAGGGGGGGGGGAAATCTCCCCGTATTTATTCGGCTGCAAGCACACAGAGGCGTTCAGATACACACACTGCCCGGATCGGTCCGGTGATGTGCCAAACGTGAAGCCGAGCGCGGTGGTATCCAACTGTCTTTTGGGAGCTGTTTTCCGCACAGCCCCGGCGCGGCGCGGCTCCCGCAGCCCGCACCCTCGGAACCCCCTTGCGGCCGCCCGGGCTCGCTCCCCTTCGCGAGGGGGCGGCACGACGCTCCCGGCCGGTCCGCAGCCCCCGGCGGTAGCCAGCGAGCGCCGACTCGCCGGGCCGGGCCGGCAGGGCCGCAGCAGGGCGGGGGAGCTCCGCGGAGCTGCCAGCACGGCTGGCCGAGGCCAGTGGGACCACAGCCTCCAGTCCCCGCCCGCCCCCTGGGCCCCCTCGCTCAACTTCCAGCCCCACCCGGTCCCTATACAACTACCTTAGACCCGCCGCCCAGCTTCCCCGTGATAGCAGCCCGGCTCTGTGGCCAGCAGCCGCACAAACGGCACGGCCGCCCCGCCGTGCCTAGCTCGCGAGGCGGGGCGAGGGCTCCGGACCTCCCCTCCAGCAGTCCCCACTTACCCGCGGAACCGGCGCTCAGCCGTGCCAGGCCAGGGCCGGTGCACCCGCCGCCCGCCCGCGGAGCCCGGGGCCCGGCGGCGCGGGGAAGCGCATCCTCCGGCCGCAGTGCCGGGCAGCGGCCAAATCCCGTTTCCCGATGAGGCGTTCAGAGGAAGCGCTCGGGCCGGTGCTGCCCCCGCCTCTTCTTCCTCCTCTCCCTTCTTCTCCTCTTCCCGTTTAAAAAGTTCATTTACCTCGCGGATCCTCCTCCCGAGTTTGCGCAATGCCCAGTGGCGCGCAGGGAGGAAACCCGTCCCACCAGCCCCGGGCTTGTTCAAAGTGCAGCGGCAGCGGCGAAGACGATGGCGTAGCCCCGCACTCCGGCGCGCACGGAGAAACCGGGAAGGTCCCAGAGCCAGCCCCGCTCCAAAGAGAAGGGGCCGACGCTGAGCTCCCGGCCGGTGCACGGAGCCTTTATAAGCAAAGGGGATAGTCCATGGCGGCAGAAGAAAGGCATTTTAATTGCCCCTCATCGTCTGTGCTCTTCTTGTCCCCTGTCGCCAGCGCTTGCCGAGCGCCGCCAGCCCACGCAGCAGCTACCCCCACCCCCAGCGCTGTGGGGCGGAGGACAGAAGTGGCAGACTCCAAAGGGGCAGAGGGCCTGCGTCTGCTCTGGACCCTGCCCCGGCACACCTGTGAGGGTGAGCCTAAAGACTTCTAAAAGGTCATGCTATCACAGACGCCGTTCCACTGGTGCACTTGAGGTTAAAGGGCCCAATATTCAATAGTAATTAAGAAAAGCTTAACAAAGCTCTTCGAGGTAGGGACCGTGTTCACAGAAGGTGCTATCTACACTCTTGCAACCAGTTACATTTTTACTCCTGGATCTTGTTTGGCTATCTAACTTGGTAACTTCACTGGACACTTTAAAGACCTCTTTTAAAAAGCATCTTTAAAAAAATACTTTTTTAAAGTATCTTTCAAAGATACTAGCAGATTAACATGTTAAAAAAATCCCAAACAACATAAGAATGAAACGTTTTCTTCTGGCATTCCCATGCTGATAGTGCCAGACATGCAGCACAGGTTACCCCAGAATTTCCTGACACTTCTTATTACATCTAATATTGTGTTCAATCTATGATTTATTAGGACTTTTGCTTTAAAACAAGCATTGTCCCCAGTGACCTCATCTGGACTTTGCTGGAGCAGGCTAACAGTCTTGAACAATTTTTCACTGTTGGCTCTGTTCTTGGCTGTGCATAGACAGATCCTAAATAAACATCTTGGGGTGTTTAAACGTGTTGCTGTATAATTCTGTACTGTGAAATGGCACACACTTCCTCCAAACACAAGGATGTCACTGCTAAGGTACCAAGTGTGCTCCTGTATGGACAGGAATGAGCAATAGAGAAACGCTGTATTTCAGTACTACAGTGTTCACACTAGGGGCTGCAACAGCACAGCTGTATTGGAATAAATAAGCCACTCCCTAACAGGGAGTCATGCTAATCATAGACCCACATGATGTGCATAAAACAGGACCTACATGTCACTAACACTGTGATAACATTCTTTTACTGCTTTCTGAGATAACATTTGACATTTTGCTAGCAACTGTCAACTCACAATGAAACAATCCACAGATAATTTTACACCTGTGAGCCAGGATGTTCTGATTCTGCACATTTTAGACATGAATTATTATCTAAAGGCAACTGAGTCACCCAGAGTCAAACAGCCTTTCAGGCCAGGAACAGAACGAGGAAGCCAGCATCCCTCTGCCCTAACCACAGGCCAACAGTTTGCTACCTGCAACCTCTATAAACTACCTCTAAAGGGACTGCAAGCAGTAACTACAAACCCAAAGAAAATACTAAGTTTGCTATACAGCGGTTCACATTGAAGAAGAAAATTTACTATCTCCCTGTATTTCTAGAGGACTGTAAATGGGATTTTCCATTTTAAGAAACACATGACCTAATATAAAGCTACAATTTCATTAATATAAACTACAAGCATCAAAAGATACTAAAACTAGTGTTAGTGACATTAGAATCTAAATTTGATTTAATGTCACTGGAAAATCTGTCACAATAGATGGCTCATTTCAACAAAAGAGTACATTCACCTCACAGGGAGTGCATGTAATTTCCATTAATGTTAATGGGAGTTATGCAAGTGCATTAAGAGGATAATGCAACCCCTGGTCTGAGACAACCCTAAAAAGTGGAAGGTGCTTCCTCTTCAAGAGAATGGCATTTTCATCTCCTGCATTTCAAAAGAACTTGTTCTGGCACAATTACAAAACAGGATGGGTAACAACTGTTATGCATCCAAACTTAAAAGTGGTTTAGTGATTTCAGCTAGTTTTCCTATTGCCAGAAACTCACGGGATACAGATGTATTTAAAATACTGTGATTCATTTGAAGTCTAAGGCAACAACATAATGTGAAATTACTGGTAAAACAAGAAGGTCTGAAAACTGAAGGATGAAGAATGTTAACTCAATGAGCTATTGTTGGTCACATAGCCCATAAAAAGAAGAAGAACAGTAGCCTTCTTTTAACCCATTTATAAATTATTCTTAAAATAGCTGCCTGTAAGTCAGTAATAAATTAGTAACTTATTTTAATAAAGAATTTTCCTTTTTATAAATAATTCATATTTTTATTTTGTGCATCCTGATCTTATTTTGCCTTGTTGGCTTTCAACAGGTGGTACTACAGTGCTCAGGCTGCCTCTTGTTCCAACACCTGGATGTTTTATGGATATGGAGCAATGGGCCAATCGTCAACTGCACACTTTGTTTAATTGACAATTAGCTGCACTCTCAGCACAATTTGGTATGTGATGCAAAATGTGAAAGACTAAATTTTTTACTAAAAATTCTCCTAGGGAAGAAAACAGCCACGCCCTTATCTAAATAACATTTCCTAAGAAAACAGTAAAGTATGTAATGATAAAATACTCCATGTCAATCTAAAAACAACTATGCTCTGATTTGCAAGTATTAAAGCAGAAAAACGTAAAATCAGCTGATAAAGAGGATGGCTAGAACAGCAGGCCTCAGCACGACAACCTTCAGTGTTTCCTGTGGTCCCCTGGGCATTCACCGTTAGCCAAGGGTCTCCTGGCGTGACCACACCGGCTCCATTTATCTCCAGCAGCCCAGTCCCACCACCCTGAACGGTTACCTCCACGTCCTGCCTCTGCACATTTCACGCACTGGCACAGGTATACAATCTATGTTATGCACTTTTTGCCATAGAAAGGTTTTGTTTGCAGGCTTTAGGTTCAAGTGAACTTGATGCACCTACAGCAGAAGTACTTTCACTTACAAAGACCTATCCTGTAGGCACAAAGTCCAACGGGATGCACCCGGACTTTACCTCTATTAGGAAAGCTAAGTTTACTTACTCTGCTTTTCATTGTCTTCTAATTACCACTGTTCAGCAGTTCTCCCCCTCTACCTCAAATACTTTAAATAGAAATATATATGTATCTGGATCTGACTGAATATTTATATATTCTAAGCTGGGCTTCAAATGGACAATAGCAAGAAATATTGAGAGAAAATTACACAACTGTCTGCATTTCACACGCAGAAAGTAATTTTCTTGTTCTCTTGCCTCAAAAGCACAAGCAAGGCAAAGCTTATGGTGGGATGTGATACCTGTTATTAGATCAACTGCTACAGATGGGAATGAACATACTCAGCCTCAGGCATATCAAGCACTTCTTCAGATCTGAAACAGAAGCAGCTATCTTCAAAGTTAAGCTGCTCTAAATTTAATCAATGTGTTAATCAAGCCATGTGAAAGAAAAGTAGTTCAGACCTCTGATACAGGAAAGCTTGCTAACAAAGAAAAAGGAGACAGATTGTTAAAATATGGTAGTAACTCCTCTGCTGAAAAACACAGACTTGTTACTGAGGTGGGAGAAATGAGAAGAGAGGTTAGAAAATTACAATACACTTTAAAACCTATGTCTAATAAGTCTATAATTTTTACCTTTATCAGAGTCATGAATTTTAATATTAAGGCTTATCCTTTGAAGGTGTTTTGTGGATTTCCCTCAAGGGTCAGGATTAATTCATCCGAGATAGAGTAGTTACTTTATGAGAAATATTCACCTACCAGTCATTGGTACCTCTCTTATTGATCGTCTGCAAGGACCTTGAGGATTTCTTGATTTCCTTTGTGTGAGGTCATTTGGTGCATTTGGATATGCAGCTTACTTTCTCTAGAGACCCCAGAGATGTATCAGCAAGTACATATGCCGTTTTGATAGTGTTATGGTAGCTTCATTACTGGTAACGTGCAGTCTTTTGAAAGATATAATGTATACCTTGTGCATTCTTAAAATAGAAACTACTATAATTTTGAAAATGTTGGTTTTTAATGACAAATCAGTTTAATTTCTTTTCTACCAGGTATCAAGGGTAGAGATTATTTATATAGTGTTTGAGGGACACTAAAGCCATCCAAATTCTTTGTACTTTGTTCAAAACCAAAAAGACATTGAAACAGAAACATGTGCTGCCCCTGGCTAAAGAACACTTTACTATATTTTTAATATTTTAGAAATGAAAGTTGAACCTACATATGAGCTTTAGCATCAGTCCCCTACCTTTAGAGTTCACTATCTTCCATAACTAGTGGCAAAAAATATATGAAAAAGCCTAGATCATAACTACAATACTATACCATCAATGGCCATTGACCCAGTGGTGTCTCAAATCGTAGAATCGTTTGGGTTGGAAGGGACTTAAGGAACAATCCTTCCTATCTCCTGCCGTGGACAGGGACACTTTGCACTGTCCCAGTTTGCTCCAAGCCCCATCCAACCTGGCCTTGAAACTTTCAGGGATGGGGCAGCCACAGCTTCTCTGGGCAACCTGTGCCAGTCTCTCAGGTGCCACCCTCAGACAAAAGAATGAAACATCATGGTTGCCCTTCTGGCTTAGAATAAGTATTATTTCTGATTTCCATAATTATGTATGATCCTGAATTCAGAGAGAAATGTATTAATAAATAGAAGTACACTTTATTTTTCTATCACTGCAAAGCTCTGGCATTATCAGTAAACAACAAATTCCAGGTAAGGTATCTTACTTACTTACAGTAAGTCTCATTTACACCCCTAAAACAGAGAGGACTGATTTTTCAGAATTAGTAAGCAGCCACACAAAACAGTTCTGAAAATTTATATAGCTTATTTTAAGTCCTAAAACTGTAGTTGAACACTCTTGATGTCTGGCAATGCATCCTTTTTATTTGTACTTCAGTTCACTTTGTGTTATTAGTATGTTCATCATTCTCATGACTGACTCCAGTGGTAATTCTTGAGAATTCTTTGAGAGTCCCAAAGTACATTCACTACTTCCCATGCCAAACAGGAGTGTCTGACATGACATCTGAGTATATTTCCACAGAGATTATTTTTCACAGATAGGTTGAGCCTCACAGAGTAGAGCTGCAGCTCTCAGGACACTTGAGAAGAATTCCATATGCCCAACTTAGAAGTCTATATCTAAGTGCTCAGATCCTTCTGACTTAGCTGCATGCTTTGTCATCTTCTGTGTTGCTGCAGTGAGGCACACAGATAATGTACCAAATGGAAAGGCAAACAAGAGTTCTCTAGTCCCTTTTCACCTGAGAAGAAAAAGTGGAAGCTTATACAAGAAGACAATACTCACTAAAATGAAAAAAAGTTAGAAGACAAAATGATTGAGAAGAGTTCAGCAGGCAATATATTCCATTGCTGGAGGCAGAAAATTTGATGGCTTGAGCGGCAGCCTAGGTCACAGTCCCAAAATCTTACTTTAAGAGTATTACTACTGTTAGTTCACTGATTGAGAAAAGGTCAACCCATGAATGTGTCTGCCAGAGTATATTTTTTCTGGCTACATCCCAAACTGGCAGAAATACAGGAATAATTTAGATGGATCAGATGAATATAAACTGTCTGTATAGACAGTAAATAACAATAAATCCCTGTGTATAGATTCCTTTCCTTTAAACAGCTCCAAAAGGCAATAAAAGCCAGGAGAGAAGAGAGAAGCAGGCCCAGAATGAAAGCCAACAAGAAACAATGGACTGCATGTAATAAAATTTAATACAGTGCAGTTCCCATTCAAATGGGCCTCAGAGTTTAATGATGCAACCCGACTGATCGTATCAAACATAATGAACTGCCCAGGAACATGAATACCCCCCTGCTACTCAGCATAACTGGCAACTAAATCAATCACAGCCTCTGTTTGTGCCATCTTCCTTCTCTTTATTGGTAGAAAACTCTTTTTGAAAGTGGTTTTGCTCTTTCAGAAAATTTTTCATTTCTTGCACTACAGCTCAGTCAAGAATGTTAAAGAAAAAAGGGTGGATTAATTACTTGAAATAATTGGAAAACATCTCAGGATACTGTTTCTGCTCTTCCAGGAGAAAAGGGTTAAAATTAAAATAGCTGATTTTAAAATTAAAATAGCTGATTTTAATGCAATTGAAAGATCAGTACCAGACCCCATGGCAAACTAACAGTATGTGTCATAAACGAAAAGAGGTTGCTTCAAGAATGCCGAGATGTCACTGAGCAATGGATCTAGGGGTCTAAGATGGCTGCAGCTTTCTGACCTCACCGTGAAAGTGAATTAAATATCAGAATCACTAGATGAAAGTTTCATAAAGAACGCACAAATCCACCAGAACGTATTTGTGTAAGATAAGGGGACTTCATATATCTAGGAAAGGCATACATATGTATAAGTGTATCCAAGGGGATAAGGAGAATACAAGGTAAGAATAGATCAGAGTAGGATTTTTTCTGAAGAGGTAATGGGCTATGTAAAATGTAAGGCACAATGAGATTAAAAAAAAAAATCCTTTTAACTTTGAGAAGGGAAGAAGTGAGGAAGCACACAAGAGACATGATGGTGAGAATAAAACCCAGAACAGTGATGACACATCCATTAAAAGCCACTGGATGAATTTAGGCGTCTAGAATGTAACTGTGCAAGAAGTTGGTACTGAAAACTAAGATAATGATGAACTCTTGAACTCAGAATACTTGAAGTTACCCACGACTTCTTATGCTGAAGACCGAACCATTTGTAACACCAAGCTTTAGTTTATTCAAAGATAGAAAAAAACCTAAGACTTCACCACTGCTCTATTTTTCTTACTGAATGAAGAGCCTCTGCAAGCCTTTGGTTTGCCAAAAAAGGTTTCATTACAGAAAGAGGAAGCCGTACACCACACCTATGGAGATGTTGCTCTGTGCTGTACCACACAGTCCTTCAGGACTCCCTGATATTTTATCTGCCCCAGGGAGAGATTTCTATGCTGCTCTGAGTTTGCTCCCACCCACACACCTTTAGAAATGCAGACATATTTTGCTGTGCAGAAGCAGCTTTGCGATACCTTAGATATTACTCTTTTCCAGGATGCAAATTCAGAGCTGTTAAAATATAGAATTTCAACTGAAATCCACAGCACTGCTTCCTGCAGAAGTTGCACTGGCCTGGAAGGTTTTCTTCTCTGACATGGACAACTTAACTCTCAGCTACAAACAGCTAACAAATCTTTTCCAGTTACGTAATACTGACTTCTCTCCATTTCTGTATATTTTCATCTTTGGTGAGGTCAGGAAACAGGTCCTGTCTCTACTAGTCCTCTGTTGTCAATAACCAAACACTAGGCATTGCTGAGCATATACCATTAATTTTTTTTCCATTATCCCATAAGATCTCTAGCTTTTATCTCCTTGGCATGTTTCTCTTTTCACTCATTTAGCAATTTCATTTATCCTCTGCTTTAGTAAGTGTAATTACCACCTTACAAAACCACATGAACACTTATATCTTTGTACACACATTCATAGTAATCAACAA
This sequence comes from Anomalospiza imberbis, assembly GCF_031753505.1. Lineage (NCBI taxonomy): Eukaryota > Metazoa > Chordata > Aves > Passeriformes > Viduidae > Anomalospiza > Anomalospiza imberbis. The sequence continues at coordinate 14,706,094 of NC_089697.1, read as the reverse complement.
TACTGGCTATTTTTTTTTCCTTTGCCAACAGTCTTGACAAGTTTAAACTGTACAAGAAGCAAACAATTTTAACTACAAAGTTTACATACCTATTTCTTTATGCAGCAAGTATGTTATATTCAGAATAACTGGGCCAGAAGAGACAATGATGAAGAGGCAAGATTTTTTTCACTGCATTTTAAAATGGCTGCAGCAGATGCCTTTTTTTAGTCCTTGAAAGATTGATGATTCCATTATTTGTAGTATTTAGTAATAAATCTCTGAGTTTAGGCTAAAGTGAGTACTTTTCCCTACTCTGCATCTTCCATTACACTGTTATTAATCATGTTTAATCATTCATTTACCTCTCACTGCTACTGCATTTTGGGAGGACTGGACATTATTGATTCTTGACTTTTACCCTTTAGAAGCTGGGTAAAGGGCTTTGCAGTTGCTTAATCAAAAGTGACATGATGAGGGCAGGGGAGCTGCAGACCTCAGGGAAACAGCAACTAAACAACATGCCAAGTTATGATAAAATGAAGAGTCAACAAAGAAAGCAAAATGTAATAAACGAAAATTATAGCAGATAACCTCATGAAACCACAGACTACAAAGCACTCCTTTGCCTTGCAAAACACATTTCTAGGAAAGAGGAGACCAAGATTAAGAAGGAAGTTAAACTACAAATTCCCACAAAAAGAAAAATGCAAAGCCATGTTCTGTTACAGAAGTGTCAGTTAATGTGATTTGGCTCAAGTAGATTCTCAGTTGTTTATCAAGTTTTTTCTCAGAGGAAGCATCACTTCAGCACTCCCCTAGCAACTGCAACAAGAATAATACACAATGTAATATTTTGATAGTTGACTTCTTCTCTGCTTACTAAAAAAAATGGTATTTTTAAGAAAGTTAAAGAACTCCACTTGTATCTTAAAAAAGAGTGCGTATAAACCCTTACTTTCATCTACAGTATCTAGCAAATTATGCAATAAACAATAGCTATAAGTACATTATCAACTCTGTAAGAACAGCAGTAATGTTGCCTTCATATTTTAGAAGAAAGGCCCAAAGAAAAGAAAATAGCATGAGAGATGGTTAAAATTGTCAGGTTCTTGTACAACCCAGTTAGAGACGAGCAACTAGAAGTGGGAGAATTTGTGGACTTACAAATAAAAGAGCTCAAATTCCTATTGCTCTTTCCTGAAATTCTCAGCTTTTTTTCTGACCCTTGACATCATGTTTTGTCTGCTTGTCCTAAGTTACGCCACCCCAATTCCACTAACCTCAGTGCAGAATATGAGAACCAGAGAAAATTGTGGTAAGTATATTTAAATGTGCTTACCACAGAAATCAAATTAATTTATCAAGCAATATGTTTCATTAATGTGCTTATTTTTTCTATGTATCACATTATTAAAATGTGTAACACCCTGGTGAAAGATATTCTCAAGACCAAGCTACATGGACCAGTACAACTCTCATCAGAAGTTTGTCATGCACCCTGCAGCTACAGCACTTAATTGTCAGTAACTGTTTACACTATGGCTACTATGCAGTAGTATTTCATGTCACATGCCAGTGATCTCTCTAGGATCTCTGCTGCTGATTAAAATCATATATTTTGTCAAAGGCCACTGCAAACCTTCCAGTATGACTTATTTTGTAAGTTAAATGGGAATATGCAAGGTGTGTCATCCACAGCATGACTTTAATCTGGCACAAAGACTGCAGGTAAAGTAGTTCTGATACGAAAGGTGGCACTACTGCAGGGGAGGTGCTGTTCCCTGGCTACGTTAACTGAATGAAGATTATTAATAAACTGTTTGTGAATGTGAAGCTGACCTCTTAGAACATGATAAATGACATAAGAATCTCAAGAAAGGAAAATAAAAAATGATGCATCTTTAAACATAGTACGCATAAGCCTACACATGTGCAAACAGCATGGTGTAACTCCCCTGGCCAAATTTTCATCTGTCTGGAAAAATATACTGTCAAGAAGAAAGGGTCCTTTGAAAGAAATTAAAATTGAGTATTTCAAGACTATACCATATACACAAATTACTAGTAAATTTTCAAAGCCTTGTCATGTTACATCTGCAAGTTCTCTGAATTCCAGTTTTTCACAATCTGCTACATTTTCATGTAACTGTAACACAAGAAAATAAAATTGCAATGCTCTTACTCAAACGGTATCATTTGCAAGCTCTTGTATCAAAAAGGAAAGCAAACGTATAAAGTGAAAAGGAGAACATTAAAATTTAGGAAATGCTATTGTTCATACACTGTAATTCATGTATAGCCCACTCACTTTAATTGTACAATTAAAAATATCTTCATAAATGCTTCAGCATAGAGAATGCAATAACAAAATACAAGGATTGTATTTCTGGGGGTGCCCAGTGTCTTGGTAGATCAGAAGAAATATTGGTGGAAAGGCCTTCTGAACTCTGCTTTGCTGAGTTCACTCTAAAGGACAGCATATGCAAAAACTAACTGCTCAAAAAGCAAAAAGAGAAAATGAAGTTACCAAAAAAAAAAAAAAAAAAAAAAAAAAAAAAAAAAAAAAAAAAGCTGTTCTGTTTGTTGGGTTGTTTTTTGTTGTTTTTTCCCTCCCCCGAAAGTTGCTAGGCATGCAAACAAAACCATGGATCATATAACCAACACTGTTTTTAGTTTTTGTGCTTGAGTAAGATTGTTAAATCAGAAAGAACAGTCCCATAACATCCTCAGCCAAGCTGAGTCCCTCTTCTACATGAGAACAGTTCTCAACACACACAAAAGAAATTTTTTTTCTTTCTAAACGCTTTTTTTTTCTTTTCCTATGAAACAACTGTATAGTCTTTTCTCAAAATTCAACAATGTCAAACTGTCAGAAAAAGCTCAAAGAGACATTAACACATTTCAAAGTTCTTACAAAATATGAGACAGCAAGCAATGCAATCACAGGAGGTAATCCCTGTCTCTTCTGTAACAAAGTTGTGTGCTCTATGTCCTGTGGCCTGTTGTCAAGAGAACTGTAAGATGGTACCCCATAATTGTTATCATTGAATTGTGGTCTCAAATAACATGAAATTAAACCTATCTTTTATAGTACAAAGGTCTTTGCTGGTATCTTTTTCTTCCTCAGTATTATCATGATTTACAGCAATTCTGAGCATTAGGGTCTCCTATTAACTTAGACAGAAACATGGTGTGCTTCATATCTGCAAGACTCAACTCTTCTGACAGGCATCACAAAAGTTTAGCATCAAACTTTCAACCTTACTTACCTTTCACCTTTCACTCCAGCCATTTCATGAGATCTTTTACTTTGTCTGGACACTCAGACTAACTTGTAGTTGCTGCAACCAGCTCCAATGCAGAAGATTTGATGAAATGGCAGGGAAGTAACTGGCTCCCCAGCTATAAACAGCCTGATGAAAAGGTTACTGCTCACCAAATACTGACTGAAGACAAATTTATCTATAATTTTTCCTTATTCTGCCCCCACCCCAGTTAAAAAATAATATCAATAATACAAGTGTTTCTCACTAATCACTACAGCACATTTGTAACCTTTATATATTTTTAAAATAGAAGTGTCTTCATCCAAATAATCCTACCAATTCATGTTATGCACAATTTTCAGTTCCCCACTAACAAAAATAAACAGCCCCAGAAGGAGACAACAACTACTTTTCTGATACTATGTGGCAAAGTAGTGCCAAAGTCATATGCTGTGGAATATAACTACACTGTAAAAACAATGCAATTATCTCCCTGTTATGTTTCATAATTTGAATAAATTAAAGCAAAATGCTCAGGGCTCACACTAATCAGCAGCAGTAAATTCCAGTAAAACCAGTTTAATTTGGACTACTATTCTGTATAAAAGGTTAGTGTTTAAGTAATGCAGCATTTGGTTGCTTGGGTTTCATGCAGTTGATTTTATTTTACGTTGCATTGCAGGAAATCTGAGCCAAATGAGCAGGGTAGAACATAGCTGAGCTTGTGAGCACATACTTCCATTTTTTGACATCAAACAGTGTTTGAAAATACGAGCCAAACTTATTTGCCTATAGACTTGAAATGAATATTCACCATTCTGGTTCAATTCTAATGACTGAAATGATTACAGCTCCAGGCAATGAGTTGGTCACACAGCCTAACAGTCTGAAACAAGCAGCAGCAAAATTAATGGAAGACAGAAATGGAATAATGGAAGTTTGTTAGTTACTTAGACTCCAGAGATCTTGTATTCCACAATTTCTGTTTGGCATCATGCACTGAATCATGGAAACATCCCAAGAGAACAAAACCAATAATAAAGCACACTGCATCATAAGATACCCACTCTGACTACCAAACAGTTAATTCAAACCAATGCAGTTTTGAGGATGTAACAGCAAAATATATTAAGCTAAAATAATAAAGTGCTGGATACAATAAAGCCATTTCAGAGTGACAGTGCTGAATCATTAAACTTGGAACAAGCAAACTGTTTTACTACACTGAACACAGAAGTAAAGCCAGCCTTGCTCTTGCTGTCTCTAAGGTTACAGATAGATTTTAAACCTTGCTCAATGGCTAAACAGAAAAGAGTCATAGCATACCTGCTTCTTGGTATCTAGAAGGATACTAACTGGTCAAAAATATTCCCTCAGGCAAAAAGGTACCTGTCTAATATAGGCAAACAAGGAGCCCCCTTTAACTTGGTAGCAGAGCAAGTACTGCATGGGTGGCTTAGAGAAGATGTAGCTGTACACTTGTATTCCTCTTTCAGTGGCTATACATACATGCTCTTTTCTTAAGTCCAGTTGCATGCTGATGCAGACTCTGGCATAGAAATTGGAAATAGAAAAAAGAAAGCTCATTTTGGCAACAGGAGGCCTTCCTGAAAGCATAGTAACTGAACTCTGACACTACTCAGATTCTCTGAGTCAACAGAGGCCATTCAATTCGACATCTGTTCAGCAAAGCTAATCACATTCAGTGTTTAAACTTTATAGTAGACAGTGAGACGAATTAGAAATCTGAATTCTTAGCAAGTAGAAGAGGAAACTAATGGCAAGCTTTTAAAAGCCAAAAATTCCCAAGGTTCCCTTAGATCAGGAAGATTTGAGATGTTTGCTTTGGAGTTTTAACTCTCCACTCAGCAGACATACATTGTTCCATTAGTTGTCAAAACAAGTAAATTACAGTCCTAACACCTCCAGTATTTGAAGCCTACTTCACTTTGCAAATCAATTATTAAAACTGTTCTCTCATGAAAAACAGATCCTTTCCCCATTTTTTCCCCTCATTTATAGCACTATAAGTCAACTATTTTAAAAAACAAGCATTATTCCAATACAGCAAATTAGCTGAGGTAGGTAAATCACAAACTAATTGACAATAAGTTTTATGAAAAATCAAGTAGCTGACATAGAGCAACATTACCATGAGCCTCTTACTCACACTGCTGTATTTCTCAGCATGACACAGGCAAGACTTTGTTTCTGAGTTATAAAGAGACTCCTAATTAAATCTTCATTCTTCAGTGTACCAGGATTTATTCTTCTTTATATGAGCTCAGATTATTATATTTAATTCTGAAAAATGTTAATTTTCTGCCTAAATCCACCAAATTACAGATGGGATTTCCTTACAATTCTTTGTAAGGAAGAATTTCTTTAAAATAAAGTGCTACACATTCTTTTAGTTGAAATTAATTGCACTACTATTCCAGTCCCCAGAGCAGGCATTTGAACAGCACCATTCTTAAAAAATTTCCATTTAAAAATATGGTTAGTATGTTGGAGTGATCTTAATCCACAGTCATAAAATTCCATGTAATTGCCTGTGTCTTAATGGCCTTAGGCTTTGAATACAGCCACTGGTCTTTGCACATTGCCTATCACTTTTAGTGCTTGAGTATTGACATTGTATCACTTTTAGGTTCTTTTCAGCCCTTTAATGACTATGCCAATTAATAATGCATCATTCCCTCTCCTCTAGGTAATTTTAATTGCTGTAATTTATGTCCTGAGACAATTCTTGCACTACAGATGGAATCTATTCTACGGTAGCGAGTTAGAAGATCCCATCCTCAAGGTCCTTAGCAGATAAACAACACAATTTCAAGTTTATAGACATCATCTATAACTGACATCAATTACTGTTCAAGGAAACAAATCATGATATTACAGGTAATAAACAGATCATTTTTATGTTCTGGAACAGTGTGGACTTCACTTACATTAGACAAATATTGGGCAGAAACCCAGTTTGAAGTGTGTGAACAGGAGCAGTGTTGGACTGACAGTGTTTTCCGCACAGTAACTCAAATAGGACACGTCAGGTTTCACAGGCTTCATCACTTTTTGCGCTTCCCAGAAAGCATTTTTCCTATCCCCTCATATTGCGTCATACTGACTTCGTGTCGTATTGACTTCAAAGTCAGTCATATCAAAATCAAAGCAAGACCTTCTGGATGGGGAATGGGAGGAGGGCAAGAGCTGTTGAGTATGAAGGGGTGAGGTGCCAAATACGCTGCCTAACACACACTTGATGTGGCAAATGTTTAACATGGGAAAGCAATTTCCGTCCAGTTCTGCCATTCTCTCACATACCAGGTACGTGGTTTGCATCCTCCCCCTCTGCTGCAGGGCTGCTAACTACACAAGGATAGCCCTTACCAACTTTCTGGGTTTGGGGTCAGGTGTTCTATCACCAAGAACCTTCTCAAAAAAGAAGATGCTGGAGGCTCATATAACAATTACATAAAAGTATTACACATGAAAAATTGGTGCAAGTTTGCACAAACTGCTTGACTCATTTTACTTTCTTTTCCTGATGCATATAAAATGATGTTGCAAGATCAAATTTTATTTTCCAAATAATGATAAAGCAGGTATTAATAAGATTCTTAAACAGCTATTTCCACACATAGCCATAGCAGTAAATAGAATTTACATTGTTAGAATTACATGTTTTGGTTCTCACTCTCTCAACATTCTCTAAGTTGTCATGGATAGTACAATAATAAAACAAAACATCTAACAAACAACAATACTCACTTCAAAGTCATTATATACCATTTCCTTTACAAAAAGCAACAGTTCCTAAAAATATTCTAAAACTCAAAGAAGCTGTTATTACAACAAGATTTACATGGTATAACTTGTCTATAGTTTCATCCCTAGAGTGCGACACTTGTGACTGAGGAAAAATTTTCCTAGAAATTAAATATGAATGCAGTGCTATTATAAGTGGTTTGCAATCTTGGTCTCAGCCAAATCCTACATACTTGCAAGATGCTATAATTATTCATGCAAAGCAATTGATAATCTGCAGCATCTAAAGCCTTTTTACATTTATACTGAACATGCAGCTTTTTCCTCTGCATCCATGTTCTCATACCTTAGGCAAGGCAAGGTCTTATCTGAAGTAAGCACTGGAGAAGTTCCCTAATGCTACAAGTCTAAAAATATTTCTCATTTCACATTTTAACAAAATTCTGGAAACCTCTTTTCTTTGAGTTCTGCTTGTAGTGAATGTGAAAAAAATATGTGGAATAAAGAAGGAAGAGTTAGAGTTCAATGTGCAAGTGATTGACCAACATTTGCATCTAAATTGTTTACAGGCTTTGTGCATGCATTTAAAGACACTTCACAAAATACTCAAAGTAATGAATTCCAAATTTCCATAACACGTATCACATTGAAACACACACATGGATCCTTTGGGTTCATGCTACAGCAGCACTGAAAGACTGACAAAGCTACTTGCTCCTCTAGCCAAGCCACAGTTCAATGCCAAGCACACAGGCATACGTTCATTTGTGGCTCTGTAAAGCATCCCCACTCTGACCACACAGCTAAATGCAAAGGCTTCCCAGACATCACTTTTAAAGTACATCAGACTTTCCTTTCCTATGCTGTTCAGAAAATTCACCAGCTGCATCTGATACGCAGCATCTCAGAGCAAAGGAAGCCATGTGCCTGTGCAGCAGGGCAGCATTGCACTTCCATCTACCCAGAAGCTTTTGGAGGCCACACAATTCACAAGCAGAGATCTCTCAGCCTAACTCCTACAGAGCCCATGCGCCTGGATGTATAGCATAGTCACACTTAGCAGATGATTCAAGATTCATAACCAGAACTTTTTTTAAAAAAAGTTTTTTTAAAAAAAAATGCCTTTCCCTTCATTATCAGTCTTGAGTTTTAAAAAATGTGAACAAAGCTTCAAAAGACCTCCAGAAATACATATAGGAAGAGGCATACTTGTGGAACAAACAATGACTAACAAATACAATAGAGTAGATCTGCCTAAACTTTGCCAACTTCTTTTCCTGAATGGTAAACAAGACATCTTCAAAGAGAAATAGTCTAAAGAGGCAAGAGTAAGTACCTTTTCTCTTCCTATTGAATTATCCCAGTGCAACTGTACTGAAGTCACTTGAGACCAAATTAATGCCATATTCTATTCTTGTCCTGGCATAAGTAGATTCAATTCGGTATTAAACTCATGGGTTTAAGAGCTACCTCTCTTCTTATCTTCCAAATCAAGAATATTTTTCGATACAGAAAACTTTCCAACTGCAGAGTTTTACTCAGTCGGGTGTTATAGAAGAGTGACATTTGCAGGCATCAAGACAATTGGATGATAAAAAGAAAAAGTCCAAATTATTCTTCATATATTCAAGGGCTGAAACAACAAAAACTAGTTCAATAAAATTCAATACAGCCATGCTTTATTCTTTCTATAAACATTCTCAAAAAGACTTTAGCATTGCATTTGGTTTAGGAAAACACTGTGGTATAAGGGAAGTTTCTTTTATCAGTCTTAAGCATCTCCACTACCTGGGGAGATCACAAAGTCTTGTTAAATTCTTCCTGGAAGAAAAGTAGATTTGCAGAAGTTACTTGAATTCTGCACTCTGTGTTGAAAACTACTTGGCAGATGAATTGTCCTTCTGACAACAATTAGGGAGCACAAAGAGGAGAAAAGAGAAAAAGAGGCAGATAATTAAAAGCTTGGTACTTTCTTTCAGAGTTTTTAGGTATATTGTTTAAAAAGAAAACCATAACCGGCTAGATTTCAATACAATAAATATGTATTCAAATCTTGGGTATAGTAATGGAATCAGTACCCACAAACAGCCAGCACTAACTTCCTGTAGTCCTTACCCCTAAAGCTGTACGGCAATTTACATTTTAACTTTTGAGAGGAAGGTTTTTGAAATTATATCCATTAGGCTAAACAACTAGATTCATGAATGTCATTAACAGACAACTTACAGTCATGTTTAAAAGATCAAAACTCAACACTTTTTTATATATTTGCCTTTTAAATACAAATCTAGTCTCAAAATAACACTGTTTTTTCCATTAATGTTTACACTTCAAACAGAACTATTTTCAAGCACAAATATAGGAGATGAGCTTCTTCATATCATTCTTAAATTATAGAATATTTATGCAAAGTATTTTCAGTCCATTGAGACAAACAGTGGTAGTAGCTAAAGTGTCCTCAAGTGCCCACAATGTAGGCAGTGGCAATTAACCTTCCTGCAAGTGTCAAAGTGCACTGAAGAAAGAAATTAAACCAGAGTGGAATCTCTGACAAGTTCAATTAAGTAACTGAAATTAAGAACCATTACGGAAGTAATTTCTTTTCTATAAACAGAAGCATTTCTGAGACATTATTTATTATGATATTCATCAAGTAGTATATGAAATCTTTGATGATAATTCAAAACATTTTAAAAAATCTTTTCCCTTTTTGCAAATGCACATGCAATGAGAGTCATATTCAGTGAAGAGAATTTCTGTAGTTTCTTTCTGAAACACTGTTTCAGAAATGTTTTAACATTTTCCTTTTTCTGTCATTCTCATGCTTCCCTACCTTCACCTTAAAAAGTTAATCACAGTTCATTGCATTGTGAAGTACTCAGAAATTACTTGTGATAAATTAATGCATGACATCAGATTGCTCCATCAACAAGAGGGCAAAATTATTTTTACTCACAAAAATTAACCTGAACACATACCACAGGAGGACATTAACCAGAACACAATATATTTTTCTTACCTGGTCTTGAAGGAATTAAGGTTCAGCCTTCGATCTGATAAAGTTCTTCTTAGCTTAATAGCAGCAACCCCACATTTGTACAAATTAATAGAAATATCAGATATATCTATACAGGAATAACTTCTCTTTGATTTCTTTTTAATTACAAGAAATATCACTGAGCTTAGGATTTGAAATATATGAAAAGCATACTCCCGAACTCTTTAAAAAGTTTGCAATCTGGTTCTTTTCAACCACTAAACAAGGGAAGCAATTCCCTTATAAATTTATGAATAAGGGAATTACACTGTGTGTAATTCAAATCTTCTCAGTCACAGTTGGTTTTTTCCTCTAGCAGTAGGAATACTTGGAGTTGAAATAGGGAAAGGACCCATGGAGACCACCACCAAGTCTGAAATCCTGTTAAACAGTTAACAATACCAAAACTAAGAGACCATGACAGAATAAGCCCATAAAAAGAAAAGACCAGGGACTAAGCTGTGGAGCACTTTAACTGCCTTTATACATAGAATTCCCTGTACTCTCAGATGACTGACAGAAAAAGTTCTCATTTTCAAGATGCTCCAGTCACTAAAGAGAGAGGGATTTAATATCTCACAACTTAAAATTCCTTTTGTTTCAACTTGATTTTCAAGAAAACCAAAACAAGACAGAGGCTGATATTCTACGTCTTCTACTGCCATAAGAAAAAGAAATAAAAACAAAGCAAAAATCCCAGGAAAATACAGGACACATTTTCATCATTTAACTTTAGGCACAAAGCCACGTTGGAACAACATAACAAACAACAACTTCAGTATTATTTCTACAGATTCGCTCTTTTCACCTTTACAAAAAGGAGAATGGCTGCATTGCACAGTAGGATTCAAAGTGGTGGATTTTTTACATACATGCTCTTAAAATAGAGGGAAAAAATCAGTTTAACCACCAGGTAGAATATATGCAAAGTCCCATATGCATGGCAGTGGTTTCACAGCAAGTAACACTGTTTGTACAGTCCTGTCTCAGGAATGTTTTTATTACGTTCAATGTGTTTTACAGGTAACAAGGAAATGACAAATAAAAGGGTATGCCAGTTCTTCCCAGTTGGTGCAGGTAGATGATCTCAAGCAAAATTGCAGAACATACCCATGGCACACACCAAGCAAAGACACTGCTTATTTGGTGTGGTGCTCTAAGCCACCTGACTGAACAGAGCAAGTTCCCAAGAATCTGTTAATGGAAATTTCTCCTGTCCCTCTAGATATTGCATATTTGTAACATATGATCATCAAGAAGTGATTCTTATGTCATAAAAAGTCCCAAAATAAAGCAAGTGTCTGAACAAGTGTTCTGTAACAGCCCAACATTCCACATTCCCCTGCCAAACCCATCTCTCTACATGGACAACAAATAACTCAGGATTGCTGTAGAAGTGTTTCCATCTGCTTTTTGCAGAGCATTCAAGAAGTTGTTTCTAGCTGTTCTGGTTGCTGCCACAGGCAAAACAAAAAATAAGTAAGGATTTTATCTCCAAAGGAAATCTGTGGTAAAAATTTCAAGGAATAGACAGCACAGAAAGGATTGGCTCTAGAACAGCTGTTTCTCAAGGTCTCACCCTGTAAGCACTCAATGTTCTAATTGCCAGAAAATGCTCAGGTTGTTTTGGATTATGCATTACTTAACAGATCTGTGACACAGACAGTAAGAACTGCTACTACAAATGAGTGTGAATAACCATTCCACATTTTTTAGCTGATTGTTGTATAACTTCACTTCCTTAAAAAGAACATATACTTCATGGAAGAGCCCACCCAGGTGCCAGAGAATCCCATTTGCATCAGAAAAGTGGTACTCAGATCTGCCCTTAGACAAGATCTTCATTATTATTTTATGGTTATATTCAGATTTATTTGCATAACACATCCATTCAATAATAGAATTGCATCAGTTGCAAACTTCCCTACCAACATCTGTACTGGTCCTAGCTTAATTTAAAGCATGAAAAAGAGGGGAGTTCCTGGGAAGCTGCCAGCAGTAATGTCCTCCTGCACTTTAAGCAAATAGTTTGTTTCCTCCACAGGAGACAGATCAATACTCAAGAAACAAAAACAAAATCAAGAAAAGCTAAAAGCTTAGTCATGTAAATCAGGGGGGAAGAAAAGTGAAAGAAAGCTCCTCATTGGCATTCTACAACTCCTGCAGACCCCCATGGCCCATTAGCTAATTTCTGTTAAAACACAGAGCTCTGGAATGATAAATGCCAGTGGCACATTTCTAAAGGTTTGTGGTTACTGAAATAAACATGTCCCTGTTCCCAGGACACCAAGAGACAGAAAATTAACCAGAGGTTAACTGGGTCATTAGCTATAGCACAATATAGGTCACTGCAGATTTAATTTAGTTTGTATTCGGCTAAAGAATCAAATACAACAACCAGTTCTCACAGCACGAAAGCACGTAACTTATCAGCGTGCTGACGTATCTTGGATACCAGGCCACCATGTCTGTCATGATTCACACCACTTTTAACTGATGTCACATTATTTTGAGGACTCAAACTACAGTATCTACACACACATGCATACAACTTAAATGGTTCTGAATCTAAGTATTCAAATACATACACAAATACTGAATATTTAACACCTAAGCTTTTCCTCCAACACAGGGTTGGCAAGAAAGTAGTCAATACACAAGCCAAAAAAAAAAAAAAAGTCATGTGGGTTAAGAAAAAGCCAAAACATCAGGTTTTAATGAGTTTCATCAGCACCTAAATAACATATGTATTTTGTCCCAATACAGTCTCTTATGAACAGCATAACTCAGCACCTCTAACATGAGAAGCCCAATAGCCCAAACGCTGCAAGAATTGGCAATACTAAATAAACATTTAGAACCTGTTTGTTCCCTACAGATATGCATCAGTCTGCACTAAAGAAGAGGGTTTTGAAAGGCTGCATGAATTATCAAGAATCCTGTATAATGTATTTCAAACCAGTGGGGTCAATTTACTTTTTTAAAGTAGATTGATCTTAAGACCTTGAAACAGGATTAGATAGAATAAAACAATAAACAGATTTAAGCAAGGACTTCAAGACCTTTAATTCTCTGCAGTAAAATTTTTTATTACAAGTGTGTAGCTCTCCTAGAATTCAAAGACATCTAGCAAATGCATTAGTAACTTATAAACCTACTACTTTTCTTCACTTCGTTCGGAGCTCCAGAAATGTGGCTCATGAGTTCTCCTGCCAAAACTTGCATCAAGATCAGAACTGAAGAAAAAAAAAAATATCAGCATTTCACAAAATTCCATTCCAGAGTACTATTCAGTCTAGCTTCATAGTCACATGAATGTACAATTTCTGCAGTACAGGGTTTCTAGAGCAGATGACACAAAACATAATACCATTTAGATATCAGAAGAACCACCAAGCAAATCATCCGCTGTGGAATCCTTTGAACCCCTCACGGAAATCCCCAGGGCCTTGCCCTGGAAGAATATACCATAGAGTCTCCACCTAGGCTGAAAGAAAAGACTTCCCCATGGAACCTTGGAACACTGTGATCCACCCCAGTTTACGTTCCCCATATGTTCCTAATTCTTGTGATTTCTCCTTTCCCTGTTTCCTCATTGATTGTGATATCCCTGGTGGCTGGCCCTGTCTTCCCTGTAGGCCAATGCCCTTTGCGCCGCCCCCGTGCCCTCAGACCATTGGCCGCTGACCCCTCCTTAACCTCGTGCACAACACACGGCCAGGTCTTTTGTCCCTGATTCCCCTTCGGCGTGCTGGAATAAACCTGTGCTGGAACTTATCATACAAAAGGCCTTTCTTGCCTCTCTTTGCTGAGTTAGCTGTGGCGAGTGTGGTGTGTGTGGACTTGACTGCTTTGCCTGAATGCCCACCCAAACGGCTTTTCCACAGGAGATGTTTATTGGGAAATAGGTAGCAGCTTCCACCATCTAAAGCTCTGCGCTGCTACAATCCCCCAGTACAATATGGTTCCCACACCATATGCTTTAGTGTCATTGTTTGGAATTTGTTTTCCCCCCATCCTCCAACAGATGATGTGGAATGTTCAATAACATCTAAAATTTATAGTCAGCTAAATGTTATTATACTCCTGAGACATCTTTTTACAATACAGTAGTAAATCAACCCATAAAAGGCTTCCTGGGAAATTAGTTTATTAAGTGCCTGCTAAGAGTCAAAGAAATCCTTACCATATTCCAACTTAACACAATAACCTTCACAATATACCAGACACATTCAGAGGTCTGCTGGTAATTCTAAATGCTGCTCCTTCTGAATACAAAGTTTACATGGGACTTAGAATATAGTTTTAAATTAACAAGTCTTACTGGTTTTTTTTAAACTAAGTCACAGAGAATCATTAGGTGTTTTCTTTCATTGGAAATGTTATCTTTCAACCTGCCATCTTTCTAACAATTTCCTCTCTTTATCAGCTGTCTTTTTTTCTGAAACAATCTTATTCTAGTCATACTTACACACATTTCTTCAAGTTAGTTCCCTTCTCTTCATATCACCTTACTGATCCATACTCAAAGAGCTCAAAACTGCAAACTACCGCCCAGAAGAACTCTTCAAGAATCTTTGTGAGAAGTGCAATCCAAATATAAATTGTCAAGAATTGTTAAAACAGTAATACAGGTTCAATTTAGTGAAAACGTGTATTTATGGGCAAAGAAATTCCATCAAGGGTTACTAATTGTGACAATTGTAAACCCAGTACAACTTGTACAACTTGGTGAGTGATTGGGACTTCTCAGTATCATACCTCTTTACATCTGTATTCTTGTTACATGCTAAAGTGCCTATTATCAGCTGCAACAAGAGATAAAACACTGAGCTTGACAGGTCTCTGTAACTGCCTTGGTGTGAGAATAAGAATATTGGATTAGGCCAGGGCATTACTCATCTGCAGTGGCCCAGTACCATCTTTACTTTTGAGATTCTTAAACAGGCATTTTTTTAAGTAGACCAATGAAATACATGCCAAGTTATTTTCCAATTTCTGCCGATACAAACTGAGGTACTCCATTGCTCAACATATGTTCTCACCACCTTCAGTACATGCATGATAATATTGCTTATAAACCCAGCCCAAAATAAGGTCTCGAAACAGATCTGCAACATCCTTGGCCTATTATAAGGTAGAAATGGATAAAAATATGCCCCTCAACTATGTAAACATGAACATAGCTAGGAAAGTGGCTACTGCAGCATGCTCTCTCTCATCTTTTCTGTCATTTAAAGAGTCTAACTACTTCAAAATTGTCACAGAAGTTTTTCTAAAGACTGAAAGAAAAATCAAGGTACTCAAGTAGAAGTCTGACAGATCACAAGAATCTGCAGTGAACTGCATTGCATTTGAAGTGATTTTTAGCTCAGCCTTGCATTTTCTGCAACTTACACACCATGAATAGGATTCCTGTAATATCATGATTAAATCCTACTTTAGAAATAAAACAAGAAGTTCCTATCTGCAGTAAATAATTTCACCTTGAAACTCCATTTAAGGCTCCCTCCACAAATAGCTGACATCTTCTGCAGAGGTTTCCACTTGAAGTACAATAATTTCTCTGTTAGTGGTTTCTACAGAATACATGCTAACAAAGGAAAGAAGATAACACAGAACAAATATAACAGTTTTTTCTTTAGTGACAATATAATAGAAAAAGTAAACTTGAACTATTTCCTTCAGAACACAGTGCAACACGGGAAACACATTTACCAAGAGGAATCAGACACTCTTCCTAAGGCTACTGTAAAACAGGAACAGAATCTGGGATCAAAGGTTCGAAGGAAGCTACTTCTGCAGCTGATGATCTTCCCTTCTGTGTCAGCAAAGTACAGAAGGTGAATACAACAAACAATGTGAATACTGTTTTGCAGTATCAGGGTCTATCCTAGGTTATAAACTTTCTAGAGGTAGCAGAAGTTCACTCAAAGGTAAATTAATTTATAGACATTATTTTTGCCTTTTTCCCCCCCCCTCATCTCTCTGCAGATGATGATTCATTTCTTCTGATTGACTCTTCTACTGGAAACATTTCTTCAGCTTGTCAGAATAGTGAAGCACAGGACTGAAAAATACAATTTTCTGGGAAGCTGACATACGCTCAAACATTTCATTTTAATTGACTTGAGCTTAATAAGCTTAGTTTGTGTTGTGCAAAATAAATCAAAACTAGACAGTTCATTTTCTCACAGCGTATAAGAATAGGATAGGAAATAGCAGAAATCAAGAGTATAAAAACTGGCATGTTGTGGTTCAGTGTTTTAAAATCCTGATCTTCTAATTGTGAGACTTTTCTCACCAGAAAATAAAAATTAAGACTGTGATCAAGAGTCAAATTAACTGAGTCACTGAGATAAATCCAGAGCAGATTTTTTAAAAACAGAGACCAGAGATTTGAAAGACATTTAATTGTCCTTATTCTATGATGCTTTCAAATTTTATTTCAGGTTTGATTTGGGGTTTTTTTTTTTAATTCAAAAGCACAAGTGAAAAATTTGTTGAATACTACACCACATAACTACACTGCATTCATTAGGATTAGTGACATATGTGCTACATACCAGTGCCAATGAGATATTTCAATTTATATTGCTATGCACACATGTCTACAAGGATAATCAGCACACTGGAAAAATCTGACCTTGGTTTAGGTTTGTTTTAAATCAAAACCACTTTGCAACAGTGGTTTCCAATGGATGTTAGGTGCTCAGAGCCAACCATCTTGCTCTAAGAGGCTGCCTAAAGTGTGTTTATTTAGTAATGCATAATAGCACCTAAGTACATACTAGACGAGGAGGAAGCTGCTTAGCATACACTAACATGTAAATCAAGAGCTCAAATTTAGTGTTAATAGCTTCTCTGCTTCTGATATAGAACTTCCTTACTACATAGTCCCCATTAGGCTTCTTCACACATGTAATTAAAGCAAGGGACTAACTTACCTTTATCCACCACAGTAGTCACAGAATATTTTTGATAGTTAAAACTTCCAGTAATACTTAATCTTTTTAAAATTTAATATAACTGTTCTTAATTGCCTTAATTGTAACATCTTCATTCTTATAAGAACTGGCAAAAAATTATTGAGGTCTCTGAAAGTTATTTTTGTAATTTTGAAAACTACTTATTATTAAGGCTGTCTGCTTCTTTGCAAACTACAGCCATATTACAATATAAAAACACTTGAATTTTAAAAATAAATTAATTTTGCTGGTATTACTAATTTAACACCATTAATATCATACTATGAACAGCTACAGAATCTACAGGGTCTTGTACTGTATCTAAAGTCTGCTGGTTGCAAGTCTGCTCTCCAGCAGACAGCACCAAAAAGATAACCCATGCAAATATCTCAGGCAAGGTAATTTAACAGAATTTTTAATGATTGCTTTGATCTTACAGTTAGACTATCAAACAAGTGTGACTAAAGACAGATCATTAGATATTCAGATGTACTAGTTAGAACTCATTTATCTACTCTTACAAATGCCTCCACTTTCATCAGTGTGCTAGGATCGGGAACAGTTGGAAGACCCAACTGGACCACAGACACTATCGCATCATGATACTGCTAGATATCCAACAAGAGATGAAGATTTACCCACTGAATTAGAAGGGAGAAGACACACTGCAGTGTTGTCTTTGATAGCAACCGTACTGTCTCACACTTCCGTATGCACAACTAAGTTACATTTTGTAAAGTAATTTGTCTCTGCACATATTACCCATGAAAAAAAGCTAAGAGCAGAAACATATCATTTTTCTCTAAAGCACTCATGTCTTCCACACTGACTCTTCACCTTCCGATAAAGAATGGATGACATAAAGGAGTCCAGTTTTTTTGGAAGTCCTTCAAATGGTGGCGTACTGAAATGCACGGGAAAATAAAAAATTAAGCACTAGTCTTCTTATCATGCGCCTACCAAGTATCTGTTGTTGGAGAAGTATTGAAACTTTAGTTCTTAGGATTTTGGTTCCTTAACTTTCCTTAGAAGCAAGCTGCAATTTCCCAGACAGCATATTTCAGTCACAGAAGTAAAATATATGAGTTTGGGATCCTTATATTAAAATTATAAAAGCAGAGCAAAACCCCACCCTAAAACACACTCTTGTCCTTTTTGACTTGTGTTCTTTCTGCCCACTGAAAGGCAGAAACTCTGGGGTAACATGCAGGTAATTGCAAAAAAAGATGCATGAAGAACTTCATATTGTTAACACTTCAACCATAAAGACAAAACCCAGAAGAAAAATAATATATCTATAAGCAGATCTAAGAAAATCTATATAATGGGTCAATTGATCAGGACTCGCAGATACCAAAAACCCATAAGGTATTTTCCTTATTCAGTTTCCAGACTGAAAATTACATCAGCTTCTGACACAACTCAGCATCTTTTAGATGCACAATCTTCCTTTCCCAAATACTACTCAAAATCCCAAGTTCTTATTTAATCTATGAAGCTGGAGAGTCATAGTCAATGACTCAATTATGGAGATTATCAGAAATGTAAGATCATAGTAGAACTACACTCTTTACAGGGCTTCCTACTGATCCCTGCCTCAGGGATCAGCAATTTCAGTGTTTCACAATGACTGCTGCCTAAAATCTTCAAATAAGATGGGCAATTCAGTTGCTTTCCTTTCAGGAATTTGAAATAAGTTGCTGGCCATTTCTAAATGGAATAAGTCTTCCAGAAGCAATGAAATTTCATCTAATATTTGTCATCCATTCATGTCTTACGTATTGATATTTACAGTTGCTTACCTATCACCACAAAGTTGCAACCTTGATTTCAGAATACTGTATACAGATTAACAACTAATAGCCTGATAGATTAACTTTATTTTGACACTCTCTCCCAACAGTCCATTAAATATGGCTAATCAGTACTAGTGAATACTCATCAGAACTTTTATTTCAGTTCCACAAACTGCTTAAATTCACTGAACTTAGAGCTGCTATTCTGATTTTACTGTGAAAGGTGGACTAACGCCAGAAAACACACACAGAAATACAAAATAACAAAGAAAAACTAGAACAACATTTTTGTAGAATTCAGAAATATTACACATCCTTTTTCTTCCTACAGAGGTCAGCCACTAATTAGCTGAAATCCTCCTTTACTGAACTTGTACTATCATTTCAGAATTTCTTCCCACACACAATTTAAGGGAAGGGTGAGGAAGGGTGGTAGGGACAGACAGCAGAAAAGCAGTTAACCAGCAACAAACTACATAGAGAAATTCAGACAATTTCCAAAAGTTAAACAAAAATCCAAGTGTATAAGAAATTGATATAAATGGGAAGTGCAGAGCAACAGGAAAACAAAGAAAAATAACAATAACATCCATAACAACCCAAAAAAAACCCTAACAAAAACCACACACACAAAAAACACAAGCAAACAAAAAAAGACAAAGTACATCCCACTCATTAAGCTTGTCAGGTTTCAAATTAAATCATGGTTTGTGCTAGAATAAACCCAAGATATCCTAAAAAACATGAGCATGCTAGAACATTCATTTTATACATAAGCCTATATGTCATTCTCTATTATGACCACTCCAGCCTGAGAAACTGATCCAATGTGTTGATAAAAAATGAGAACATGTTCTGTCAAGAATACTGCAAGAGACAACTGAAAAGGCAGGTTTTATCTACTCTTCATGAAAATTGGCAAAGGCATAGTTTATTCTACCCAGAAGTATGATCTCACTGAAATCTTTAACCAAGATTCTTTGATGGGTTTGTAGAAGTTCTCGATCTTATTGTGAAATTTAGAATTGAGTGACAGTAAGACAACATCTTCAGATGGCTGAAGGAAGTATGTTAAGAGGAAAAAAATGAAATAAATAATGTGTTTCACTGAGGAGTTACAACTATTTTAAAAATATTTTAATCATTTTATAGCATTTTATGCTATCTACAAGTAGAGAATATATAGCAAGCAACTACAAGTTAGAGATATCTTTCAAATTAATTACTTCTAAAAACAATCTTGAAGGGAAGGTAAAATATAAATTTGCACCAAGTTGTAGAGTTTCTTGAGATTAGATATTAAATCTATCATCTCAAAAATACACATTTCTATTATAAAGCAAAAGTGTTTGCTTTATTCTATCACCTTCTCTCTCACAACACAGAAGGCCCTTACTCATTTATATATCAGTTATAAATCAGTTATATTTGCAAATTCGATACCATCAAGTCTGTTTGAATTGCTGTTTGTAGATAAGCAGTCATAACTCTTCCAGCCTGAGATCCTTATAACAGAAATGCTCAAGAGGAAGTCACAATAGTGAAATACATAGACTTCCTTAAAAACAAAACATAGCCAGAGCAAAACATCATCAATTACAACTTAACATTTTGTTTAATGAAATAATATCAGCTACTTAGGTAAAAAACAACTACAGACATTTTCCTATCCATTTAGAAGAAATGACGCAGAAACTGGTATTGAAAGGGGAAATTAATCAAATGAGTTTATGCAGTACGGACAAACACTTTCAGCTAGAAATTACCCTAAATAAGACTCCTAGCAAGGAATCTATTGAAGGGAAAAAAAAAAAAGAAAACAAATAAAGCACCAAAAAAACCCCATCAAACAGTATATAGCCAAAACTCAAGCACAATTAAAAATGTCTTTTTTTTTTTTTTTTCCAAATATCCAAGTCCAGGGGGAAAAAAAAAATCCAGTAAAGGATTTGAGACTAACACTCTATTTTCTGAATGAGACTAAAACAAACACCTACAAACCCCTCCAAATTCAAATGACAAAATGTCCACACTAGGGAAACCCTGTGATACCAGAAACCTGGCCTTCAATTCCATGATTTGTGTTGAAGAGTGTACAGAGTTCACCTAACTCCCTAACAGAGATTAAAAATAAAGCTGTCCTACTTAAACTAACATTTTGAGCATTTAACTTCTCTCATGTTCCATTTCCCTATCCCACTTCGCCCCCGAAAAAAACAAGAGGAGCAGCTAAGGTTAGCTGAGATGGTAGCAGGGACAGTTTAGCTTTTGAACAGCACATTTTAACTTTTCAGTTTCACTGCTGTAGAACATTTTATGAAATGCAAGGATTAGTTAAAGTCTATAAAAAGGATTGACTCTGACTACTCTAATAATACTTTAAATCTAAAAAATATGCTCATAGGTGTCAGTTTTATTTTCACATAGTGAGAAATTCAAAAGAAACACTAAACATTAGCAGGGATAAGCTACAGAATATCTTCATGCAAACTCATTGAAGTTATTCTTGGAGAGAAGAGAAAGAAGGAAAGAGAATTGCTACATACATGGCTAGCACAAAAACAAACACTCCAGTTGCATCCTTTGGAGAACTCAACCACATTATACTCTAGTGCATAAGTTCTAAAGCATGGCCTGCCATGCCTTATATCTTACATGCACTGAAAATAAAAGCTAGTGCACTGCAGATTAATTTTGGAATGCAGCTGCCACTTAACCAATTTAAGGGCTTTTCACAACAACCCTCTGATGGTATAAGAAGACATTCACTATCAATAGGAAAAAAAACACAAACAACAAAAATCAATTTATTGCCATGGTAAAAGTTTTGGAAAAAATATAGTATTTTTACCATTTATTTCCTACTAAATCCAACAGTCACAGAAAAGCATAATCACTTATGCATCCATTCACATGTCTGAAGGTCGGAGAAAACAAAGGAGATAACACAGATGCTCCACCTCTGCATGCTTTAACAGCCATACATGATTTTAAAACAAACCAACAACAATAAAAAAAAAGAAAGAAAGAAAAAAAGTAGCTAATTACAGTCCCCACTTCCAGATGTATATAAGTCCTACAGCCAGATTTACACCTGGTCCCTTCCTTGCAGGGCTGCTGAACAGCCCAGCACAGGGCTAGAAATCACAAGTTTTTAGTACAGGGCGTTATTTGCCACTGTCTCGCAGAGTGACCTTGGGCAAGTCACTTCCCCTGCATCTCAGCTCCCCACCTGGCAGTCCGTCCCCAGCTCCCCACTGAGCGCCGAGGACCGAAAACCGGTAATTACTCCCTCTAAGTGGCCCTACGTCGATGAAGCTGAAAGAAAGGGAAAGGGGGAGTGGGGGTTTCCCCTCACCTACAGGTGATAAAAATCCCCCCGGCATAGACTCCGTCTCCCACCCCAGGGAGGATCCCCCCAGCCTTTCCCCGTTTCCCCGGCGTACCGGTTACACCGGAGGAGGCGGCAGCTCCGGCCCCGGCCCCGAGCGCGGGCGGCAGCCGCGCCCTCCGGGCCCCGCGCCCTCCGGGCCCCGCGCCCCGCCGCTGGAGCAGTCCCGGGGGCCCTGGCCGGCTGCGCCTGGATGCGGCACCGCTCGCAGCCTGGCCGGGCGGACTCTCACAGGTGCTGGAGCCGTGAGAGGCGACCAGCGTTCCGCAGCGGAGGTGGTCTCGGCTCCCCGGCGGGAGGCGAGCGAGCTGGGCTGCGGGCGCTGCGCCCCCGCCGCGGAGCCGCCGCTGCGGCGCGCCCGCCCTTTCCCGCGCCGCTGGCCAATGCGGGCCGCGCCAGGAGCCGGCTTGAACCATCTGTTGCGAGGCGCCTCCCCCAGCCCCTTGCCGGGGGCTCCCGCCCAAGCGCAGCCAAGGAGGGGGAAGCCTGCAGGCAGCCCGCGGCCCCTGCAAGGAGCTCTTCGCCCTGTGCATCTCGGGGGCTGGGGCCGAGCTCCGCCTCCTTCCCACCCCAAGAATCGCCCAGTCCCACGGCTGCCGCTTCCCCCTCGGCGCTCGTCTCCCCTCACAGCGCGCTCGGCGCCCGCCCGGACAGCCGCCTCAGGAGAGTCCCTCAGGAGGGACGGGGATGCCAGGGAGCAAGAGCTGCATGTGGGACTGACCCTCCTCAGGTGTGAAGGCGACAAAGTCTCGACCTGATAAAATTTTTGTGCTTCCCACCTAATAACAGGAATTCTTCACATGGAATGTTGCACGGAGAAATGTGTCTCATCTTGCTGTAGTGTGAGAAACAGAGCTAAAATCTGTGGTTAGACTTAGACGTCTGTAGTGAGCAAGCTCTCCCAAACGAGTCAAGTCTCTTTAGCTATTTAACGGGTTTGAGTTTTAGCCTTTCACGTCCCCAGTCGGAGGCTTTTCCCACAAACATGAGGACAGTCTATGTGCACAGTCCTTTATTTTGGGTCTCCACCCCAGGCAACAGTAGTTGAGATACAGCGCAGGTGTAAAATTTCACGAAAGCAGAGCGATAGTTCCTGTTTTACTTCTCTTTTTGTATTAATATTTTCCTTGTTACGGACCTCTCTGATTATGCTTTTTAACCAGGTGCCTATGTTTCCTGTTGATTCTGCAGAGGAAATCTCGGGACTAAGACACTAGCTTTATTCCACCAGGTTCTAGAGTAATATTTTTAAGAACTCGTGTCAAGAAAAAGAGGTAAATGCATCTCAACTTTCAATAACTTAAAGTTAAGAAAATAATCTTGAGATTCATGATGTGTAAAGGAAGAAAGGGGCATTTCTTTAATGGGCGAACACAAGTTTTAATTAGTCTTTTTTTTTTTTTTTTTTCTTTTTTTGAAACTGTCAGATTCTTATATCTCACCAGAACAGTGTCAAATTATGGATTTAAAACTGGAGTTTAAAACTGGAGTTTATGGACTGGACACAATTTGCAGGACTTGAGGATTTGACGTATAGTCGATTCTATGATGGGCTGAATGTCAAAGGGTCAAAATAAGATGGATACTCTTGCAATTAAAATAATCATAGGCCCTTTTATTATTTTAAAAAAATATTTCTGGAATCAGCCAGTTGTATTTTATACTAATGCTGTTATGACATGGCTTGTAAGTGGTTCAATATGTTACGCCATTTTCAAAGATGGGATCTATTTCTTGCCCACTAAGAAAGTTATATCTTTGCATTAAAGGGGCTCAACATAGCTGAGCTTTATCTTATTATTACAAAAAAACTCTAAAAAGTACACAAAATTAAGTGATTGCAGTCTTTCTTGTGAGACTCCAAATGGATGAAATTTTGTTCTCAATATGCATGTGTAATGCCTCTAAATCTGAAGGGATGATTTGTCATTACAATATATTTTTAAGGAATGATTTCTATATAGTTATAATTACCAGAATGATTAATTGGCTAGTGAATCTTCCATTAATCTTACAAAGCTGTTCTCAAGCTTAAGTTATTCCCATATATATTCTAATCAAGACTGATCATAATAATTTTGTGAGCTATTATATATAACATTAATGCAAGGTTTTGTCTTACTACTTCAAGAATGTTATTATCGTTTTTATTAATATATAGAAATTCCTTCTAACAGCTTAAACAAATTGACATAGGTATCAAAAACATGCATGAAAAATTGCTCTTCTGTCGAGTGAAGAGCATGCTGTCATCATTATATGAAAGACAAAGGATGGTTGGAAATAAAACTACATATAAGCACACATCTGACCTGTGAAACAGTGAAAATACAAATAACTTGTTCAATTGTACAAGAAATCTTGGCAAAGTCTAAAAGCATAGGCAGGTAAGTCTGTCCTAGTCCACTGCTATAATAAACAATGCTGGTAAATATAAAACCTTATGTCTTAAGTCTCAAAGTAATATTTCTCTTTTAAGTGGTTTAATTTACAAAATGACTAGAGCAAAGGCAGTTGCTTACATTTTTAAAATATGTATTCTTTCTGCTTGCTAATTACCCTTTTATTACTTTTTGTATAGATTAACAATATGACAAATTCTGCATGCATACACCATGTATGTGTGTCATGGATGTTAATAGGCCAAGATCAATTTAGGTTTTTCTTCTGTATTTTTACTTGCCTCTACCTTGGGAATGTGACCTTGGGCAGTTTGCTGAACTTGCCTGTGAATCGTTCTTTCATCTGTGAGATCTGGGACAGTCGAACTTGAAGAAGGGCACTTTATTAATAACAGTATTTCATGAATCTTTTTATCTATAAAAAATTAACTAGTAAATAATGTCTTTGAATATAGGCATTCAGTCATTGTGCATCACAACACGTGGTAATATGTGCTGCACCCAGAAAGCCAGCTGTATCCTGGGCTGCACCAAATGCTAGGTGACCAGCAGGTCAAGAGATGTGATTCTCCTCCTCCACTGCTCCTATGGGATTCCACCTGGAGCACTGCATCCAGCTCTGAGGCTCCCAATGCAAGGAGGGTGTGGATCTGCTGAAGCCCCTCTGGAGACAGACTGGGAGAACTGGGGGTGTTCATTCTGGCGAAGGGAAGGTTCCAGGGAGATTTTTAGTGACCCTTCCACTGCTTAAAGCGCTCCAAGAAAGCTGGAGAGTCACTTTGGAACGAGAGGCTGGAGTAACAGGACAAAGGGTAATGACTTTCCACTGACAGAGGGCGGGGTTAGATCCATATGAGGAAGAAATTCTTCCCTCTGAGGGAGGTGAGGCACTGGCGCAGGTTACCCAGAGAAGCTGTGGATATCCCATCCCTGGAAGTGTTCAAGGCCTGGCCAGATGAGGATTTTAAGCAACCTGGAAGATGTCTTTGCCTGTGCCAGAGGGGTTGGAACTAAATGATCTGTAAAGTTCCTTCCAACACAAACCATTCTATTATTCTAGGATAACAGCATTTTCTCCTGTTTCATTCTAAGCAGCAGATATTTGGCAGTCTATAGAGTGTAAAATAATGTTTAGAGCCTAGGCAGTGTTTTTTGTCAAATATAGTAAACATCTTAAAATCATCAAAGATCCTTTGTGAAAGTCATTTAGAGAATAAGTCTTTCTTTCATTGGTTAGGCAGTGCATTAACATTGCATGCAGAGGTAGAGCTGCAAGCAATTATAGTTCAGGAGACCAAAGATGGAGAATGAACAGGTTTCCACAGAATTCATGATGAAAAACACTGTGTCCCTGAAAAACTTGGTTTTCTTCATGAAACATTATTGTGGTGCCTAGTTATGGGAGTTCAATGACATGAGGATCTGGTACTGCCAAGAAAACTATTCAAAAACTTATTTTGCTGTGATTTCCATGTTCAGTGAGTGTTCATTAACACAATAAGCTCAGGAAACACCATCTCTTGCCATTCCCACACTACAGTTTTGCCCTAAGAATTTTGGTTTTATGGTTGTGTGCATGTTGCATATAGTTATGCTGTAATTTTCTTTCCCCATCTTTTCCTTATGCAAAGCTGAGCGAAATGTGATTCATTAGGGTGATGCTTTCAGCCAAGTTAAAAATATTGATATACACTATCTGTTACAATCTTTTTTTTTAATCCCTAATGTCTTGGAAGATCCATTACCCTTAAATCAATCCAACAAATCTGATTGTTCTTGCTAACTTCCCTTTTCCAAATAAAGATATATCAATTTACACTTATAGTATCAGTAATTGAATACTAGTGTGAAGGTAAAAGCAAACCCTAAAATCCAAATAGTGCAAACATGGGCCATGGATTTAGTTCCAGATCTTGAAGCAGGCTGTTCTCTGAAGTGAACCAGCTAAAACCATGCAAGGGGAACTCAGCATATGAGTGCAAAAACAAAGTTTGAATTTTAACCCACCTCCTCCTTTTCCTTTTTTTCTGTATGTTAAGTTCCCAGTGGGAAAAAAAAAAAAAAAAAAAAAAAAAAAAAAAAAAAAAACAACAACCCGGGGCTGAAGAAACTAGTCAGAAGTCAGAAACATACCTTGTATCCTTAGTCATAAAGAAGTTGCTTTGTTATAAAGACAAAACAGATCTGTGGGAATGTTGCCACTTTTTATAAAGTGTCAAAAGCTAGGATTATTTTGGGGTTTTTTTGGTTATGTGCCAGCGATGACTCAGGAACTGCTATGAAAATGAATGTGCTATTTCAAATGTGGCAAGACCTAGCCTAGATTTAGACAGTGTATCGTATTTACCTAAACAAACAAATTCATCTCGGAAGCTGCAGAACTGAAACCAGTTGAAATGTCATTTAGCTGCTGACATTAGTGAGCAAGCAAAAACATGGGGGGACAGTGCTGATCACTGAAAATGCCACCAGATGGTAAGTGGAATGTTACGTTCCTACCCCACAGGGCCATGTCTTCTGCTGTCAAGCAGACATGTCAAGCATATCTGTAAGAGGAAGGGGAAAAACAGAAAAGCAACAATAGCAACAAGAGGTACTAGAAGTACTTAAGGAAATAGCTGTATAAACTTCAGCAGGTAAGATAGTTGTCTATTAGTCTGTGTAAACATAGCTACCAGAACTGTGAGTTTTTGCATGTTCTTTGATAACTGTGGTAACTGGTAACTGCAATCTCATATTTCCTATCCCCTTCCTCAGAACACATTAAGAGAAATGGATCGTAACTCCAGTGCTAACAGGGAATAACAATCTGTAGCTTTTAGAGCACTTTTCTGTTTGAAAGGGCTTTGCAACCAGTGTTTAGTTAATCAGTTCTGTGTTCAGTTCTGGGGAAGCACACAATCCATCCTCTAAAGAGTTGGGCTTTGTCAGGGGTCCTAAAGATTGAACTGTGCTGTGGGTTGGGTGAGCGAGCGGGTGCAGAGAGACAGTACTGGAGTAATAGCTGCTGAAAGCAAACTCTTTGGATAGCTATAAAGAACATGCTTAACAGTAGCTATAAATCTTTGCCTTTCTTGATGTGTGAGATGATACACAGAAGTTAAAGAAAGCCTCATTATCGCCTTCCACAAGTTAGATTTCTCCTTTGGAGTGTTACATATAAAGGCAGTCACTGTGCTGACAGAAGGATCAGAGTCCTCAAGTTCCTTCTGCTACCCACTCATGCTCAGTAATTACTTTTCTTTTCTGACTTTCTGTGTCTTTAAAAGCATCACTTGCTGTATTGGTTTCTACATTTAACCTAAAACAGATTTAATTTTAGATACAATCACTCTATAACATGGAGTCTGCCTTTTCAGTCCAGTTCATCAAGATGAATCCACCCATCTGGATGCATTCACTTACACAAAATGCCTTCACTTTAGATAAGAACGGGACTCTTTGGCTTTGTACCTTCTACGGCTTCTGTCTTAGAACTCTGATCCTGCCTTTTTCAGCTGGTAGTCTAAGTGATATGAATGATATGTATCCAAGAGTTACCCTTTTAAGAGCCCGTTTACAACACCGGTTGTTGGTAACTAAACAAAATTTCTTAATTTGAAGTGTATAGTACAGTCATGTACTTCAACAGTACATAGTTAAAATGGAATACTGCCAGTGAGGCTGTCTGAGCAATTGCATGTATCACGTGTCATTTTTGATACAGTACTGAACCTGGCAGATTGTTATAGAAAGTATTTTTTCAGGATTTGAGTAGAAGATAGTACCTGAGACATTTTAGTAAGACTAGCAGAATTTTTTTTCCTATCTCCAGTATGTTGAGGAAAAGCATCTTGAGGAGGAGTACATTAAGTTTTTTCAGTGGGAAAAAAGAGACAGGGAGAAAATACTTCATATAGTTTAGAATTCTCTGCCAAGTTACTTACTGTAGAAGCTTCTGCAGGGACACTTTGTAAGCAAAAATTCCTTGGACTCTAGTAGGGGACTGAATATTTTTGCAAAGATGTACAGCTTTACACTGCAGCACAGGGTTCACATTATTTACTGTGAAACAGCTGGCTGCCTGCCAAACTGAAAAAAACACTCCCTTACTAGCATTTTAGCTGAAGAAAAAAAAGGTAAAATAAGTACTTCAATATTGTTCTATTGCAGTGTTTAGACTGTACCCTTCAGACAGAAAAAAAAAAAAATATCAATAAATGACCCCCTCAAGATCTGAATACTGCCAGGGCGCTCTGTCTCCTCATTTCTAATGAAGCTTTGCAATTTCAACAAAGTCACAAAGTTGTGATTGTGCCGATATACCACACCTGTACATATGCATGTGATGTGTATGATCAGTGACACACTTTAATTGTATTTGTACAGGGAAAGATCAAATAATCCCATAAAACATGGTATAGACCTCATGATTGATGATTTCATTTTTGAACAAGGCAAGTTAAAAATGAGACTAAGAGCAGAGGGATCTCAGAAGTTACTCACTCTTGCAAATACAGTTTGTGCACAAATATAACACAGTTCATATGGGTTGAATGTGCATAAGGCATATTTATGATTACAAGTCCATTAATGTTTCCTAATATTTGTGTATTTCTTAAGCATTGTCAATTGACAAAAATGTAACTTCTTCACTCTTAAATGCCTGACGAATTTAACAGAGTTATCCATGGGAAATGTTTCTGTTGGCATTTGGAGGATGTATTTCACTTATATGGTGGTACTACAGGTACACTGGTATATTAACCAGTAGATCTGTAATTTGCAGATGAAGAACAATACTCCTGTGATCCTTAAGGCTTTAAGTCAGCTCCAAGTTTCACTCTTCACCAACAACAAACACTCATTGGTTTACTGCTGTCTTCAGTCACACATGTTAATTTGCACTGTATTTAAACTTTTTTTTTCATGCTTCTTGTTCTACATCTAAAATATAATAAAGTAAAAAGTACAACTATAGGCTAGGCTACACAAATATACATTCGTCGATATTAAGAGAAGCAGGAACCATTGTGATAGATTAACTTGATGATCTGGCATCTTGCTTTTCTGGTTATGTGGCAAATCTTTCCAGCTTCACTAATCACCACTGTCTCTACTATGGTAACTGTTCAATACTACAGATATTGTTAGGCAGTATTTAACTTGCATATGCCAAATGTTTTGTATGCATTGAGCCTTAAAATCAAACACTCCCTTTGGGACAAGCAGTTTGAACCACAGTCACAACTGGATTTAGCTGCTAGCCTTTACTACTTAAAAGTCTCTAACAGAATTGCCATTTTCTTTATTGACTTAGTATCTGGACTCAAATCAGACCTGCACCAGTGAGATACATGACAGTATATATGAAGATAGATTTTGAATCTCCAGAGTCTCAAAGACAGTTGACTTGAAAGTACTTGCTTATGCTAGGCAACAGAGAACATATATGCAAAAGCAAAATTTCTTTTGAATTTTATTCTTCTCAAATATAGGCACTGCATATATTCTTATATGTACTTTCTTTATGTTGCAAAGAGTTTTCCTGAACATTATGCATGTGTATAAACTTGTCTTTTATTGAAGGATGGACAAGTGGTGGGCTGAAGTCAAAGAGCTTTAGATATAAATTGGATTGTGAAGCATACAACAGGTATTAGTCACAAATGAGACATTACAGTAAGACATGTTTCTTTGTGCATAACCTTTCTTTATGCAGAAAGCAAGTGTAGAGTCCCATGCTGTGCTCTTCTTGCTGCTTGGCATGTTGGTACAAAGTATAGAAATAATAAACAATTTCAATGGTTTTCTTGTTACAGAAAGAAATTCTGATTTAAGAAATACACACTCCCATGACAGTGACATCACATGCTGCTGCTCCTAATTGTATGAATCTTTGGGATTTGCCTTTGAGTTTTGTATTGACAGAGTAGAGAAATCTGAATGTGCGCATAAAGGGGGAAGGGACTGAGCTGTACAGCTTCTAGGAAGCGGGAGCAGCTAATGAGGATCCCACACAGAGATTTTCATTGTATGGTTCTTACGAGAGAAACTACATTGTGGAATAAATACCCAGACCATTGTTTGATTTTTAACCCATTTATCACTAAGATGAAATCCTGCTGAAGTAGGTTGACATTTCCCAGAGTGAAAAAAAGAATTCTGGTTTTTGCAAAAGGATTGAAATTTTTTTCTGGAAAAATCCATTGAAGCAGGAATCTTTTTTATTAAGCAGATTTTACCAGATAGTGTCCTTTTTCAATATATGGTGTCATACAAAGCATTTCCCAAAAGTGCATTCATCTCTTGGAATGATTAATTCCCTAAATCATTAGGTAAATTGACTCCGGGTAATATTATCAAGGTATTCTTCATACTACAGGTTTATGATGTATGATCAGCTTTTGCTGTTGTTAACTGCTAAGTATTAGCCAATGTAATTGAATATTTTCTCCCACTCAGAATCAGTTGCTGGTATTTTTCACCTCTTTAATTTGATGGCCAAGATGTAGCTCTCTCACCTGAATTCCTTATCTTTGCTTTCTGCTAAAAAGTTGGAAAAGAATAACCATTCCTTCCCTCCTACATTATCTGCTGTTATAAGTTTATGTAGTTTAATAGTAAGTCTTCTTTTACTAGTTTAAGGTATTTTCACTGTATCAGTGACACATCACATTATGTTCAGTGATTTGAAAATGTGTGGCATCTGAAAGTCTTGCACAAGTTTATTATCCTTTTGTGAGTAGAGCTTCAGCTGGTACAGTCAGCAAAGCTGTCAAAAGGGCTATGTTGCATTTTGTTTTGTTCTTAGAGATTTTAACTTTTGTTTTAGTAGGAAAATTTGAAGAAGATGCAGCTCTTCTGCGTGACTCCTGATGGCTTTGGTTTTGGTAAGGTGGTAGATCTTGTGAAACAATATCACATAGATCTATATGCCTGGGACTGATAGGGTTTGGGCAGTGCATTACAGCAAAGTCTGATTTGACAAATGTAGATATCTTTATATCATCATGTTTCAATATGAGTATGGCATTTGAAAATGCTTACTGGTGGCATTTGTTTTAGTCCAGACTTTCATGTCAAAAAATACAAGATTATACTGTTTTCCCTTGGAAAACTGAGCAACATGTTGTTAAAGGTGGACTAAAGAGCAGCTACTCTTTTTCAAAATGAAAGTTGAGGTGGGTGGGTAGGGATGATGTTAGTTTTCATTTCACAGCATGTAAAACCTGTCTAAGAGATTTATCCTAGAATCAGTAATACATTTTGAAAATGTACTTTACAGGCAGATGTGGTTAGGAGGAGTACTTACTAGGAAAATGTGAACAGCTTAGGCATCTAGAGTTGTAGAAAAGATGGAGGTTAAAAATGTCTATAGTGATAGTTATCTCTGTCTGCCTCCACTGTTTTTTATGACCAACTTCTGGTGAAAAGATAATTGGGGCAAACTATTTCTGATTCCTGAGCAATCAGCAGCGATGGAATATTACAATGGCATTCAGGTGGACATCCTCAGACAGCATCTGTAGCAGAAATGAGTCTCATCAATAAAAGTATGGCCTCCAAGAATTTATAGTATTTAATTTCTTTTGTGCAGCTATCCCATTGTCACCTGCTTTACGGTACATTTTAATGACAAGCTTCTTGTACCATTATGTTATGTCCCATCTGTTGTAATTACTTAGTCTTGGGTGGCGCTTATTGCTCCATACAACAAATAGTCTCCAAATCCAACCAGATCCAACACAGCACTTTTGATACAGATAGGCAATCTGAGGAGGTTACATAAAGGATATCACTCCTGCCAGGAGCACAATAGCTTAATGTTAGCTTTTTACCCCATGAGGAATAATTTACTGCTGGGAAAGGAATGAGGACTGATGACTCATTTAGCCGTAAGGTCATCAAGAAGTCACTTAGGAGTTTTCTGTTGACATTGATTTTATTTTAAGTTCTTCTCCATGCCTTAATTAATCCAACAGTAAAATAGATGGGAACCTGGGGACTTGATGGCACCCTTGAAGCCGTGCCCATCTGCAAATCTGAGGGAGCTGCTCACCCCCAACTGCAGTGATGTGCCCCCAAAAGCACCAACACTAACCTGAGCCCAGAAGAAATCACTGCTGTCAGAATGGACCCCCAGGAGCTGTGGAGGGAAGCAGGGATGGACCTGTCACCTTGCCAGGGGTAGTGGGATATTCCTTACACAGGAGTGATTCCACCTCCTTTCTACTCCCAGTGGGTGGTTTTCCCATCTCTATCTCATGTTTCCTTTTGCAGACAACTGCCTTGAAATCTAACTTCTGAACTTTTATGCAAACAGGTGAGAAGAAGAACTGACATAGACAGTAATTCACTTTCTTTCTCTCTTCTGTTTCCTATAGGTCTGTAAGTTGTGCTTGGAATATTTTTTACACATTTGCTTCTTATTATAAGAGCAAGGATCCATATTATAGCACAAGATGTTAGTGGCTGTGACACTGGTATTTAAAAAAGCAGGAGAAATAAATTCATGTTTATTTCATTCATAACATCAACACCATTCACCAGTTCTGAATGGAAGCAAAATTGAACTGAATGCCCTGCATTACACGATGCGTGACAATCTTGCCAGGGTTTCAGACAGCTGCTATAGGCAGCTAAACAACTTCTTTATTGCAGTATTGTACTAACACACTATCCCTCTCAGAAAAATAAACTCAACTACTCTTCTGTTGAGGTATTTCTGCCTGTTAAACCTGTTTCAGGAATAGATTATCAGGGCTACATATTAAATTAATCTGAAATCTAGGCCTTATTGTCTAGTACATCTTATCTTCAAAACATGCAAGAGATTTTGGTGCTCATTACCTATTAGCATTGAGGAGAGAAGATGACCCAGTTTATAAATTATCATAGTACTTGATGTTTAGATCTCTTTTTTAATCATGGCAGACTCCCACTATTCCAACACTATTTTCTTGTTTAACCCAAATGTTCCTTTGGTTACTGCATTTTTTGCAAGGCTAAATGACAGAACTTTTATTTAGATGAAGGGTAAGATGCCTTTATAAATACCCAAGTTAATTATTAAGGAATTACTTTTACTGGCAGCAAGATTAATGTATTGTGAAAGATGTGAATGTGTAACTCTGGGGTCACTCAACCAATACAGATGCTGCTGGATCTAGATAGACTATTTAATGTAATTATTTTTCTAATTTATTTGTGTGGGAGTTGGAAAAGTCAGGGTGATGGTTTGTAGGACCTCCAGGCAGACAGGAGTGTGCAACTAGTGTTGAAGCCCAGGCTGTGCCCCTTGAGATGTGCAGTAGGTACTAACAGAGGACTTAATTCCTTTGCTGATTTATGCTAACTGAAGGATAAATCACTGATGCCAGTGCCTCCAACTCTGGTCCTCAGACACAGCTTCCCATCTTGGCAAAACACTTGGCAAACGGCCTGCTGTTGATGTTAACCTTGGTCATTCCTTGAGAGGAGGTGACATTCAATATAATCATGAAACTGGTTCTTTTTTCATAGTGGCTGTACCACTCAATCATTGTCTTGCTGTACATTTTGAATTCTTGTTATTACTCTCCTCTCTGCTACAGACATTCTGTTGTACATTATATTAAGAGATACCACAAATAAACAGATGTTCTGCTGTAGCCTGAAAGTCAAAATAGCTGGTGTTGTCATTTTAATGCAATTTTTTCACCCAAAGCTCTTTGACTATTAATCATATGTCAGGCTGCTTTTTCTAAATTTGTTATATCTTGTATCCATCACATCAAAAATTCTGTTTTTTTCCTTCCACCACCTCTTCCCTTCCCTTCGTATTTTGTCCCCCCCTTTTTTAATGACAAAACAAATTCTGGCTATGATCTGATTCATGTTCATAGAAGGGTGAAATCTGGTATTTATTATATAGAGCTGTTTTAAAGTAGGCGGTTGGGTAAATCACTTGTCTTGGGTTTTAACTTTCATTCTTTAATTTTTTAACTTTAGGATATTGTCATGTGTTATTTCCAGTTTTCCGGGTGTTTTGTGTCTCTTATCTTCCCTGCTTAATCATTAACTGCCAACTCTGTACATGGTAATGTGTTTAGAGTTAAAAATACTTTGTGCCAGTATACCACCTCCCAGGAATTTGAAAGAGATTTACGACTGGTACTCAATGGAGGTTGTAAAAAATATTGTGATTCTGTTTAACTTGAACATAAGGCATGGAAGGGGGAATTGAATTGATTGAAGTCGCTCAACCTATCTTTGCAGCATTGAGAACAAAACTTTGACTTCCTAGCTTGCACACAAACTTACTTTGGAAGCCCATTCCAGCAGTCCCCAAGCCCAGTGAGGGAACTCGTTTAGCTTCATAGGGGTGTAGCTCAGAGCCTGTGTGGGGGTCATTCTGCAGTGGTACAGCACTGGTGCTGGGCTGTACACCTTAGTGCTTTAGACTTCTGTTCAGTTGTGGAAATCTTTGCTACTGGTCTCACTGCGTAAACCTTTCATGTTTCTGTCAATCTAATTCCATTAGCAGCTTTATAATTGTTCTGTTGCTGTTATGCAGTGCATTGAGGTGATATACAGTGTGGCTATATGTCTTGGTCTCTGAGTTTTATAGCTGATTTCACTGTAAAGAATGATGGCTAAAACTTAGATGAGTTGGTGCTGCATTATCTGCCACATCTAAGATGAAACTAACGTTTCTGCTAAAATACTGCATTGTGAGCCCAATCTATTTCTATTCATCTCATATTACAAAAAAAGGAAAAGAGGGGAAAAGGACAAGGCAAGAGTATACTGAAGTAAAGTGCATTTTAGGGATCTGTCATACTGTGGGATGTTTTGTGTGCTATCATACAGGTGCTATAATCTTGTACAGAATCCATGCAGTTTTAATCACCAATCTCCCATTATTGATGACCAGGAATTTCTTTACCAGTTTGGCCCTTTCTATTTAATACTAGTATTATTTAGAGCCTTGAACAAACAGTATTATTCTGCTCTACCTGCCTAGTTGCAGGAGATGAGGGAATAACCCAGATCTGAGGGAATTCTCTTCGTTGTGATGGTAAAGCAACACACGTGCTCATTCATATATTCTAAAACTAAAGAGCTGGTTCTTGCATACATCTCACCTGACTGTGCCCTCTGCTATGTCTCTCATTTGGGCTTTATATCTGGCTCTCTGTGTAGCGGATTTGTGTGCTGGGATTTGTGTTCTTACTCTTGGATATAGTTTCTTAAGATTGCTTGCACAGACTGCTTGCTTGTGTAACTGCCTGGGAATCCCATTCTGTGTAATGTTACTAAATGCTTCCGTGGTGCACATAGGAAACATTTGCAGGTGTTTCCTAGTTTTGGGTTTTTTTTAATGTGCAAAAAGTAAATAGCAAGCACAAAATGCTGAAAATTCCCTTTCCTGGTTCTTTTGCAAAAGAAAGGAGAGAAAGATTATGTAAGAAGTGAGCTGTTACAAATCTATTTAAAAATACAGGTGAGTGCATTTACACCATGGATTTGCAAACCAGAAATTAATTGTTTTGTATTCTGCTGGGATGGGCAAAGTTTTTTCCTTCTCTTTTTGATTAAAAAAAAAGGAAGGAAGGAAGGAAGAAGACCTCTGTTCTTGACCTTGTTCATTGTTAGCATCTACAAAGTATAGAGTATACAAACAAGGTCTTAGATTGAGCTGTGTCTCAGTGGTTTGTTTGTGAGTATTGTTATTAAAATCATACTTGTATTTAACTTAAAAGAAATCAACAACATAAAGATAAAAAATAACCAGCTTAAAGGTTGTGTGAACCCTGATGTTCTGAGTGCAACAAGAGCCAAATGCTGTTTGCAGAAAACCAATGAAGCACAAAATATAGCAGCATGTGTCCCTCCCCGTGTGCATTATTATCTCTCACACATTATCTGAGGCACCCCATCTTGCACAGTGTGTGGCTGAATAACCCCCCGCTGCTGAGTGGATTCATGCCTGCTGTTCATTTTTGAAAAGTAATTTTGTACAATTATCCTGATAAATATTGATAGCTTTCACCACTCCAGCCACAGCTAATTAAAACACACACTGTGTAAAATTTTAATTAGGATTCACGTCGGGGTGAATAATAATAAAAAGAAAGAAAAAAAAAAAAGAGAGAAAAAGAGAAAAAAAAAAAGGAAAGAAAGAGAGAAAAACAAAACCAGTTGGCATTTGTGGGGGGACATTATTTATGACCTGCTGGTTTGCTATTGAACCTCTTTATCCTCAGATTTATTTCCCCTCCCAGGTTGTTCTCAGCTCCTGATCTGAGGATGTGGAAGAAAAGAGTTCCTCAGTGTGAGCCTGTATTTTACACATTCTCAGTAGAAAGTTATGTTTTCCACTGTGTTGGTTGCTATCCTTTCAATTGCACAATGACTGCAGAAGCCAGGCATTTCCTGGGGATTGATGGCCACTGAGCTGGAACCTTGGCCCCAAGGAAGAGAAGGCAGTCATTAACTTTAACTGGGCTTCATTTATATTCTAAACATTGGTTTTGGTTGCACATAAGTCAAAATAATCATTAAAGGATAATATATGTGAGAGAGGAAATTAATCCTTATTTTAACTTGCATGGCCCACAATATTCTATTTGCTTGAAAATGGAAAAAAATGATGTAAAATCTATAGGTAGATACTTCTCATGAAACAATGTGTAAAATTTGAGGCATTTGATTGTTATGTGTCAGCTGCATAGAAGCATTGGAAGTGTTTGCCAACTTCTCTGATAATGTTAAAATTTAATGCATGCAAGTTATAATTAAAAATTTTATAGAAAAGGAGTGAGCAAGTATACACCAAAAGTAATTTAAATTCAAAAAGCCACCTACATTGTGTAGTGAAATTTATTTCTATTTAGGGGATGACTTTGTCTCCTTCACCGCTCTCCATATTTGAGGAATTTGCATTTAGGTGTTAGACAATTACAAGTGTGTCCATAATAGAGATAATTTCCTTCAGGGCACTAAAATAACATTACTTAGTATAAACTTTCTAAGACTGCCACTTACTGAAGGCACTGTTAAGTTTTTTTTTGACCCATTGCCTAACAGACTACACTATGGGCTTTCTTCAGTGAGAAAGGTTAAAACCCAGGAGGACTTGTGCTCATGGACAAAACTTTAGGATCTTAGAATGGTAATGAAAGCAACAGCTGCCTACAGCTGAGCGTTTTGGCAGCACGTCTTTTTAATACATCATATCTGAAGAGGGGACAAAGTCAGACAAGATTTTAAAGGATCTTTTGTTACACTTGTGCTGCCAATTTACGTTTGCGCTATTCTCCTCAAACTGTGAGGGAAGAATGTGACTTGTAAGTAATGCTGGCTGCAGTATATGAATGATCCACATTATGTACTGCGAATCAATGAAGAGATATCATCATTGTTTAGAGATAAAATTAACTGAGTATGGAGAAAATACTATTTGCATTCATAAAACATTAAATTTATTATCTTAATAATATTGGAAGAAGTTGTATAGAAAGGAAAATTTCAATGTTAAATATTTGTCAAATGAGCCTTTATTATTTGTCAGTATGTAGTTTAGTTATGGGTAATTTATTTTTATTGTTGATTTTAGGGGGTCATTCTCTGTAATTCTCAGCATCCTGAATTCAGCAACTCCTAAAGCTGGTAGCTCCTTTGAGCTGAGAGTCCAACCCTAGCCCATCTGATTTGTGCTTTACCTAACTGTTAATGGAATGTGATCACAATATATCTTTCAGTTATTTTTTATTTTTTAGGTCAAAATGTAACCAGTTGGAAAAAAATTTATCTCAAATTATGTGAAAGCTATGTGTGCACCAATTTATGTATTTATAAATAGTGATTGCAGCTAAATTTTAGTTTATTTTCATATTCTGTTGTGGTTTGGATTTTTCTTTAGATAATATAAATATGATGACAGGTTCCTAAGTAACTGATTTGCAGCTCCTCTGGAACAAATAATATTAATTAATAGTCATAAATGTTTGCAACATTTAAACAGATGCAGAAGCCTGACATGACAAATACGTATATTAATTTGGAAATCTGAAAAAGCAAAATGCTGCTGTGACTGTCTTCCAGCATGAAGAATCCTGTTTTTGAAGTGGCTGTCTTCCCTGGCAAAACAACAACCTCTGCTAATGAGCATGTTTTTCACTGTGGTACATCTGGTAATTTGCTCTTACCACGTTGTTATGGAGCAGTAGGGGCCTGAGCCATCAAACCCATAATCAGTATGCTGCAGTTCATTTCACCCCATCTATGTTGGAGGTAATTTTGTGTTATCCACCTTCTGTCCACCAGTCCATTCAGTAGGAGTTTAACAAATACTGGGTACTAATAATGAAAAATAAGAAGAGATCAATAGCCTTGGGAGCTTTTGGATCAGTGTGTAACAAAATATAATTGGGTTTGGCACTCAGATCTGTACAAAGTTAATATCTTACCTTCTGAAGAAAAGGATCCTTCCCCCAGGTATGGAAAAATTTGGATAGTTTGGTTGCCACAGAACATCTAGGGGTGCAATGTAAATATACCCTATGCCATGGAACCACCTTTAAGCCTTTGGGGCTAAGCTCTGTGATGAATTGCTGGGTTTTCCCAGGTTCTAGATCCTGTGAAGATATTTCAGCTCAGGCATAGCATGACGCTGAGTTGTCTACATTCACACCATGCTGTTGCTGAGCTAAGAAGCTGCCAAAACTCAGAGCCAGGAGGATATTAACTACTAGCAAACAGCACTGAGTGTATAGTACACTGCAAACATGATACTTCACTGTGCCTGTTGCCCTTAATTGTAACTCTTGAGTTTCCTGCGGCTGTTAATGATTTTACATGGCTTATCCCTGGGAAAAATATTGCAAAAATTATTGTAAGACAGTGGAATTTCTGCCAAATCCAGATAGGCAGGAGCTATCTTTATTGGAAGAATCAAAACACAGAAGCTTTCCTCTACAATTGTACTCCCACTACAATTTGTCTGAAACAGAATATACAGCAGGCATTGCAGCATGACCATAGGGAACAGTTGTTAAAAAGTCATTCTTTAGAATCCATTCTTTCTTGGTGCTGAGTTGCATATTCATTATTGTATGTATAGCACGCATAATCTCACAGTAAACTCAGGGTAAACCTGTTGGTTACCATTATTTCATTAGCATATGTGTCACAGCAAGATTAAATCATATTAACTTCATTATTCACCTAATCTTACACGAATATTGTACCATTAAAATAATTACTTCTTCACAACATTTTGTCTATTACAAACTCTGCACCAATATCACAAAGCACCACAGATTAGTCCTGCCCACAGACAAACAGCCTGGCATGCTCAGAACTTTGCCTTTTATTATTTGGGTCCCATTTAAAACAGCAGGGAATTAATGGTAGCATTGCTGCTGTATCCAGTCCTGTTAGGCACAAACCACAATTCACAGTCCAGAGTTAATCAAAAGTGTCTTCAGGTCCTTGGGACACTTGGGGAAGAAATCTGGAGCACAGGTCACCTTTTCCTTCCAGCCTCAGGCAGCAATATTACAAGGAATAGATGGGCCCCGTCTATTAATACATGACCCTGAAATGTGCTGACAATGCTGCAGCACACTGGAAAATTTAGAGAAGAGAGCTAGGTGCTCCTCAGATGATAGGACTCACCAGGGAAACTACTAGTTTGTAGTTACTAGCCCATAACAAAGAGGTTTGTTATTTGAAATTTCTGATACATCTTTAAAACATAATTTTGGTTTCTTTTCCTGTTGTGAGGACTTTGTGTGTTAAAGAGCAATCACTTAAGAAAAGGTACTTCACAGAAAGAATATTTCTAGGCTTGTAGCCACAGCCAGAAATTGATTAGTGCATCATGGGACTATTTCATATTGCAGGCTAAAGATTCAGAGGAGGGAATGATTAATAAAATGCTTGAATATTAGGAATGCATACTGAAGGCAGTGTGTTGTGATAAATGTGGATTTTCTAAAATTAATTACTTGATTTTGTGAAAGCCACTAAAATTCTGATAGGAACTCTCTTTTTTTCATATTTTCTCCTTTTGCAGACAGTGATGTTTGCAAGTGGTATGTTCCATTATGTTAGTAGATTAACAAGGAGCATGGGACGTTCTTATGACTGGTAAAAAACCAGCTTAACTTGCTTCAGGCACTGAATAGACATTCAACTATTGAAACAATGAACCCTGCTCAAACTTTTGTTTTCCTTTGACAGTTCTTGGAACATCTTTAACAAAAGGAACAAAACTGACACCACTGCAATGCAATGTCTTCTCCTCTTTCATTAACTGGCAGTGCATAGATGTTAGGGGAAATGTAAAATAAAGTTACAGATAATGTTGCTTTGTTGTCAGGTCTTGGGAATTACTAATTTTTAGAGACTACACAAAGGGAAACAATGTATAATAGATGTGACAGCATTATAATGTTGATTTCAGAATTGTAGAATATTGCATTTTTCCTGATGACAATGAGTATCCTGCATTTATATTTCTTTTTCTCCCCTTGTAACATGAACTTAACAGCAACTGTTTTATTAACATTATTTTATTATTTAAGTATCAAGATACACAAACTCTGAGCTTTAAGATATGGCTGTAAACTCCTCTGTTCTTCTGGTGACACTGATAATTGATAGAAATGAACTAAAACAGGTTTCCTTTTTCATTGTGTAAAGAATTATCTCCATTTCTGCCTCAAGATAATGTTTTTGTTCCTTGCAATGATGAATTCTGTGTGTAGAATGCTTCCATCAGAAGCGTAAAAAGAAAACAGATGTGTTTACATTGTCTCCATGGAGACACAAACACACTAGCTAAATTCACACTAGGCTCAGGGAGAAGATTCCTCCTACTTTGTCTTCCAGAGAAGGAGAATTGCAGACAGAATTTTTGAAGCAAATGAGACAGAATTGACTACAGACCATTTTTCTCCCTTGCCTTTTCAGCAGAGGATTCTTTGATCCTTCAGTGAAGATTCTGGAATGCCATGATGGCTGGTTGTAGTTTCACTAGTATTTCGGTAAGAGTTCAAAGTACTGTAAGTTGTATGAATGTTTTAAGTAATGATAAACAGGTAATTATCTACAGTTGCTTCATTCCTAGTCTCCAACATTGGAGTAACTTCCATTTATTCAGTGAGCAAGCATTATTAAACCATATGATGTTCCTTCTGCTCCTTGTTTGGAGGACCATTAACTAGGTTTGCATAGACATTAACTATAAAATATTTTCCTACCATATTTCCGTCCCTTTGTGTGTGTCTATTTTCATGGACTTTTACAAACCACTGTTTCTCCAAGCAACTGCAGTTTGGCCATATGACACATCTGAAAATTGTCTGAGGCTCATAGTGACTGGGAAAGGGAGAAATCTTTTCCCTTTTCTTCTCTTTCTCTGGAGACCATGATTTATTTACAAGTGATGCAGGGCTGAATATACCCTTTTAAAGTGATGCAGCTTTTTAAGTTAGCTGGAACTCAAGTAATAAAGAAAGAAGAGATCTTACCTTTAAATTTACCTTTTCCTTACCAGAGGACAATAGGTCATCACATTATATATGTGATGTCAAATGAAACTTTGGCTTCAGTTTCATATTCCACTCACCCAGCAGTACTTAGCAGTCTAGTGGATCACCAGGATTATAAATCTACTGAATATGGTTTATTCCAATATGACTTATCCTGTGATTCCTGCTGCAGTCACAGGAATGGACATTACTGCTGTTAGTGACAGCTTAGTGTATTAGCTGCTGTTTTGTTTTTTCTTCTGACCAAATTAATGACTTTGTCACTATCTGCTGTCCAAAGATAACTTTTGAGGGGGCCTAGGGCATTGCTGAGGCACAGCACTTACCAAGCTACCAAGGTTTTTGTTATTTAATACAAAACAAATTATCAGAAAATAGGGGAGAAGGAACAGAATCAGTTGAAATTTAAACACAAAAAGAAAATTATTCTTGCAACCAGTTTAGTCACCTAAACAGTGGCATTTGAAATTTACCAGCCAGTTTGGTTTATTTTCATGTGATGTGTTCATTCTTCCCAGGAAGCAAATGATACATAAGTATTCTGCACACTGACCTAGAGGGGCTCTTACTTCTGCTGCCACTATCAGCTTGTCTTATTCTCATAACTACAAAGAGACAAAGAAAACACAGATCATGCTCTATCAGTTCTAGCAGTCTATGGCATCTCAGTTCCAAGTAAACAGTGGGACCAGGTCTTGAGGTTAAACATGAGAAAACAAGCCATAAATGTTATTTCTGCTGATATAAGTAGAGGAGCTCCTTTAAAAAATAATATATAGATACAAACTGACTTACGATCAAACTTGGCTTGCTGTCATTAACTCTTTTTGCCACCTACTGTTCATTTTAATCCACCTATTTCTTCTGTTGCACAAGGTTCTATGGTTCTTTTTAAGCTTTAGCCAACTGTTTAACAAAATTAACAGTTTTGAATTCACACTTCACTCGTCTCCATCAAAGCATTTAAATTAGGTTTAAAAAGATTTTAAATGCCTGATTTGCTCATTACACTCAAAACAGGGAACTGGATGCATTAAACCAGATGGAGTCATGCTTTTTATGTGTATATAAGATTTCTTGTTCTGATTATAGTTTTACCTTGTCACATGTAGGTCACTTAGCTGTAAAACTATTAATGTCTCCTGGGTATACTATAGTTCCTGTGATGATAAATTACTCTCTTCCCTGGGAGAGTGTGTATTAAGGTTAGCTGTGCACTTACCTTCCTGACAGTCTCAGTGTGGGTAGAGGAAAACAATTAGCCTATTTCATGTAACACTTCCTTCATGTAAAGACAGTGTGGTTTGTGTCTATGTTTACATCTATACAGATCGGTTTAGAATGATGAATGGAAAAAATGTATTTAATGATAATTGCTTTTCAAATTATTTGAATAATTTGATTATAGCTCAGTCAGAGCAGGTTAAGTCAATGAGAAAGTCTGATGGTTGAGGTACAGGGAGGGAGTTTTGTATCAAAATCATTAAGCGGCTGAGTTCGCTATCTTAAACTGATGCTGGTGTTGCAACTATGAAGGGGGAGATAAATTCAATACAAGGCTTGGTAGGGGAGAAGTTAAATCTTTCTGAGGAATGGGAACTTGTCTTTCAAGACAGCACTCAAAGCTAGTTGAGAGAATCCCATAGTGGGACTATGGAATAAGAACCAAGTAAAATTACTCCAGAATAAAAGGTTAAAAGGGAAGGAGATTCCTTCTCTTTTCTCTTGTATTTTTTGCCATGTTTGTCTCTTGCTCGCAATGCTGCACAGAAATAGATTTTGAATTAATTTTCCTTACATTATATGATGCTTTTATTTTATGGGCTTGACAAAGACCAGGAAAACATTTGTAAGATGGACATGGTACATGCAGTATCTTTGCTACCTGAAGGAGAGCTTGTTTTCTTTGACATTGGCTGAGCATGTACTTCATCCTAACTTTGGCACATCCTCTAGTTGTTAAAAGATTCCAACGTTTGGCCAAACTTTTTAACAGAGTCATGGGATGCTTTGGGTTGGAAGGGACCTTAAAGATCACTTTATAACTGATGTACACTAGGGACCTTAGGTCTGCCCAGTTCCTGACATTTCAGTGGAAGACAAACAACCTAAAGAGATAATCAGATACTGTTCTCCCTTCAGTTTGTGCTGAGCTACTAATTTAGGTAAGGAAGCCTGTAAGTTCTGGAACTTAATGCTCTTTTCCCTGATCATAATCTTCCATGTCTATGCAGTTATCTTTTGGTCATAACATTATCCAGAACTTTTCTCAAACCTCTTTGAAAGAATGGCACCTTAATGTCAGCAAGTGTCATTATATTCATCCTGTGGCTAAATAATGAGGTGCGGAGATCCTAAGCAAATAGAGTAAAGGGTGATTTATGACTGCTGATCTGACTCATGCTATTGGTGCATGAAGGTGACAGAATGCAGTAAGCAGATGTCTTATCCAGT
The DNA here is from genome assembly GCF_031753505.1 of Anomalospiza imberbis. Taxonomy (NCBI): domain Eukaryota; kingdom Metazoa; phylum Chordata; class Aves; order Passeriformes; family Viduidae; genus Anomalospiza; species Anomalospiza imberbis. The sequence goes on along the minus strand of NC_089697.1, from coordinate 14,661,505 downwards.
TAATTTAGTGAGGGGGAAAGTGAATGCATAACATGATTGTTTGCACACAGCTTAACCTTAAATATGTGATTTAAAACCCCAGGTTGGGAGACTAGTCTCTCTTTGATTCCTACATATCAAAAGAGAGAGATAGTCCCTCCATTATCTCTTACAGGAGCTGTAGAGAACAAAAGCCTAATCTTACTCCAATTCCTGATTCTAAATGGTTGAGATTTACTTCATTTTTATATTGGATTTTTATTAAGAGTCAACATTATATACTGCAAGATAAACTGATTTATCAGTACTGTTTCTACCGGGAAAGCCAGTTAAAATGGAAGAGCCTCTGTACATTTAAAACAAGATTTGTTGATATACTGTGTGAATCTAAAGGCAAACTGGAATCATATGCTGATGAGTTATGGACATTTTCCCTGAATATTTTATACAAACATATTATTTGTTCATCCAATAAACCTGGAGCACTTCAAAGCAACTATTTGCATTAAGGATGAAACACAACATTTTTGTTGGCAGAATTCCATCATCATGAGTACAGTTGTCAAGCAGATACATAAACAATAGGCAGCTAATATTTTTATCCTGAAGGGACAGCTTAAGCCAAAAGCATAATTTTTAGATGAAACATCCTGATGGTGTTAGTGTGTACACACCTATTGGTGGAAACAAAATGACCAGTGTTGGCTGGGAAGTCTGTTTTTGAAGGACTTGCTTGAAAATTCTACACAAGCAAGTGTTCAAATACAGGCTTCACTTCAAATTACTGCTAGCAGAAGCATTTATCCTTCTTATTGTCATTCTTCTTTTAGAAATATAGTGAGTCACAATGTCTGAAAAGGTTATGAAGTATGAGTTGAGAGGAGGAGGTGATAATTGCTAGATGAGAGTAGAACTGGTGACCCTTGTATTATACTGCAGGAACATAGCGCTTCTTGTTATTTCTTAGGGTAGAAAAACCACATGAGTTACATGATGAAGCTAAGTAAACACTGTGAAGCTGCATTCAAGGGTAGTTACTCAAATGCATTCAGTTCAACTGCACTTAGACAGTTTTTCCTTTTTATATTCCATTATACCGTCATGTAAATAGATCTTTGTTTGTCTCAGAACCTGGGAAAAGCTGCATATATATAGGCAGTTAAGAAAAAGACTAATTATTTATTTCCAGCTTGGAGGAAACAGTAACAGAACATGCACGTCACAAAGTAGACAAAATCAATTGAAAAACAATAGTTTGACAAACCCTGCCAGGCTGTAACATACTTACAAATAAAGTTATGCATAACCAACAACTTCATAAATGCAAAGGTCTGTTTGCAGAAAATTACAAACAAATGTTTTATTCATGCCATACATAGTTTATTATGGATAAAATCCCTGCATATTTGATTGCAAGATCAAATCCTCCTGTGTCCTTCTCTTGTATGTGTAGGAGAGTGAAGAAAGTAGTTACAGTGGACCATATTTGCCAGCAAAATATAAATCTTCTGAAGGTGAGTGGGCTAATTGTACAAAAGCCTTTTGCTAGCTGTAGAAGTGTTTCTGTGGAGCTATTTAATAGAGTTTCTTTTCACAGAACCCCTCTTTAAAGAGGATGGGTTCTTCATTGCAGAGAAATCATATATGTATTTGGCTTTCGGTTCATAATGCTTCCTGGTGCTGAAATGCAAAGGCTTAGGTTGAGTTGAACCAGCAAAAAAACCTCCCCTCATTACGATTTCTCCTAATCCATCTCCCTACAAAACCAAAAATAAAGACAAAACGCGCGTTAACTTGCTAAAAAGGAGAGAGAAAGAAAGGAAGAAAGGAAAAGAGAAGAAAAAATAATAAGGAGATATGAGGGTGTTTCTTTTCTTGAGAACCCCAAGGATAAACTTACTGGCTGCTTGCTCACTGTGGATGTGATCAACCAAAGTAGTACATCCAAGAGATTCTGAACACCATTCTTTCCACTCTTTTGCATCTGTTATGATGCCAGGTTTTCAAAAGGACACTAAGAAAAAGTTGGCCATGGAAGGCAGGAGGGGAAGGGCCAAGGTCATAATTCAAGCCTTCAGTCTGGCTGTCTTTCTTGTAACTACGGTGTAATGCCAAAACTGCTTGCATGCAGACTTCAGGTGTAGTTCTGATCACACTCACCTCCAATAAATTTCAAGCCAAGAGGTGGAGATGATACAACATGGAGGTGTTTTATGGCCTATAGTGTACATATCTCCTCCTCACATTACCAGAAAAAAAATTATATTGCTCAGGATAAATGCAGAGTATAATTAACAAATAAAGGCATTTGGCTATCAGAGTGTCAAATAAATACAATAAATAAAATGAAGTAGGGCAATAGAAAGAAATGTAACGTGACCTTTTTTTGTTACCATTTTGTGCTTTTTGAATATAGTCTTAACCTGGTACACATGTTATATCTATGAAATATGCATGATCATCATTAAGGAAAGAAGAGGAACATCTTCTGTCATCTGGTGATTAGTTTAGATCATTTTCTCAAAGCTAGACTGAATAATATTTACTTAGTACTGTCTATCATTCATTATTTACAAGAATTTTCCAAAAAATGTTTTGAAAAGGAGAACCTGGAATTCAGTAGATTAATGATCACAAAAATTCAGTAGTTCATACAAGAAGAATCAAACTGCAGAAAGAGTGTTTGCCTTTAAATTAACAGTCTCGTAGAGCAGCTTCTGCCCTATAGAAAATTTATCTTCTTGTCCACTGTAGCTTGCTGTTGGTTATTATACAGTCAGTTGCCACCTTGATCCCCACTACTTTCTAAGCTCTAGCATTTCAACTGGCAGTTCAGTCTCCCAGTGTTTAGTCAGTACAGCTTCAAGCAAAAGAACCCATTGACATCACTGGGATCTGGGCCTAAATAAGAACAGCAGACTCTGGCCGCCAGATTGTAACTCTTTGTGCAATGCATTTTTCCTGCTAGTTGGGACACACATTTATGTAACTCTTTATGGAAGATTTTTGTTTTTCATTTATGCAGCAGAACAATGAAAACCAACTAATCTTACCCATAAACTTATTAGAGCTGTAAGGGCATGTGGGGGAGAAGCTGTGAAAGTGCTCAGTGCTTTCCATTTGGATGTTACATTATCTCTTTAATTTAACTGAACTCAGGTAAGACTCTGGCTCTTCACGTTTATAATTTTCAGAGGGGCATAAATTCAGCAATGTGCTGGGTCAGCTGTCCTCTTTTCTCCTAAGCAGTGCATTTTCAGCACACACATGCTCTCAGGTGATTATTCACTTATCAGTTACGGTATCTAAATTTTTTCCTGATAAATCCAATTCATATAAATCAACAGTTCAAATGATGTGTTTTCTGGGTCTCAGGAGGAAACGTATGGCTTGCTTTTGGTTTAGTAACTTAAAGAGATTGAGCTTTGAATAATGTAAATGGGAGGCGGGTGATAATTGGTAATGCTGTGAGTGCAATTAGTGAGATAAATACAGAGCTAGATTCATTTTCTCTGAAAAGAGGCAGTCATTGCTATGCAAAAAGCACCTTTATTTGTGACACTGGCTGTTCATAATGTGGTTTGCAATGCACAAAGATTTGGAGCTTTAAAGAATTCTGGGATGAATAAAACATGAAATTAATTGCCAGAGAAGAACCTTTGCCAGACTAGATGAGATCTACTGTGCTGAATAGAAAATATAACTTATGACAGGGTCTGTTCCACTCCCGAAGGAAATTATGTCAATACCAGGAAAGGTTAAAAAGCACTTCAAATAATTTGCAGTACCAGAAGTTCTTCCTATTCATATGTGGGTTGAGGGTACATATGTAGGTTGAGGGTAAACATACATTCATGTGTCCTATCATCCTGCACCACGTATTAGAACAGAAATATGTAAAACATCAAACTCCATGCTTTGTATTAATACATTTGAATGATTTGCAGTCAATTTTGACCTAGGGAAAGCTGTTAAGTTGGGCGAATAGGCAAATTTGGATGTTTTGATATAGGGAGGTGCTACTGAAATCCTTGAAATATTTGGGATAAATAAGACTCTTTGCCTTTTTAGTGTTAGGGAGTAAGACAGTACTTTATTCTTGGCTAAGAGGTGTGTGTGTGTAGATGACAAAGTTCTGGCCTCCACAGAGACCCCAATCCAAGACCTTTTCACGTCACTATACATTTTTAGCAAACAAAGAAATTAATGTTCATTGGTTCTAAGGTACATAATTCTCTTCATTAGTTAGTGTTCTGTCTCCTGCTGGTTATTGATTTCTCACTCTTCATGCTAATCTGGTCCACATTCTTTAGTCTTTATCTCTTGCTGGGATGGAGAGTGTCCAGCTTTCCCGGCCTTAATCTCCTCTGTATATTCTGGTTATGCCCATGTCCTTGAAGGACCCTAAATTTAAAATCCCAGATGCTTAATCTTCAAATCCCTTTGGTTTTGTTTATTGGAGCTTGTCAGGGTTAGTTTCAACAAACTTTAGGTTTGGATGATTTAATGATCCAAGTAACAATGTCTGTGAAGAAACTTAACTGATGCTGGCCAAGAGCAGGTACTGCATGCAACTAATTAAAAATTAACTGGGAAAGTTATATAATTTCCAACAGAGGATCCTAAGTCCCTATGTGAAGTTGTATATTAAATGTTCAAAGTGCTTATAAAACCCTGCTGAAATCAGGGAACACTACACATGTCCATGTCCATGGGTATCTGTTTAGGAATCTCAATTTATGTATGTGTGTTTGAAAAGCCTGGAAGACTGGGTGTGAATATCTAAGTAGCTGTTGCTGAAGTGACTTGCCCTGTCAATCGATGGATTTATAGGGGAACTTCAATCATTCAGTTCTGTCTCACAGCAGAAGTCCAGAAGAACAAATTGAATGTGCATATATAATTTTAGGAAACATGTAGCAGTGAATATTATTTGAGTGGCATTATTTTTTACAGAGCTATTAAATTCAGCTGAGGTTTCTTTGGATTTGCCTTGAATGAATAAAGGAGCAGGTTTTTTTTAGCTTGTTAACAAGTAAATTTTGTTCATTTTATGTCTATGTTATGGTTAAAAATTACAGCAAAACAATTTTTTTCATCAGCATTGGAATTAATGAGGCCTAGTTCATAATGACATCATGTTGCTACTCACTCTAGTGCAGCAACTCACATCCCTCCACAATGCTTCCAGTTCCAAGCCACATTTCCCTGCTCCTTGGCATGTAGGCTGTGTTTCCTCCCTTTCCCTTGGTGTCTGTACCATGAGAGGCAGCATCTGCTGTGATTGATGCTAAATATTGTGTGCTGGAATCCATGTGATAACTGGGTAAGCACAAACCAAAATAAGTGGCCTAAAGTGGACAGAGATGAGCAGACATGGTTCTCACCCATTAGAAAAGACTTAGTCTTAGTTTTCTTTATTCAGGTCTTTAATTCAATTATGGTTGTGGGAACTTGCTTATTCCTAAGGCATCTTTTGGGGGCTTGTTTGGAAATTGTCAATGACTTACATATCCTTCCATTCTTCTGAAGTTTTGTTTTGTCATGGCAAGTCCACATGGCCCTTTTGGTCATTCAGATGCTTGATAATACTGGGAACTGAGGCTCAGGGGTATGTGACACAGCCCTTCATGTCTGATTCCACTGTCCGTCCCAGTGCTGCTCCTGCTTTAGAAGATGGGATGAGGCTGCAGGCATGGGAACAGAGTCATTTAATAAGTATTTGATTTACAAGGACTCATTGCATAAAAGAACATGTAGTCTGTTTCAAGTAGAGATTTTGACAATTTACCAAGCTTTTGTTCCCTTCTTCTAGCTATTTATTCATTCAGTATTGCTGCTGCATTTGATGGCCTGTGCTTTCCAGCCATGCCATGCAGTGTTATTTAACTGTCTGTAAAGCATATTTGTCTGTGCAATTCAATTTTCATCCATATTTTTCGAAGTGTTAATGTTTCTTCATAGCATAATCTTACTCTTTTTAAGCTTTTTAACCCTTTGAATGTGTAGTCATAATTCTCATCACCTATACAAAAATGCTACAATCTGAGGACAAGTCTTCAGAATAGGTAGGCACATATTGCTGTTTGTGCAGGCAGGGGAACTAAGCATCATGCTTTCGTAGTCACATCTTGACGGAGTAGAACTGATACCATTAGATCCCCTCGGGATCCCACCTCGGTAATGGGCTGATCAATCAGCACATTGTTGTCATCCATTCCACTTTGAAACAGTTTATTTTCTGCTTTAGATCCAATTATTTTGAACAGAGCTCTACGGAAATAGGAAAACAGTTTATATCAATTAGTAGAAGCAAACATATGTTCTGTAGCTGTGCGAAGATCCTATTTAAAATTTTAAGTAAAGTTAGGACATGTACATATTTTAAAATAAAACATAACATGTCACATATGATTGTGGCAGAAGGGGAGCTGAAATGCAAAAACATTATGAACACCACAGATGTTTTCTGTGTGAAAACCTAGAAATATTGATATGTCACCTAGTTACTGTGTGAGAAGCTCTGGGAAAGACTTATGCAGACTGTGCTTTGCAGGACAATTTCTTTGGCATAACAATTGAGTGGCAGCCTGCATGATTTGCTGCCCCTGAAGCCTGACAGAAAAGAGTACAACCAAATTTCTGACCATGCAGGACACAGGCTCTTGCTGACTGACCACCAAACAGCTAAGGTGTCCATCATCTCTCACAGAACAGTTGCCCAGTGGAAGCGATCAACCCCAATGGGCCAAACAGCCTGTGCTGCCTTTTACCTGCCTAAGTCATCTTGGGTGTGACAGGACCTTTGCTGCATTTTGGGACACTGATGAGGAACGGGTAATTGAAAAGAGGGAGCAGGCAAAAATAAATTGACAAGGAAGTACAACAAAAGAGGGAAAAGACAGAAAAGCTTGGTCTTTGCTATTCTAAAAGTGAGAGGGCAGCAGTGTGAGTGATGGTAGGATTGGTTGGGAGTTTCTGAGGTCAAGAGAAATGAGAGATACTGTAAGGGAAGGGAACATGGGAAAAATGGCAGAGGTACAGAGTTGTCTCAAAGTAGGGAACATAATTTGCTTGAGAGCAGCCATGGTGTGAGTATGGAGCCACAACCTGCATTAGAAATTCATAAACAGAATATAACTGCTCAACACCTTGGATTGGATTAATGAAGAAAAACACTTCAGATGCAACAATTGCCTTCCTGATAAGGCAGCCATATGTGTGCATGTTTTGTTGAGGCCTTTAGCCAAGAAGGAAGGGATTTTAAGGAAGTAAAATAGTTTGTGTTCTTAAGAAGAAAAACAGATGTCAAACATCAGGTAGTGTCATGGGCATCACTTGCACAGTTCACTTCATGGAAGATAGGCTCAGGAAGTTTCTGTGGGAATTGGTCATCCCCCTGCATTGGTAGCGGTAAGCACGAGAGGAAAGCTAGGTGTGTCTTGCATTTTTCACTGTTTGTAAGACATGTTTGCTCTCTACTAATTAATAATTTGTTCTGTGCAGGAAGGGCTTTTCTATTATCAAAATTGTTGTTGTGGAGGAAAGTACAGCTGTATATCAAAGTAACTGACATGCTTGATACACTGTGACCATCAGCCTAATCTGAGATAAGGGAAATTTCACATCTGACTACCTTTTCTTAAATGAGGGGAGTTGCATCAGTCTAACATGTGGTTGAAGAAACTTGGAGTTAGGCATTCCTGTATAATTATGACAATCTTTAACTGAGGTCTGGACAAGTTCATTAAATCATCGTGAAAGCACAGCACCATTTCAACATGCTGTAGTTCTCAGCAGATGGAGATGTATTTCAAGCTGTGTATATGTTTGAATGAGACAAGGCAAACATACAGATAAGTAAAAATAGACTAGGACCCAAAGTGCATTTGCTTTTTCTCTTAAAAGCTGAAATACTGCTTGACAACTACTGAACATCTTGTCCTCTTTGAAGCATTTGTTCTTTATTCCATGAAGTTAATTTGGTCGCATTTCAAAAAATGTTGCTCTGTCTTAAATGCATTTCTTGTTTAATGAATAGATCTCACTTGCAGGGTCTCTGAGTATAGAAGTCAGTTATGACCTAAAAAAGAAAGGTGTTGAAATTTTGCAACAATGAATCCAATAAAGAGGATTAATTTTTATTTCTGTACTGTAGGCAAGAGAGACTGATGTTGTTTTCTTACCTAGCACCACAAAATAATAATCTGGCAATGGATATATGACTTTTACTGACTTTCATGAGCCTCAGGAATGTGAATGCATCACCTGGTACATTTTTCCAATCCTTGAACACTCAAACATTCACCATTTTTTCCAGTCCTCAGGAAACAAATTCTAAGTGTAATAAACCAGAGATTGTGTATTTTTTCAACTGAGTTGTCTCTACAATAATAATGATAATAATTTGCATGGCTAATGCACCTTTTTTTACATGCAAAATAAAGATACACATGTGTAGATTGGATTTTCACTTGGTAAAATTAAAGACTATAAAGAAACTTAGTTCTTTTTTAAAGAGCTTTAAGGTCTACTAGTGAAAACACTGTGTAAGAGCTAGGTATTACTATCTTTTCTTACTTTCTTCAAAAGACTGCCAGGGTGTCAAGGGAACCAGATGTGTGGAATGGTGTTCTTATATTAGAGACTAGTAAAGATTCAAACAAACAACTGAAGTACTTTCTTTGGGTTTGCTTAATTTTAGACATTTGAATAATATAATCCCTAATGAAAATGTTGATGAACCTCTATTTTATCACAATTTGTAGACTCTATAGAGAGCCTTAAATAGTGGGAGATTTATAATTTTTAAATTAGATTTTGATAATTTGTCTTGGGGTACATGTGTATTCATGAAATCTGAGAGAGCACAGTTAATCAGAAGGATGGTGCTCAGCCCTTGTACAGCCTCAATTGTGTGTGCAGCTGCATAAATGTTTGATTGCAATAATTGGTATTCAGAAATGCTTGTGCTGTTTTTAAGTATGGCTATACGTATGTTTGGCCAAGTTTTTTTGATTATGCTATATTGCACAGTTTTAAAAAATCAGCAAATACATGCATAAAAGTATAATTTTAAAAGATTGTTAAATACATGCATAAAAGTATGATTTTAAGTTGTACGTACATTCCCCATGACTGTCGGTGGATGTAAATAGGGAATGCAAACACCTGATTAGTTGATTGCAGCTGAATGTACAAGTTGTCTGTGAGCTGTTATTAAAAGTATTTGCATAACAGACATGTACACCCAGTGGTAAAATAGTTACTAAAATTGGAACTCCTCAGCTCATCGACACATACAGGTTAGGAATAAAAGAGAGAACAGTTTTAGGATGTAGTAGTCTTCTAAACTACACTTCTTGAATGTATAATTTAGAATTTAGAAGGGCTTTCCATCAGAAGGTTGTTTTGGCACTGAGGTAATGATGTTGTGTACCGTGAAAGGACGGAAATGAATTGTTCTGTAGTTGCTGGGGAAATAGCTCTTTACTGAGCTTGAAAGCAGGGACAATGCAGGCTAGAATGGTGTAAATTTGTAATGCATCCTATGTTGTATCAATCCATCTTCATGACAACAGACCCAAACTTTGCAATACTTCAGCTGGCATATAATGAATATGTTATATCACTATGCTAACAAGCTGCTTCAATGTTTTTGTGGATTCCAAAACACTATTGAGGGCATGGAAACTGTTAAGCTGTATATAGCTAGAAATGAGAATGAGTGGATATTGCACTGAAATCCTGCACAATAATAAGTTCAGTTTAAATTTGTGCGAAGCTAGATTGCTTTTTAAAAAACAATTTCCATTCTGAAATGGATGATAATGATGTAACTGAATACATCCAAATCAAGATTTTAATTTTAGCATGAATTGCACAGTATTTATAATTTTAGGATTAACTAGCAATGGACCATGTGTTCTTCAGATTATGATAGCTGTTTAAAAATGAGCAATCCACTCACTGTTAATGTAAAAGGGCAAATTTTATCCCTCATGTAACACCCAACAGAAGTCTGTCGGATTTACATCAGATCCTGTTCATAACATTTGCCATTTTTGTTTTGGAAAACAGTTCCATATTGCATTATTCTTCCCACAGATGGCTGTGTAGTTTTGCAATATTGTACAGGTTCACTAAAACCTTGACAACCAAGATCCAATTCCATTCCAGACATTCATGCTTGCTAGCTTAATAAGAACACGGTCAATTATTATCCTTTTAATCCCACTGCATTTCCCTGAGGAGCAAGGAAAATACTTCATGGCTTGGCATATCAGGATTCTGCAAATCCACTGCTACTATTTCAATCCTGATGCTCATATGGAGTGGGAAAGCAAGTCTTGAAATTACTCTGGAATTTGAATTGAGGTAGATAAGAAATTAGGCCATGGTATCTCAGAAAAGTAGTGAGAGTAAATGAGGGTAAGAATAAATGTACACAGCCAGCATAGTTGGCTTTTGCTGAACTTGGAGACTATCAATTTCATTTTTACTCCTATTTGGATATTCTGAGAACCAAAAGTGTCCCTATTGTATCCTGACTATATCCACTTTGAATCCACCATGGCGATCTGTTGCTCAAAACTAAGACAGAAAATAGCAATTCCTCTGTTCTTGGTAGATCACAGAGGAGAGGAAAGCTTCCATTAGAAGTCTCTGCTCTGGTAGACTTTCAGTCTAGTAAGTAATGAGTAACATTGCTGTTCCACTTCAGCAGGCTGTCAAATTAAATATGTTTCTGTGATGACGCTTCTGGCATAGTTGGCCTAATGCATATGCAATTCATGTATTCAAGTAAAATAAAAATGAAATAGCGTGCACAGTGAGTGTGTGAGCTGGAAAACTTTATGCAATTTCTGTGACTAAGGTAGGTGACGGGTGTTGTGTTTCACCTGGAGCAGGAGGAGAGGCCTCTGGTGTTGAAAGTTGTAGCACGAGTATAGCCAGGGTTCCTGAAATCATCAGAAATGTTCAGCCTACGTGCCTATCCCCTTGGCACTGAGAGGTAGAGTGAGATGAACTGCAATGGCTTCAGCTGTGGGACACATTAGAGTTCACTAATGCAGACATCTCTGGAAATAAACAGCAAAACCTGCATTGCAAAGTGAATGGCAAAAGCCTGACTTTGAGATGTAGAAATACTTGAGTGAAGTCAAAATCTCCACAGGCACCTATGAGTTTTGAACTATTTTTCACAGGGGCCTTGATGCTTGTTCTAGCTTTTAGCAACTGCTGACCAGAAACAGAGACAGGGCTCTTTTACAAGCCATATAGGAGCTGTTGTAGCTGACTGACTCTGGGAGCTTACAAGGGCTACAAATATAGGAAAGCTTTTCTTTTATAATGCTGTTTTGCCTTGTCTCTCTTAGCGGTTATACTAAGCATCATTTATTGTTGAAACAAGGGCTAACCCTGATCCAGTATAAGATCCTAGATTTTTATTTCACAGAGGTGATAACTGCACAACCCTCTCTTCCAGCCAGACAGGAATGAAAAATGTTGAGTGAGGTAGACTAGCCTCTGCTTACTGTTTTGCAGTTGAATACTTTGTGTGCTGGAGGGCATGAGGCAGGGAGGGAAATGGCAAACAAGACTGGGAGACCAAGGACATCTGCTGCTTGAAGACAAATCTGGTGTAATTGGTGTAACTGAAATGTGTCCTGTTCAGGAAATAGGCTGTACTATTACATTATCCAGATACAAAATATAAGGACAGGCAATCTTCACTGGGAAGAGAGGAGGAGATATGACCATCTGAATGAAGGGAGGACATTATGCTGAAAACAGCATAACATTCACATAGATGGCAACTAAGAGACACCTTGAACTTGAGGCTGAAGACTGAAATGGTAAAACAAGCATAACAGAAAACAATTACAGATCTCCCAGGGTTGGGTGAAAAGACAGATCAGTAAATATTTATGCAGACAGGGAACTGTACTTGGGCTAGGGCATTGATCATATGAAACTGCAATTACTCTGACATTGACTGGAATGAGAATTACAGAGGGATTTAGGAAGCTGGAGCTGTGTGTATTGACAGATTCTTTCTACCCTGCTGCGTGACAACCAACAAGATTAGAAGCCTTTTGGTAAAAGCTGCAATGTCTAGGCAAGGCAGCACATCTGCTGATGCCAGCACTCAGGCCAGAATGACATTAGCTGAAAGTTAGGATGGAAGGAAATTGATGTTGAGTGTGAGTATGATTCTGATTTCCAGATGTAAGGAAATCCATGTTCCACTGTATTCTGTGGGCTGTAAATTTTGGGTGAATTGAAGTGGACATCATTTTACTGGATAACATAAGAGGTTAGTTTTCAAGACTACAGGTCCTGACATAGGTTTGAAACAGAATCACTGACCCTAGTGGGGTTTGGTTGTATTTGCCTTAAACTTTTGAGAATATACAGCTGATGCAAATATAATTTCTAACTAGGATCAGGGAAGTAGACAGCAAGTATCTGGCCAAAATTGCAAAGGCCTAGCTTTTGTAAAGGACAAATGAAAAAGGAGATTATGCCTGTTAACTAAGAGATTACAAAACACAGGAAAATGACAGGCCCAGAGCACAATTTAATTCAGCTTGGTTTTATCAGACAAAAGGAAATAATGTGGTGCTTTTAAAGAAAAATGTAAAGAGATGTTGAAAATAAGTAGATCTTTCTAATGATCAAATATTAGATTGAGATTAAATAATCAGGATTTATTGTCACTGAGACATGTTACTGCAGTTATAGTAATCACATCCACCAAAAATGTAACTTCTCCAGGTATCACCTGATATATACCACATATATGCACATTAGTTTCCAGTAAAAGAGAAAGGGACAATAGCTTTTTGGACCTTTTCATTTTCCTGCTAGTCATGTTGTTTCTGATACACTTGAGTTGTGCTGTGACACCCGTCTAAGTTATTCTCTCACTAAAAGCTATTAACTCATGATTTAGTGTGTTCAGCCAAATAGCCTTGTATTTGCTTTGATGTTTTTATGACTGTATCAGGGTAAACCCAAGAAGGTGACACAGAAGAAATGAACCTTTAAAGCTGTATCAGATGGCTACAATATAAATCTAAACATTGATATCATATCATATCATATCATATCATATCATATCATATATCATATCATAATCATATCATCATATTCCTCCTATAGTGAAGTTATAGGAGGAAAGTTTACAAAGAATGTAAAAATGTGTTTAAAGAAACTTACTGAAAGCAAACTCTGAATAAATACTGGCTAGTGGGACAAAAATCTTCACCCTTTCTCTTGCTCAAATAGTGCAGTAATGTTTAACAGTAACACTTTTTCATATGTATATGACAGAACGCTATAAAACAAATACATATTAATGCAAAGTCTGTCATTTCTCACTTTGGACTGTTATGAGACAGGATGGTAGAAGCTTAATGGAGAAATAATGCTAACCTCTTCCATGTTGTTTTCCTTCACGCCATGGCAGTGTGTTTCCATCCAAGTGACATACACTGTGGTACCTGGTGTTGACATATATTTTCTAGCCACCAAGAAACTAAAGGCTGCTTTTAATTTACATATTACATCTGAAAGAGAAGTTGCTGCTCTCCTTAGGGATAGACTATGATAGTTACCCAAATGCAAGTGCACTTTTTTTTAAGCCAATGGAATCAGTGGAGATTGGTTGCATCCACAACTAGCTGAAACTGGACTAGCTTTTGTAGATGCACAAGAATTGTTGCGTGAAAGGCAATCTCTGTCCTCCAAACTGTGGGTGAGGTGAATTTGCTCCACAATGCTCCAGGCTGTGTTAATGTGACTTTTCAGCTTCTTGGCTTGAAATACAGTTAGCCAGCTTGCTTAGATCCCACAGAGAGTATGCCTACATTTATTTGCAAAATGCCTTCTTGCCACAGTGTGATCCAACATAAGATATTGATCTTAGAGTATTCTGTCTGCAGAGCTTCAGTGTGAGCCTAGAGTTCCAAGGGCCTGGAATACATCTGCCTGGAGGATGGAGGATTGCATGATGTGGAAGTAGTTAATGCCAGCCTGCAAAAAGACAGCTTGAGGAGTTGTTCTTGCTGGGTAGAAATAGTTAAGACTGACAAGATGGGGATGAATACTTTTTCTGTGGGATGCAGATGACAGCAGTTTTTCACTGAGGTCAAGGAGGCTGTTTTCTGCATGTCTTTCCCTGTCTCCTAAACGCAGTTCTGTGTCTCTTTGGAGCTTTCTTATTTCTGCAGAGGGAATCACTGCCATCTCCTGGTCAAGCAACAGAGAATAATAAAATCCTTCCACCCACTCATGAGCTGTACCATTGCCCCACTCTGTAGAAGCAGGGATTTTCAGTGGGAATCCCTATGGGCTTGGTGCAGGCCATTCCATGACTATTATACCAGTTATTTATCTGAGCATTCAGAGAAAAAGGGAATACTTAATTCATTGTAGGATAACTGTCTGGTCCAACGAGTCCTGACTACTCAAATTTGTACATTTGTTCCATCATTGGTGTAATATGTAAATGGAGATGAATCCATTATTTGTGCTCTAAAAGCAGGACAATTTAAGTACTCTTTCCTTAGACAATGCCTGAAACTTCTTTAATGATACCCTTATGGCTCAACAACACTCCTTTTTGTTACAGATCCACATAAATTCTATCTGTACTTTGTTTTGCTTCCTGAAGTGACCATATCAACACAGGTCAAGAGCATAAAAATCTGTTGGAGTGAATGGCTAAAGGCACAGCTGGATGCCATCAGCCCTATTAACTAGCCATACAGTGCCAATAAATGCCTTATGCTTTCCTTGCCATTTAAGAAATAGAAATATCCCTGTGACTGCATGGGAAGAGACAAAACTATTTCCTTTAATTTATTAGGAACAATTGTTTACATAAGACCTTTATGCCTCTCCTAAAAATCTAATCTTCAGAATGATTACATTTTCTGTGATCTTTCTTCATCAGAAAACTCTAACTTATATTTAAGTCAGCTTAAATATTTATTTACCCAAATACCAGTTTGGAATGAGCGTTTCCGAATTTTTATCTTCTAATAACTTGCCTTCATTGTGACCTCTGAGTTTTTAGCCAGAAGTAGATTTAAAAACCCACTTGAATATAGCCACTTTGGAGTGAATCTGCCAGCTACTGCTATATAAAGGTTGCACTTCAAAATGTCAGTATGCATTGTACCTTGTGTGTCTGGAAAAGATTAATGGGTAAGGGGGTAAAGCTGGGAAGTACCAGTACAGTATTTTGAGACTCTGGCTTGTGTATTGCAAGGAAAAAAAGTACTTAAAGAATGAGACCAAGGCTTTGCAACCATTTAACATTTAGATTCATTGTGTTTGTTCACATCCTTTCTGTGCTTTAAGTCCACAGCTCTCTCAGTCGACTGCATGAAAGAAAAAATTTGGCCAGAAGTTGACACCACTTCTCAACAAGATTAGGAGCAACCTTTAATCTCATTTTTTGTTATTCCTGGTTCCCATTCATATATACAATGAAGGACAATAGTTTTTATTACCCACCATATAGTCCATGGGACGTTCAGGATAAAGGATTTTGTGTATAATGGTTTTCATCTTTTTACTTCTTAAAGAGTAGAGCCTATTTTACAGCGTTCTTTCTCATGCTCAGTAGGCTTCCGCTCATCCCCTCATCTGTTTCTAGTAAACAAATTATCTGAACATTTTGTTATGCCCCAAAGATGCATACATCTGTATCATACGTATTAGCCAAATGTTCCAAAAAACCCCCATGCAGCAGAACAGATAATCGTAAAAGGCTTCTCACCAGGAAATAATTCAGAAGAAATCAAACCTAACCCTGGTAAGTTTTGGGGTTTTTTAATTATCTTTAGTAGACACACCAGATGAATTCAGATTAAGACTTTGACCTGTCTTTGATATAAAGTCCAACTACAGCAGACAGCAAAGCAGGAATGGTGGCAGATTTAATCATGGATTTTACCCACATTCAGCAGGCCAGCAGGGCACTCATTTCAGACACTCATAAGATTATTCTTTCCCCATGAAATCCTCTTGCTGCTTTCTGGTTCACTGACACCATCTGAAAATGTATTCTGATCTGATATGGTACCACTAACAAAGGAATTCTCTCTGGCCTTCATCAATAATGGAAGTTGCAAGGGATTTCACTTCTAAACTGGTAACTGATCTTTAAAGTCACTTCAAAAAAACACTTGCCAATCTTGCTGAGCTGTGAGTCAGTGAAAGATTGCACCTGTTTTCCTGTTCTCTCCTACAATGCCTGCTGCTCTTAGTCAAAGGGCAGAAACCAGTGAACACAAGGAATGACTTTCATCTTAACTTTTCCTGTTTAAAACCGGAAACCTTCAGGCCTATACTTTACTAGTTGTCTTAACGGTACAGAGCCATCACGCGTAGTAGGCTCCACTAGTAGGCTCCGTAGTAGGCTCCACTCCGCGTAGTGTCCCCTTCTGCTGAAAAAAAGAAATCATTATAATCTTTTCACAGGGTCCTTCATCTAGCTGACCCCCCTCATTTCCTTGCCTCCTTTCAGCTTTCCCTCCCTAAGGTTTAAAACTGATGTCTGTGATCACTATGCAAAAGATAATGGATGTTACCAGCAGTTTTCAGTGTGCCTTTGGAGGAGGTGCAGAGCTGACAGGGTGTGTTACCCATCTGTTCACTGTCAGTTTGTCACAAAGTCTGCCCGTGTTTACCAAACAGCATTCAAGGAGGGAAGGATAAAGGGAGCCCTCCAACTTTACACTGAAGCAGATGAGAGAACTGGCATGAGCTGTTTGTTCAGCTGGAGCGTCCTGAGCTGCACCAGGGATGTTGTGATAAGCCCCTGGCAACGGTAAGAGCCTTGGCTGCCCGCAGCCTTCTTCATAGTAATGACAGTGCCTGTGGCTCTACCCCTCAACTAGCCATCAGGAAACTCTTTACTTAGGTATGTCTGTGTGCAGAGTTCCAGAAAGGTGAGTACCGGGTTTTCCTGAAGTATCTCAGAGTGAAGTTCCACCCATGGAGAACACAGTACGGAGAGGAGGAGAGGAGAGATGCTTCTTCTGGTCCGCACTCCCTGCTTTGCTCCTGCACCTAGTGGAGATTCGCTGGACCCTGCTGTGAGCTGATTCAGCTTGCTAACTGAGCAGAGAGCACACGCCAGCAAAAGAGTGAAGAGATTGTTGCTGAGCTAGCAAGTTGAACCAGTTCACAGAGAAGTGGGATGAGTGCCAAACCTGGCCCAGGACACGCCAGAACTACGAGGCTGGAGCCCTTCTCTTCAGCTGCAGCACCAAATTTCCGAGTACATGTATGCCCATGCTCTCAGGCAACTCCCCCATTTGACCTTACATTTAAACATATATGACTGCTGTGCCAAGCAGCATCTAGAATCAAAGAAAGATATTTTCAGGGAACTAAAATGAAGGGGAATCTGTTGGTTTCTGTAGAAGTTCTGTCTAGGGAAAGACTAAATAAGAGAGAAGGATTTCCCTGTTGCCAGATGTATCAATCACATGGGTGCCCTCTGTCTAAACTGTTGAAGTTTTGTGGCTCTGCAAAGACAGTAATTTATTAAAAATCTCTTCCATTTAAGAGAGAACATTGAGAAGAAACTATATTTTAAAAAAGAAAATAAATTATTATTTTTACAATCTGGCATATTTTCATCTTTGTTCTGTCGCATTCCCCATTAAATCATGCTCTAGCGCTTACTGCAGGACTGAAGCAGCTGTGTATAGTGTGATCTGAATGCAGGGAAGCAAAATCTCCTTCCCCTTATACTGACTATAATTCTACTGCTTTCAATGGAGATGTATTATAAAAAAAAAATTGCTAAAAATTTCTTAGTTCCTGTTGATGAGATTCATCTGCAGGATTAGCTATTGATCTTTTAGTGGTGATTTTTATTTTAATATCAAGTTATTCCTCCTGTGAAGAAGATGGCTTAAATGCCAGGGGAAAAAAATGCATCCTGACATGCTTTTGTGAAGCAATCATTTCTTAGGTGTTTTCAGTCAGGAAATGAAACAAAGAATGTCTCAGTCTTCCCTCTGGCTGTCCCATGATCTCCACTGTTTTGTGGAAAAGAGGAAAAAGAAATCAGGTGATTAAAATCCTTTTAAATCCTGCTCTTTCAGAGACTGTTATCTTCCTCTTTTTTTTTTAATTACAAGAGCTGATGAACTGTAAGGGATTGGTCAGAGAGAGAATTGTGCACATAGCCTTACCATCTGACTTAGTTAATCTTCCAAATTGCAATCCGTCTGAGTGCTAACTACAGTGAACTTAATGGAATACAAGGTTAAATTGAGAAACTAGAAACAAATCCTGTCTGCAGGCCAGTCAATAACTGAATAGTTAGACAATGCCAAACCCCTGCCACTTTAATGCAATTGAAGTGTATGGAAAAGACATCCTCTTTCAGCACCTACCAGCAGCTTCCATTACAGGTGATAGCACTCTGAATATATTCAGGCCATACTGGTGTAAAAAGGGGAAAGGAGTGGGAATGGACAGTTGTCCTCTCTTTAAAATCTGTTTTGAGGGGTTTTGTAGTTTTAAACAGATTGCAGTTTACTGTGTGTATCAGTTTTGGGACACATATAAAAGCTCTTAATATGTTTGAAGATTTTTATGGTCTGTCTAAAACTCGTGAGACTTAACACTTTTGAGGGTAGTTATGAGGAGTCTCTCTAGCAGTTCATCAACTGTGTCCTGTCCAGATGAACAAAAAAGTAGTATTTCTGGAGTTGTATTATGCAAAAAATCATGTGAAGGACATAACGAGCAAAAAGATATGGACAGTTAAATTAATTTTTAATAATCACTGTTAATAGCGTTCATTCAGTTGTATTGATCAAAAATTGCTTTCTGAAAACAATTTCCTGTGACTGCTTAGGCTGTATTTGCTTATTACTCATTTGCTTATTACTCATTATTATATTAATAAGTGGGAAAATTCATTTGGAGAAAGAGAGAGCCTAGGAGTGATTCCCTGCATTTCCTCTGGCTTTCAGGGGCAAGAAGCAATTTTGACTGTTTGAGTGTCATTCAATTGCAGTAAAGGACAGCACCAGGAAACCAGCGGGGCAATCTGTGTCGTCACGACAGGGGCTGATGGATCTTTACATAAAAAAGCTGTATTCTATATGTGTCTCTTTTGGAAAGCTCGTTATTTTATGGGTGTGCATAGCTGGATGGGTTTTGAAATGTCCTGCTGACAAAAACAGCCAAATTAGCCCAGTGGAGCTAACTGAATATTTACTTCTTTTCTCTCTTTAGGGGATCCAACTACTCCAGACTGCATTGCAAACCTGGGCTACTGTTCTTAATATCCTTTCAGCTGTAGATATAGGCAGCATAATTGTAAAGTGATAGTGGAAATTTCTTTGCTTGATAGGGATTTTTTAGTTTTAATTCTACAGCCCCTGCCATTTTTTTAGGCTCTGACAATGGAAATTTCAGATTCACATCTAACACGGCATTAATTTGGAAGAGGGCACTCTGTCCTTTTATGAGTTTCCTTAAACATGAATCCAGAAGTAGATTTTTGACTGTGATAAACACTTACACAACTTTAATGGTTACCTAGTATTTGGTTATTCTGGGTGGAGAAAAGCCTTGCATTGACTGTCTGCTGATCACGAGCAACCTTCTGAAAGATTGGCTTAGCCCAGCAGAAGTTTCCATCTGAGGAAAAAAGGAATCTTATTCTCTCCTTTTCTATCTGAGCATGGTAATTTACCTTTTCTGTGTTTAATTTCTCCACATGCAAAGAGGAATAAGGCTGTTTATCAGTCAGTAAATGCACAGCTGAGGTAGTTTCTATGGATTGCTAATGCACAGGTATGCTAAAATTGTAGCTTTAATTCCATTACTAATTGAAAATAGGGAACTTTCCTAGAGCCTTTATCAAACAGAGACATAGTAAATGGGACTGTGCTTTTGTAAGCCATGGCAACTTGTTATAAAATCTTTTCTCCTGCCTCATTTTATGTCTGAAAAGGGCAGCAGGGATTTTACTTACTGCTGCTTACACAGATATTTCCATGAGATTTAATGTATTTAACAAATTTATGAGTATTCATGAATAAAACTTAACTACTAATATGTGGTTTCCTATGGATTTTCTTCATCACTTTGAGACCAGACTCGGATGAGTCTGATCTCAGCTATTAAGGCAAATTCTAAACAGTATTCTCAACATTTTTAATGGTTATAAAAAACTAAACTAAAGGAAACTCACTTGATGAAGGGAGAAACCCAGAGCTGCTCATCAAGAACCTTTCTGGGGTATACACAGAGAGGAAAGTTAGGAGGAAAAACTGCTAACTTTGAAGTACAGGTTGTTCAGAGGTCCGAGGATGCCTACACTGCCATGCTATGACGTTATTTCTGTGCTACAAAAACCCTTCTTGTATGGCACAGGACATACTGCTTGTGCGCAGATTCTCAATGTGGTCCAAAAATGTTTCATGCCTAAACCAATACTAATTCTTGTAGTGTTTAAGACAGAGGCACCATGGATTTAATAAAGGTTTCAGCTATGGTTTCTTTCCTGTTTCTAACAATTCTAGTTTCTTTTAGGTTGCCACAAAATGCTGAACTAAAGATTCCAGGGAATGGTCCACAGAAACTCTGTAAGATTTTTCCAAAGCTTGGGTATCAAATTTTAAACCTGACTTTGTACCTCTAGTGCCTAACGATTTATTTTGTGTGATCCATACTCTGCAGTTGCTGATAGTTCATTTTATTGCCATTAAATAATTTCAGACACTCATTACTGCAACATTCTTTTGCAGCTTTTTTCAATTGCCTTTGGATTTTGTTATCCTAAATGACATTTTATAATTTTTTTTTTTCTCACCAGACCATTTATCAGATCATTGCTGAACAAGTCCTGGCAGATCCCAGGAGAGATGTGAGCAGTGTAGTGCTGATCACACCCATCCAGTGTGAAAACTACTTTGTTTCTAGTCACTCAAGAATTTAAATGCAAATTTAATGCAGTCATTTCAGTTAAAATTACATCTTGTCCTCATTTCCCATCCATACAGAGGTGAAATAGCTCCCTACTTCATAGTTTTAAACTACTGCTTAAAAAGTTGAAAACTTCTGTTGCGTTTGCATTATATGCTCAAACCTGTTGGTTGCTGCTGGTTTGCAATCAACTCTGTAACACTGATTCCACTGAATTTATTGCAACTACACCCAAGCAGGCAGAAGAAATAAGGTTCAAGGTTTGTCATTTCTTGCAGCAAGACACAACATATATTGTACCAGCTATAAAATTGCTTATTATTTCCAAAAACTATAATAAACTCCCTGAAAAATAAAACAGATGGCCACATTAACTTTCATGCGATAATTTGCAGATAAATTCCATCAAAAACCCCAGTATTCAAGCCCCTCTAATAATGCGAATTTGGTTTTTGCACATTAAAACTGTGATAAAGCCATGCTAATTATTTTTAATTATCTCAAGATGAGACTGTCACTCATGTAAGTAATTATGTAAGCAATTTAAAGCTGATATAGTAATAGTAATGCTTCTTTCTGCATTGCCTTCAATGTGCTTATAACTAAATTTAGTTTTAAGCAGGCTCAAGAAAATAATCACTGATTCAAACATTAATTACTAATTTAAATCTTAATTCATTTAAAAACAGACCTATTTTTTTGCAGACTCTGCAAGTCATTAATTGACATTTAACAAAATGAGTCATTATTTTGGCAAGGAGAAATATTTTTCTAACAGTGAATCATGACAACCAGAAGGGGTTTTTTAAGAGCTCCAAGCATTGGAGCATTGGCAGCTCAGTGAAAGCAGCTCTGTTTAGCAGCAGTTTGGCTTCTCCAGGATGACTGGAAAAAATGTGGTAACTCTGCTCTTCACAGCAGCCAGGGCACTGCTCTCTGCTTTCACTGCTGCCAGTGGGTGAGAGAGCTGAAGAAAGTGTGTCCAAAGCAAAGAAACAGCTTTATTGAGACATGCTGGAACAGGACAGAGAACACTTCAGATCAGTTTAGAAAGATAAGAATCAGGAGGTTTATTGCATTTTTTCTAATCCATTTTGAAATGGATAGAGAGTCTGAGCAATCTGTTCAGGATTTGACCCAGGACCCAGAGCCTTACAAGAGTAGGGCTGGTTTTTTTTGGAGGTTTTCTGTCTAGACCGTCTGTACCTACGAACCTCCCTTGTTAGGAACTGGGAGAGTAACAACACCCTCCAAAAACGGGACAGATTTTTGGATGTAAATTCCTTTGGTAAAGAACTACCTTTTTGATATGTAAGTTGTAAAAATTAAACCCAATGGCTAACTGGTTCTATATGTTAAGAAAAACTGCATTAATATATCAGTAATTTTTCTGATAGTAGATCTTAAGCCCCGATGAGATTATTACAATAATCACGTGCGGTAAGTGACAAATGTCACTCATGGGTTTTATCACCTTTTTCTGCAGCTAATTCCATCGCTCCATTTTGCTCACTCAAATCATATGCTTTGTAATCTCGAGGGTGACCAGGACTCCACCTAAGGGAGTGTACTGCATATTGACTACATACAGTCAGCCTTAGCAATTTCACCTTTCGCACCCTTCAGCTCCTCAAAGAACCTATCTTAGAACTGGAGAGAGCTTGCATGCTCTCCTGCTGCACCAGGCACTGCTTCAGCCTTTACAACTTGCTTCAGACAAGTTACTTCTTTTTTTGTCAAAGCCTGACGGAAGGAAAACTTTCAGCCAATATTTAGCCCTGTATTTAGTATTTATGGTCAGATTGAACTGTTTTTACCTTTCTCATTATTATTTTCTTATAAAGGCATCTGTTTTCCTCAACACCTAGCTACTGCATTTTCACTTAATTATTTGAACAAAGCAGAGAGGCCTGAACAATTCTCCATCATAACTGACCATTTGTTTCCTAGTCCAGGCTTGAGCTTTCATGATTCTATCAAATTGCCTCTGTGTCATCTTGTGACAAACTCTATGACATGTCTTTTTATTATCAATTAATAAGAAATATAGCAAAATATTTTGTTCAATCTTCAACAGCATAAACTAATATTTGTGCAGAAAAATCTAATCCCACTAATTTCATCCCATTCAAAGTCCTTCAGGGATTTTTTGTATGTGTACCAAGATCCTTTGCAAGATTAGTGTCTCCCAAATCAGAGTCACCCCAGCCTGCCAATATATGTGCTTCAAACTCAGTTATAAGACACATACACAAGGAATTCCACTCACAGCTGCCACCCAACCACAGCCAGCTCATCATAAAGCTTCTATAGTTCCCATGTTCTCCATCTTGACTCTTTTCCACCTTTTCCACACTTCCACTGTATGAGATGATCCCAGTCTACAAAATCTGCACTTGTTCTGTTGTGCCAGGCCTGATTCTTCACTTTTAGCCCTGGAAATTCTGCAGACCTAATCTCTCTTTGCTTGCAAGTTGGTCTGTGCATTGCCCTCTTCCTTAGCCACTTGAACCTGATAGCTCCCAGCACTGATTCAAACCCCAAAATTTTACATCATCAAAACAGTTTTTCTTTTCTACCTTAACAGGAGTCTGCGGTCTCCCCCACAGCTTTAGGGGACTGCACAAACAGGAAGAGTTCAGCTCTACACTGCCACTTTGAGCTGAAATCAAACCCAGCTTTCCCCTTACTACTTAAACTTCTGACTGCTCCCCGTGACATACAAGCACATCAGAACTTAAAACTGCTCAACAGAATGCAGGGAAAAGGAACTAAGGGGTGTAACAGAAAATGAGATCAACCTTCTTTCCTTATAATATAAACCAACTTTTAATAATAAAAACGTCTCTCAAGTTTTAGGTGAGAATAACACATACATTTCAGTGTAAAACAGTGCACGGTGTAAATGCCCTTGGACACCCTTCTCTGCATCTCTCATGTTGCCAGAGGCTGCAGGCATGGGCCAGGATCCTGCCCAGGCCATTCTGCAGAGCACAACTGATGGGGACACAAGCAGGGCTCGCCCAACGGGTTCTTTTTTACTTTGGGGTGTTCCTACAGTTCTTATTGTACTAAGTACATTTGAAATTCTGGATTCAGTGAAGAAACATCCATTTTTTCTTCAAATAGCAAATGGTAAGAGTAACTTTTCCAAAATTAACAAAAAGTGCATTGAAATAGAGATCTGCTCAACTGATTGCAGTCCAGTATGGACACCCAGTACCAAATCTATATCCCAAAGCTGGCAGTCCATAGGCTGTCCTAGTTCCCTGCAACACGTTGCTGCAGATCAGAGGAAACAGTTAAAAGTAAGAAATTAAAAAAAAAAAAGAGATAAAATGAAAAATAAGTTCCTTCCTGAAAATTATTTCAGTCTGTGAGAGAAGCAAATATTAAAAAAATTAAAAAACAAGATTCAGAACAAACTGCATCCCCCAACTTCCCATAAAGTTTCATGTTCAAGAGAAGATTAGAAAAATTAGAGAGGCCTTCATGTCCAAATGAAAACATCCATTAGTGTTTGAGTTGCTTCGGATGTTAATAAAATAAAATTAAACCCACTAAAAAACAAGCAACAACACAAATAAAACCCCCAAACCTTTATTTTCTAAAATATACATTACTGCAAAGCACTCCTGGGTTTCCTGACTGGGAGCTGGTTTAAAGGAGGCTGTGGAGGAACAGCAATGGGGAGTTTTTTGTACACCTGCCATGGTAGGAAGGGTTGGTCATGTTAAGGCACTCACTCCAAAAGAACATTATTTCTGTCCTGAGACTGCTGACATGCTTTGATTAGTTTCAGCCAGTAACTTGGAAAAAACTACAGTGCTTAGGGTAATACTGACAGAATGGAGAACAATTTTTCAAACAAGAAAAAATAAAGAACATTATATACATGACTCCTTTTTTCTTTTAACTTAAAAGCATCTCTAATACATCTTAATAACTGTATTAAAGACTACTTAAATATTGAAGGTTTTAAATAATGTAGATTTTTCAGTAAACTGGGAGTAGCTGTGTAACTGCCAGTATATTGGTCCCATTTTAAACAATATAATTTTTATTTTCATCTTGTACATATAATAACATGATCAAAACCACATACTATTCCACTCCACATAAATAAGTATAGTTCTTCTGACCTGTTTTAAAAACTACATCTGTTGAAATAATCAGATTATGAGACTGTATTTTTTCTTTGTAAAGTTTTCGTAAAAATCCTACACTCCTCTTCATTAGCACTGTATTCCGGAGTACACAATCACAGGGCATTAATAAAAAGAGTTAATCAAAAACCTGAAAGATACAGTAAGTAAAATGAAGTCATGATAACAAGTATTACGGAATGTATACTCTGCAGCATAGAGAGATTCTCTCACTGGGCTGAAGTGGAAAATTAATCCAGAAGAAATTCTTCATGTTCCTATTTGAATAAACCATAGATTGTGCTATTCTTTGCTCAAAAGTGCAGGTCAGTTCATGAAAAAGTGGGATTCATGAAACTACCACTAAAGGACGTTGACCAAAACCTGCTGGCAGTTAAATAGGTGCCAGGGGCAGTACAGGGAGAGCGAGGCGTGTCCAGCAGGATTTTCTGAACCAAGCCGTATCTTGAAGTCCACAACTTTCTGGTGGTTGCACAAACAAGTCACCAGGAGAACTGTGCTTTCTTGAAGCATAACCGTCATTTTCCAGACATCTGAATGGCAGCAGCATCCATTCTTGCCTGTGGTGTTTGTTTCAAGAATTTGAAGTCAAAGAAATACATGGATCCTGCATGGGCTCCAGGAGTTCAGAGGCAGATTCCTGATGCCTGGGCCAGCAGGTCCCTCTCCTCCAGAGCACAGCAGCACCATCGGGGTCAGTTCGCAGGGTCCTCGGCCAGGGCTCCTCAGAGCTGAGTGCTCTCCTGGGGCTGCCAAGAGGTGCCTCTTACTCCTATAAATCCCCCTCTGTAGGCGGCTGGCACAACCTATAGAGTCTTTAGTGCAGAGTAAGAGTAGGGAATTAAAAATCATAGGGACAATGACAAAGTTACTGGATTCACGTACGAGGGCCAGCAGCTTCTTTGTTATTCTGCAAGCTTTAGAGGTAATGACATATCAAGAATACTCTTATTTTTAATCTTAGTAATTGCAAGTTTAGAAGTGCCACTAGCCATTCATTAATTAAAGTATTTACAATCACTGTTTACAATATCATTTGAGACTCTCCATCACTTCCTCTTAATTTTGGCTCAGTTTGGTTCTTCAACAGTCCCTTCTCTCTTTTTCTATTTATTTTGATTTTAAACCCAGTTCAGCATTTTACCTGAACAAAAAAGCTCTCCCTGTCATACAGGCTGAGATACCAAACACACAAAAGAACATATCCTGCTTGTTGACATGCTTGAACAAATCTTAAAATTAATAATCATCTTCTCAGAGAAATTTTTTGATTCACAAGATTTACAAATTGAGAATAGTGGTTAAACACATGTTTAACCACTAAGCACATGATGACTTGTCATTCATGTATGATTTTGTGAGCTTTTTCTTGGCTTTTTCTTCTTTACATCAGAATAAATTCAAGTCTTTTATAACTTCTCTTTCAAGACAGCTATTACAGATTTGTGCTAAGAAATATAATCCTGGGAGTTAATTCACCAGATCTCCTTTTAACTTTGCTCAGTTTTGTTTTGCATTATGATGGAACCCAGTAGGAACACACATATCTGTGCTTTATTGCCCTGAAATAATCCAAGTAAATAGATCTGGAATTTATCACTGTGATTTAGAGTGTACTCAAAAGAAAAAAATTCCTGATCTTGTGATTTTTTTAAAACTGCTTCTTTTTGAAGCAGATGTGGTTATGGCCATATCAATGGAGCCAAAGTAATGTGTGGCCATTAATATGGCAAAATAACTACACTGCCAAAACACTGATGGATGGCACCCAGGCCATGGTACAGAAACCAACACTATTGTTTCATTTGTTTTTGAAATAAAATCCAACAGAAGGAGAAGGTTCTAAATGCAAAATTTTACTCTTTTCTCTCTGAGAAAATGAACCAAGACTGTTAGAGGGAGCATCACCAGTGTCTCTAAAGTTTAAAATCATTTTCTATAAACATTTTGAGTGGACAGGAGAGAGAAAAATGAAAAAGTAAAAAGAGTAATTTAGGCTAACTCAGAAGTCTTAATGGGTGAATAAGATATCAGTGTTTAAGGATGTTTTCTTAACACTGAACCAATGTGCTCTTTGGAGGACCCAGGCCTAGCAAACACATTTGTTCTGTCTGAAGATATGACACAGACTTTGCTGGACCTTCTCTGATGCTGATTCTTGTAGGCCAGAACTGTTTTGCCTTCATGTAAGCAATGCCATTAACAACAGCAGAATCAGAAGTTTCTCTGGTATTTGTACAGATAGATTCTGTATATATCATCATCTAAACCATGACAAATTGTTACTGCCATTGTGAGAAAATGCTGTGTTACAGTTTATTAAAGAACATTCTTTTCTCTCTGAGAGGTGAAATTGGAAGAAACTGACCATAGATACTTTACTTAAAAGTAACTGTATTATTCTCTTGTAGAGAGAGATGAACACCTCTATCTCCTGTTAGGTGCAGCAGGATTCACAAATGTACAGTACTTTTCAAAGCTGCCTTCTAGACAAACCCATTTATAACCATGGGCAACTGAGGTTCCTTGGGGCTGAATTGCTGTGTGGTTACTCTGGAAGTGCTTACTCTTAAACCAGCTCTGCCAGAACTAAACCATCAGATTCTTGTAAGCACACTACTGTATTATCTTTGCATATCTGCAGTCAAATTTGCTGTTCAGGAATTTTTCTTTCTAAACATTCCAGAGATGACTGCCCATCACTAGCTTTGCCAACTCATAGTCCAAAAAAGATCAGTTATGTTTGATTCAGAAAATGCAGAAACCCTTAAATCTGATGATCTGCAAATCAGCAAAGGTGATTAATCTATAGTGTGTACTTGGTTTAGTACAGGGAGAAAAAAAAAAGATTTTTTTTTTCTTTTTTTCCAGTATTGCTACTAAGATCATCTTTGGTTATAGCAGGAACTCCAAAATTGTTACAGAAACACAATCAGCACTCAGAGAGAATGTATAATATGTAATAACCTACCGAGGTGCATGCTGTGGCATTTGGTCCATCACCTTCAGATTCTTGGCAGAGATTTCAACCCTTGGTCCCTGTGGAAACAGAGAATTTATGGTACCGACAGTATTGAAAAAGCAAATGACCCTTAGGAAAAAATATTATAATGGGAGTGTGGTTCCTATTTGAGAATCCATTAACTACTTCTAAAATATTTGGAATCCATTGGATGGATACAATTATCATCTATGCTTACTTAAAAGATAAATTAGTCCCAAACTACTTTACAAGCATTGCTGTCTAGCACTAGGTAATTTCTGCTATGATTGAGACTTGGTTTTTTTCTGTACAGAAATTGTCTTAAACATTCTGCACATTCTCTCTTTTCTAACCATCAAGGCACACACAACATACACTGAGGCATAGGTCTTAATTGCTGTAGGGGCTGTACATACAAAAGTTAACTTGTTTCTCTCACACACAGGTGTAGCTACTAAGCCATTTGTAGGAGCTGGGACTTGTAGGTTTGCAGTGCACAAAGTAACATGCCACAGCACAATAAACTGGTGTTTGCACCACGATGGACAATGGTGGCATGCAACAGCCACGTGCAAACACTCACCTGCTTTCGCATGATGTCTGTAGCTTGCATGATACACTTGGGCAGGAGTCCATGGCTACGGGCCAGTATGGCTGCTTGCTCCAGAGACACACTTAGTGTACTCCTGAACGAGGGAACAAGAGTTAGGAAACCACAGATCGTAGCTTAGAAAGAATAAATAGGCATGTGCAGAACACTTACCTGTTAAGTATATTGCTTCTGTTAGCTATTTACTTCTCCAGATTTTCTTACATACAAAACTATTAAATTACTTCAGTCTTGCTGCACCTGGATACTAAAATTATTTGAGTCTCCAGCATCATTACTACAAGGCTGCTGTGTGTCACTGCTCTTCTACATTGATTCATTTCAAAGGGATTCACAAATTAATCTTTACTTTTGAGACACTGGCAGAATAGTGGTGTGTTTCAAAATCAATGTGTGCACATACTAAGATTCTAAAGCTATTTTTGAGCAACTTCCTACATTTTCAGTGTGCAACTGAAGACAATGCTGACTACAAGTTCTATGCAACGAGATCACTTGGTCAGTTGCATTGGATGAGGCACTGAAACACAAAATCTTTTTTGTCGATACTACTTGTTAACAAAAGTATTAAAAGTTACAACCTACCCTAAAGTAAAGATGGCAGAAAATTTATGTCCTTATTACATTCCCTTAAAATTTCCCTTATTTTGCTTTGAATAGGATCAGATCTCTGGAAAGAACAGAAGCTGCCATCACAGAAGTAGCACACAGGTTTAACCCTCACTCACCTCTGCATCCCAGTGGCGCACATGGTGATCTGACAGGCTCCCAGCCGGTAACAGAGCTCAGAGGATATGGGCAGCAGGCCAGCCCCTGATGAGGCACTGCTGGAACATCCTGACTGTATTGGCTTTGTACTAATGAAAGATTTCAGCAGCCTGCAAAGCTCATCCATTGCATTGATAGGGCGAATAAGCTAAACAAAGCAATAAAAAACAACCTGTAGTGCATTAACACCAAGCTATAAAGACGTTTACAAGTCTTTACACTATTGTTTAAGCATAATATTCTACACGAGTGTAACTGCCATTAAGTGACAACTATATACAATATATATGAACTTTGGAAGTGGCAAAATAAAATTACTTATACTTGGGACAATTTTTTATCACAAATCACACAGATTATTTACAATGTGTATTACAATTGCAAAGATGTTCCCTGCAGTAGCATTTTAATGCTTTACATGCACATATCCACATCACCTGCCCAGTTAGACAGACTGCCGACACTTGAGATGCTGGGCAGCATCTCTTTTCTTGTTTTCTCTGCAACAAAGTGCACAAAGTGAACAAAGCGTAACAAATTGCAAAATGAACATTTATTCGTTTTCATGAACCTGTGGGAGAGGAAAATGAGCCCATTCTGGCTGGAATCAGACACCGTGTTTGGCAGGAGTGGGCAGGGTCACACAAAGTCTCCTTCGTGCTGCACTGAAGGGGGTTTGTGTCTACCCAGGTTTTGAACATTTTCTTCTCAACAAAAGAACTGTAGCCAAGCTTCAGAGAAATTCAGATCCCCCCTTTAAGGTTGGGAATATTTTAAATGCTGTCTGTGTTTGTATAGATCTGCCATGAAGGTATCCCACAACTGGAATTTTAGAGATGTTGAAATAATACTTCCATGAGAGAATTTATTGCAGAAATAAGCACAGAAACAATACCTGGTCAATCTTCACTGCAGTAGTATTGGAATCAGTGGGCAAGTTTGATCTCTCTAGGTAAAATGTCCTGCAAAAAGGCCAGCAGGTACTACATTAGTTGGGTTTGTCCACTTCAAGCACATATATGTACACTATCTTGTATAAAACAGCTGAGAAGACTAGGCTAAAAATAGTGCACTTGAAGATCCGCTTCCTTACTGAACCACTGAGATTGCAGTAATTTACAGAGTCTGTACTAACATATTCCAAATCCCCATTAAGAAAAATATAATTCTAGCTCTGCACGAAATTCTGAGGTCAAATCTGCATTCCTTCTGAATGGGCTAAACTGCTGGGAAAAAATTATCAAGTTTCCCACATAATGAGGATCTCCAAAAATCCTATTTGTAAAAAAACCTCATCAGGAATGAAATATCTCTTTCATTAAATTTTAAGGCCCTTAACAAGGAGTGCTCTGAAATTTTCAATGTCTTTTAAGGTAAAGCAGAAGTACAAAATACCTGAGTTTACGGTAGTATTGCTGCACTTTTTCAAGTGAAACACCATTAATTTGCTGTGGGAGTTCTTCTAGAGATGAACCAGCTGGTTGTGATTGCCCCTCTGTGCTCTCCAGAGCTGAAGAAGAAAACACTTTACTAAAGCTATGTTATTAGTGTTTTTTTAAAATTCATTTATTTATCTCTGTATCATCTCATTGCTCAGCAGAATACTGTTGGACCACGTCAAGGCTGATTCTGTTACTCTATAAATTTAATGTTTTTCCCAGTATGGGAGTACAATGGTAGTATCACAGAGGTGAGCTTCGCAGAAAGCAGTTCTCTCTGACAGCAATTACTCCCCTTCAGTGGTCCCTTGAAAAAATTTCCTGTGTTGTATTTTGGGTGAATATTTGCTTATCAAGTTGATTTCTAGCCCAGATGATTCTGTCACGGTGTTAGTTTTTCAAAATACTTCTCTGTAGCCTGGGCACATCTCTTGATCCTACCCCAGATCAAACTATCCATGTAGTCCAGTATAATGTCTCGATGGCTGAGGCATAAAAAAGCCCCAAACAAGCACATGTTCTCATGACTGTCTAATTCTAAATTCTAGCAGTCCCCCAGGGCTTCCTAAAATAGAAATATCTGCTTCCTAAGTAAGTTTGTAGGTCTCAGCTACTTTTTTAAGAGCTTCATGGTCATTTTTTGGTTTTTAATCTTTCAAAATCAGTAGTTCGCTTTTTTTCCCCCCAAGAAAGCTTTTTACAGACACCTTTTGTAAAGAGCACTGTGTGCAGTTTCAAGGTTCCCCCATTCTGAAACCGAGCAGGCAGCTTGGAGAAGTAGTAGCTGTCAAGATAAAAGATAACCTTCAAGGCTTGACGACTTCCTTCGATGTGGTAGACGACATGAGTATCTGGAGAAATAAAAATAAAACACTTGCTGCTTTACCACAGCAGGAGAATTTTGAAACCACTGCTATCTGAGTTTGTTAGATTACCTAATGACATATCACATCGCCGTAAGGTGAATATGGGAGAGCCTTTATGGAAAGAATGCAGGCTCTGAAATTTTATATTTAAAAGATCATAGTTAGTGTAATCTAGCATGATGTTTGATCCAAATACAGTAAATATAGTTAATAATTAGAATCCCATGTTGTTTCATGGCATTTCATATCCAGTAGGCATGAAAAGAGAGATCTGGCATGGTAAGACACTGGACACTGAAAAGCTGGGAATTCACCACAGGGAGCGAGGTGCTAATCCTCGGTCATATCTCCTCCCCCTGCACAGAATCACACAGATGAGGCACACTGGCACAGGCCACAACTACACAGCACAGAACATACACCACCATTCCATTGAGTCAGTCCTGCTTTAGGGGCTGTGTGCTTGCAGGGGAAGCTGAGGGAATACAGCAGTGCTTCAGAGAAGCTGCCCAGTGCTCTCCAGGCGTGACATGGTCTCTTAGATTTACTATCATAGAGGAAATTAATCCATAGAACATAAAAAAAAAAAAAAAAAGTGCCTCAAAGAAACAGAGAATACTCACTTGCTACAAGACATCCATCCAGCTGCTTGAAAAAAAAGGCTACTTTGTCTAGTTCAGCCAGAGTAACCTGGATGTCTTCCAGCATGGTGCGCTCCTCCTTCTGTAGGGCAAGGCAACAGATACAAATAGGTTATTATCTGCCAGAAGATGAGTGACGGGAAGGTACCGTTGTTATGGGCATGTTTTGGTTCAGGACACCTAAAGCAGAGTACAGAGCCTTCCATTAGCTCCATCCCAGCCAGGAAATCACTAAAAGCTTTTTAACTTTGTGATACAACTTTAACCACCCTTTGCTTAGATGTCATTTGATGTGATTCATGGAGTAGAGAGGGTTAAAAACAGAGTAAGTTTGAAGGGACCTCTTTCTCCAAACTTTATATCTACAAATGTGAAGAACAGCTGATCAGTTACTGCAAAATAAATACTGATACCTTCTATGCAATGCAAACAAATAGCAGCTACACGCATAGATAGTTTGGACTGTATTTTATAAAAAAATCTCCACACTCAATCTACAATGTCTACAAAGCGGAGGAAAAAAACTCCCTTCTCTATAATATCAGAGCTACTTGTCTATTTTATGCCTCTCTTTTCTTAGTATTTTTAGAGTTTCAGCAGCTGATCTCCTGTAGCTGTGGCTCATCTGTTCATTAGGTGCAAATTAACTATGCAAGCACAGCTCCTCTCCTTAGACATAGTGCCTCAAGCCCCAGCACCATAGACCTCTCACCACAAAGACTGAACTCTGTTTGTCTGAGCTCCTTCAATACTCAGAACTTCCTCACCTGTTTGGGAGATGCATGTCCTCACCAGGGGGTGGCAGAGGACACTCATCCCACCAACAACTGGGCACTAAGACCTCTAAATGCAGCAGCATTACTCCAAATATAAAAGCTGACTGTTTTCTATAGTTTTCTAGTGTGACAATGGGTCCAGCATTTGTGAAGAGGTGAGTATGACTGGATAAGGAATATGGCACTTGGTTGTCAGCTGTAGAAATCTCCGGAGTTTGCAGGAGTGAGAGTCTGAATACACTTCTGGAATGCACGTAAGAGGTTCCACAGCTCTGGCTGTGCTGAGTGGCACAGAATCACACAGGCAAATGTAAGCAGACCCAAGGATACCACAATTCTTATTCTTACCACGATGGGGGAGAGAAGAGACTGGTAGTTCAGTAAAACTCCAGTGGCTGCTATCTGTTCCAGCCATTTTCTGCTGGCATCTCTGCTGCTCTCTTCATATTCCCCATTGTTGTTGTACCGATAGTTGAGAGCAGCCAGCAACTGCTCTGAAAAGGTGCAAACAGCAGCCACAAGAGACTGACAGAAGATGGAATCACGTCTCAGCTGTAGCTCAGTATCTGTCAGAGAAGGGAGAGAAGCATGAAGAAGTCATGAATACACTCATCTTCCTTCTCACTGCCAACAAAGTAGTTTGTGTTTGTGTGTGTGTGTGCACATGATGTTTGGCTTCTGCTGTAGCTTTGCACTGACTGCACAGAAAACCTCTCCTTGCTGTGTGATCTGGGTGGATAGATAAAGACAGCACAGCTGGCACATGCGCATGTTTCGAAATTTTCTAGTCCAATTGACTGTTCATTACTCCCTCTGCCATCTGCAGGAAAGGAACTCCCATCCTTCTGACAGGAAAGGAACTAACTACTGGAAAGTAACTAACTCCTTAGTTACAGCCATATCTGGATTGATTCATTTGTTTTTAGGTTTACAAGTGCAAGAGAATTATTGAAAGAAGGTCTCCGCCATTACTTCTCTCCTGGGCTATTAATCTTCACCCATCCATCTGTATTTTGTGGGCTTCCCATATGCCTAATGCATTAACTGGGCCCATCCATACAGTACCAATTGGTTTGTTTCTTGAGAGAATTTCCCCTATGTTAATTTTGCTTCCAGTGTGCCTGCCAGGCAGCCACATGCTGGTCAAATCAATCTTGTCATGCTTCAGGGGATTGCAGGCCAGAGAGGCATATGAATAAGTAAAGAGTTACTTCCCAGGCACCCCCAGCCCCTCCAGCAGGCTCTGCAGTGCTGCAGCAGCCTCTCATTGGCAAGGCATTGTTCCCCAGTGAAAAAAGCTGAAGACATCACGCAGAGGCTTCGAAGGTCTGGATGATTTTTATAAGCACTGAACACAATAGACTGACTAACACACTCCAGGCGCTGGGCCATATTCTCAGCTTAAGGGCAACTATCCTTCTTTCCAGCGGATGTTCATAGAAATGCTGCAGGAGATGGGGCATCCATAGAGAGACACTTTGGGAGACATTTTATCTACTATCAAAACCCAGCCTTTATGGTCAGTAGACTGGCACACAGCTTGGTTTGGACAGACTCACAGACCAGCCCTGGCAGGAGCTGAGAGATAAGTTAGAGCCATACAAATCTCTGATCTTCATTCTATGAGGGTTTGAGAATCAAGTTGCCATGTAATATGTTATTTTCAAACAAAAGGACTCGAAGTAAGTGCTACAATTAAAAAAAGACTGTGCCCAGGCTCCTCGTAAAGACGAGTCCCTTGCTCTGCAAGCACAATGTTTGCTGTGTGGTAACAGGTTCCTGATGCCCCCAGCGTATTTGCGTTCTCCTTGCACATGTAAGGTCTTTATGATACAACTTAATTGTAATTTCAGTATGCCTGCTCTGTTTAGAATGATGACAGAGTCCATGGGCCCATGGGCTCTAAAAAGTTGTGCAATAGATCTCAATTTTGCTGCATGTTCTCACCACAGCAGGAAGGAGTAAAGGGAAGGAGGGCTCTCTTCCATCTGAGAAGGAGGGTTGTACAAAGGAAAAAATGAAGACAGAAAAACCCTGTCTTAGGGACTTCTTGGGTAAGTTTTTTTGTAAAAGAACAAGGTCTTAGGGACTTCTTGGGTATGTTGTTTTGTAAAAAATGAAAACCCATTACCTGTGCATTTTAACAAGGCCAAAAGCAGCTGATTCTTCCCATCTAAAACAGTGAAGAAAAGAAATGCTGTAGTTAACATAATACCAAGGTAGATGTGATTGCAGCTGGTTAACAGTTTCCTCATTCCCCCCAAATCGCTGGCACCTGCATGGCCATGTCTATTTACTCTGATAGCCCTCACCTGCACAGACACGTTCATAACTGAAAAAAATAAAGTGTAAAGCAAAGATTGTTACTGGTTACACAAGCTGTTAACTACCATGAATTACTGGAAACAAATTGCATTTGCAGATGAATCCCTAAGGAGGTGATTTCTATCCAGTGCTTCACACTGATCAGTTTCATCTGTTTCAGTTCAACCAGACTGCAGTGGTTTAGGATGTTGTAATATCTGATTAGCATTCACTTCACAGTTTGGAATATACCAAACACCTCTCTCTTCATTTTCTAAAAGGGTTTAAAAAGCACAGGAAGATAGATCAGTCTGACATCAATCTGAATGGGCTGATGAAATAAAGTAAGGAGAAAAAAGTTCTTTGGAATTGCTGCACAGGTGCCATTTTACCATAAAGCATCAGGACTCTGCAAACCATAACCTGCTCTGCCTGGTCCTCTCTAGAGCCCAGTACAGCCTTATTACAAAATGAGTTAAAATGATGAAAACAACTGTTAGATTTGACTAAGCTGAAGCTAGTAACAAACGTTTCCTTATTTACAGACCTTCCACATGTTTCTGTATGATGTCAACAAGGTTCTTGATGCGCAGCGGAAGGTTCCATGGATCTTCCTGAATGCTGGCTTGAATATTATTCCGGCACCTAACTGTGGTTTCTTCCTTCTGTTTGAATTCTAGGAAACAAGGAGTGTGTTAGCCATTTAGGAAATGCCACATAACTAAGAGCGGCTTAGGAGTTATAATGTGAATAAAGATGAAAGCAGATACACAGTACCAATAGCAGTAATTGGGAATTCAAAAGATCCCTAAATAGAACTAATAGAGAGGGCAAAAACTGCTCCCATAGCCCCATTATCAGCACTCACCCTGCACTGCTTTCAGGACTGTGGGCCTGGCTGACATGCACAGTGCAGGGAGCTCTGCCCCACTCACGAGACAAAGAACCCCTGCTTCCTCTGCCTTTAATGACCTGCAAGCAGCTGTACCAGCTAGATCCAGAGAATAAGATCAGCTTTTTGGCTGCAACTGTCACATCCCGTAATACGATAACAAGTTCTGAAATATCCTGCTTTCTTTCACCTGATGAAAGCTAACTATTAATTATAGAGTAGAAAATTTATTCTCTGTGACTTAGCTATGTAGTTAAGCCAAACACCTCATTGTTGGTGATGAAGTGCATCAGCAGACAGAAAAACAAAAAAAATTATGCCAAATAACTGATCCTGGGCAGGACTAGAAGAGCATTCCAATGTCCATCCATCACAAAAAGGTGTCTAAGGTAGCTATTAAACAGACGCTGTGGTCCAGGATTCCAGCTGGGTGTAGGTAGAGCTTGTCTGTTCCTCAGTGTGATCAGTTAACTAAAAGACTCTCTCAGGGTAATTAATCTACTTTTATTAAATGAGATTCTGTTTAAGCAAAATAAATGTCTGTTATTTCTTCACTTCATTCCAACAGTGCATAGAAATGCTAACAGATGTTCCTTGAGTCTACACAAATGTGAAAGTGTTCATAGAGATGAGTACATATAACAGAACTTCACAGGAGTTATTTCTGAGTCAAGAGGAAAAAAAAAAAAAAAAAAAAAAAAAAAAAAAGGCAGGAAAAGATCTCTAGTTCCAGAGTTTGCCACCGTAACCAAAAACTAGAGCCTGTGAGAGATTGGAGCTCTCACCTCCTACAGCACCTGAGGTACAGCAGGAGTAGTAGGGTAGTAGGGAATATTTCAGCTTTCAAGTGGGAAAGGAAATGCAGCAAATATTTAGAAAATAAAATCCTGTGTATTTCAGGCAGAAAAGAAACCACATCCTGAGCCTAGAGTCATCACGCTCCCTGAGGAAAAAGAAAACATGGTATCATCTGTTTGCTCTCTATGGGAATCAGTTTTCAAAATCAGTGCTATGTGAGGATGAATTTACTCTGGCAATCATCCATCTGAAGAAAAGCAAAGCAAGTCATTAAGCAAACTGAGGCAGAACCTTTGGTGCCTTGGATGTCCAGTGGTCAGCCCCACATCAGCTTATCAGAGCACTCCTTCGCCTGGAATCTGACTACCCCTACTTTGTACCTTTTCAAGTATGTTCACAGCAAAGTGGGGATTTGGAAACTTGTGAAAGAGCTGTGACAATTGAGCAGCATGTAACAAAAGAGGCTTCTGTGTGTTTCAGGAGGAATTCCCAGGAAAATGACCTCTTTGAGATACAAAAATTTCAATGGTCAGATATGGCACCTGCCTAATGCATCACTGGTTCGACTGCAGAGTTAAGGAACTCTGTGTGGCCATAGCATATATGCTTTCATGTTAAGCTCTTAAGTCTTGGAAATCACATTATTAAATACAGTCAATCTATTTCATTACCTTGCAAACTGTGGTCCATGGGAAAGTGCTTGGTTTCCTCAAAGGCCTTATTTATTGCTGGTCCTTTTAGAAGTGCATTGATTGCATCAACCTACAATTGGAACGCTATCAGTCAGTGTCAGTAAGACTTGCAGAAGAAAATCTGAACAGAACTCCCGTGGGAAACTGCTGAATCCCTTACACTAATTGTATTTTGGAATGACTGACACATACCAGTCAGACTTTGTAGCCATGAACTGGCCTCAAAAGCCTCTCCCATTTAATAACAGCGTTTTGCACAAAAATGATCTATGTGCTGATGAGGTAAGAGAATAGCAAACAACTCTCTGGGGTTGCACATTATAAACACATCTGCATGCTAAACTTGTGAGAAACTCCTAAAATCTGCAAATGTGATGATCCATTTTCATCGAAGTACTAGAAGTTTGTCTTTTTTTCCATGAAAGCTTTTTTCCCCCTTAGTCTTATGTCTTAGGTAGGGCAAGTTGGCCTTGCTTAAATCACAAGGCAACTTTAATAACGCAGAAAAAAGTGATTCATGAAACTGTCCTATAGTATACTTGCTTACAGTGTACCCCAAAATCTCAATAGTATGCCTTCCTCAAAATATTATTTCATAACACAATTTAGTACTTCCAATTTCTTGATTGACATTGATAGAGAGAAAGCAATTCTGTGTAAGAATAGTGCTTTACCTACCTGGTTAAAAAGGTGTTCCAGACAGCCGTGAAGTTTGTCTTGCTTGTCTAAAGGTATTCTCATGTCATTGGGAAGCTCATCTCCTAATACACAAGAAATGAAAAGCTTTGAACTTACAAACATGATCTAGGATGAGGCACGGGCACACCTTCACACTGGTGTGAAGTAAATAATGATTGCTGCTTTATCTCCAGTTCTTAGGTCAAAATACTCATTATTTTCATACAATGCAAGTATCCAATAACTAAAGAAACTTACACCTGCCTAATACCTCTCCCATGTTCCAAATTCACTGTGGTTTGTTAGAAAAAGGCAATTCTGTATCTTTATGTTCTTGTGATTAGCTTTGAAGAGACCACCA
The DNA here is from genome assembly GCF_031753505.1 of Anomalospiza imberbis. Lineage (NCBI taxonomy): Eukaryota > Metazoa > Chordata > Aves > Passeriformes > Viduidae > Anomalospiza > Anomalospiza imberbis. The sequence continues at coordinate 14,622,576 of NC_089697.1, read as the reverse complement.
GTGTAAATTAAATATACAAGTGCTTACAACCAGCAAAGACTTCTCAGCACTGCTGAAGGGCCAGGCACGAGAAGGATGCCTGTGACCTGTGCACACACTCACCTGATCCCATCTCATCACTGCCCAGGTAAGAGCTGTTGCTCCGCACGCTGGTGTAGGACAGCACGGAGTCCCGGTTACTGTTACACTCACTGCAAAGGAGAGCACACAGGGGACTGAACAAAAGCTGTCCCCACACCCAGGCACTCACTCTGCTATTCTGCTTTATTAGCACTGTCTCCCCAAACCTAGTTCTGTGAAAATGAAATGACTGTAACTAATGACATGCACAACAGCCGTTAAGCAGGGACTCTGGAGCTGGACTGCCACAGGAGATCCTCTTCTGTTTGCACTTAACACTGAATGCTTAATACATCATCCTGCATCTGTAAATAATGAAAACAGACACCTCCACTAAACGTTTGCTACCAATTCTCAGGGCATTACAGCATCCAAATCCAGCATACAGGGAGACTGCACTAGCACAGATACTGGAGGTGGGAGAGAAAATTTAGGGAATCTAAGCCACTGGAGAATCAGGCACTGCAGATCCTATCATGAAGCAGAGGAGTCACGACAGCTCCATACCAGTCTTGGCTCGTGCACTGAGCCAAGAAAATTCTTGAAAATTCTACAGTGAATCTCCTCTCTTTAAAGTTCACTTTTAACTATTCGTACTGAAAGTAACCAAAAAGACTATGGATCTCAGGCTGTCCTCTACCAATGAAGTGACAATGACAGTGGTTTTAATGGTACAAGCCCAAAACAAAGCTTAAAAAATTTTCCACTGTCTCTGCCTCTGATGTAATTTTTAACTGAGATGAGAGAAAAATATTAGAGCAACTGAAAGAACCCTAATTAGGATTCTTGCTGTCCTTTTTTTAAATCTAGTATCAAAGAAATCTCTTTTCTTCTCAGGAAGATTAATACTTATGGCAACTACTCTGCAATACAAACCCTTATGAATTACACCTCCAAATGATCACAGAAAATAGCCTTGTTGGCTATTGCAAAGAAGGTATTTTCTTATCTACAATTTGCTTGGGTTTGTAGCTAATCAATGCTCTTTTAAATCAAAACACATAAAAACACATTCACCCTCGAGTAACTACTATCTGCAATATATGCTTAATTCCCTGCCTCTGTCTAATACAGATAAAACAGAATAATGTTTCTCAAATTTACGTGTAGAATTCTGGAACAAGTGACAAACCCAGCGAGACTGTTTGTGCTGTCACTTTGTTACCTGGAATAAATGAGCCTCAATTACAGAAATTTAAACTACAGGGATACCCTATTAACAGTGAAAGAAATAAAGCACATTTAACTCAGAAAGCTCCAAAGCACAAGTGCAGATTGAAATCTCACACAACACAGATGCCCCAGATCTCAGCATTGCAAGTACTCATTCTATTTCTTTATTGACTTCGTATTTGCTGTCCTCTGAGGCAATCAATATTCAACCAGACAAGACCCCAAGCAACCAATCTTACTGGCCCTGCCTGAGCAAGGGACTGGACTGTGCAGACTCCAGAGACCCCTTCCAGCACAAACTGTTCCCCTTCTGCCATTCTGGAGTCCTGCATCGGTGGCACCTATTGCCACTGGTACGAGTGCCCAACAACAGCAAGTAAAGCATCAGGACTGCAGTGGGGACATTCCAGAGACAGGTCATTCATTCAGGTCCCTGGAATCCTCCCAGATTTATGGTTTTACTAGAAATGTAAAAATGGCCTATTAAGGATGCTAAATTGCAGTGATCAGACATGGCCACAATTTGTTATCTTATTCTGAAGCTGAGTCTTCAAATGTTTCCCTCCAAAATAGCAAGAATTGGGAGTGAGATTCTCTTTGGTAGCAAATATTCCTGGAGAACTAGCAGTCAATCATGTCCCAGAAAGATTTTGAGACACCTGAATAAACATTTCTGTTTGTGGTTTCAAAGGCCCATTAAAAATAAAAAAACCTCAATGTCCATTTCTGTTTCTCAGTGTCTTAGACTTTCAGGAAAATTGGCTGCAGAACCAAATGTTAGTACCAGCTATTAAAAGACCAAGCAGTCTGAGAATTCTGCTGGACTTCTGTAGTTTCTGGCTACAGGACACAGAAAGTCACACTAGACCTATTTATTTCATTTTATTCACTTTTCTAGATACCTTAGTATTTTGGCATTATTTTGGGTGAAGTATTTTTGCTGTGTATGTCTCCAGGGTAATAAATGCAATGAATATGTAAGTGAAGTGAATACTAGATAATTGACTGACTGGAAAACAACCTGTTTGTTGAATCCATATTGGAATCAGAACTTTGAAACACAGTACTAGTAAGGTACAAGTGGCACAATCTTCAGACTGACCTGTAGGAGTCTCTGAAACTCATTGTGTCATGTCCAGAGTCTTCCTGGTCCTCCTCAGAAACTTTGAAACAGACCTTCTTGATTCCACCATGCTCAGCTTTGTCAGGATCACTTTCTTCTGTTCCCAGGGAAGGCGAGGATGTGTCCTCAGTAGATGGTGGCTCACAGGCACCAACTTCTGTAGGTTCTGTTATGGTGGACAAAAGTCTGCAGAAGCACAACATAGAGTTCTCAGTCCCACAAATGAACCGTCACGACTAAGGCTAAATGCAGCTATGTGAAATCAAAGCTACCTTTGTGAGCACTAGACTACTACTCAACATCTGATCTGAACATGCTCTCAGTTTGAGGCCATTCCCCCTTGTTCTGTCACCCCGGGGCCCTTGGAAAGAGTCTCTTCATCTTTCTTGCAGGCTCCCATCAGGTACTGGAAGGCCACAAGTAGGTCACCCCAAAGCCTCTTCTCCAGCCAACAATCCCAATTCTCTCAGCCTTTTCCCACAGCAGAGCTGCTGTGTCCCTCTGATCATCTCCACGGCCTCCTCTGGACTCTCTCCCACATCCTTCCTGAGCTGGGCACCCCAGAGCTGGAGGTAGCTCTGCAGGTAGGGTCTCATCTGAGCAGGGCAGAGGGGCAGATTCCCCACTGGCTTCACCTGCTGCTTACACTGTGGGGCTGAGCCCAGGACACAGATGGCCCAGGACTGAATAATGCTGCCAGTACACACTGATGGCTTATGTCCAGCCTCTCAGCCACCAGCACTCCCAGGTCCTTCTTGGCACATCTGCTTTCAGTCCCTTTATTCTCCAGCCTGTCCCGAATAGGTGCAGCACCTCGCACTTGGTCTTGTTAAACCTCAGGAGATTCCCATGAATCCCAGTTCCCAAAAGGTCCCGTTTCTACAGGTACCCTATTTCTATAAGGTGTAACTTAATCACCATAACCATGGAGGCCTGAAAGTCCTCACTATCTTCCTCCAAGGCACTGGATTTCCCTTCCTCAGCTGGCTGGCTCTACCCAGCAGCCACCACCCGTCTGTATACATGTCGAAAACAAGGCGACATGTGCTTGCCACTCAGGTGAAGTTTGGTCACGTGCTGCTTTTGGCAGGGATACAGTTAATGTTTTTTTTCCATGGGCTAGTATGGGACTGTTGTGGATTTGTGCTGAACACAAAGCTGATAACAAGAGATGGTCTTGTTACTGCTGAGCTAATACAGAACTGAGGCCTTTTCTGCCCCTCGTAGAGCCACACTGGGGAGGGGGCTGGGGTGTGTGCAAGACTGGCAGGAGACACAGCCAGGACAGGTGACCCCAACTGACCCAAGGGATATTCCAGATCATGTGACACCATGCTCAGCATATAAAGTGGGTGGAAAAGGAGGAAAGAGGGGCTGTTTGGAGTGATGGTGTTTGTCTTCCCAAGTCAGCATTGCACAGGATGGGAACCTACTCTCCTGAAGGTGGCTGAACACCTGCCTGCCCACGGGAAGCAGAGAATGAATCCTTGGTTTTGCTTTGTTTGTGTGCAGCTTTTGCTTCAGCTGTTGAACTGTCTTTATTTCAACCCTTATTTCTGCCTTATGACAGACAAAATCTCAATGGCCCTTGACAACAAATAGATTCTTATTGTGGAATATACAGTAAGCAAAACAGTGGCTGTCAAATTCAGGTAGACTTCTAGAAGCAAAAGACAATAATACAAACACTAGTGGATCTGCCCAGAAGTAGATTTAACACAACCAGTGAGGACTTGTCATACAAGGGCAGGTGTGAAGAGGCTGACAGCTGGGGCCGACAGCACAATGTGCTTTTAGAGGTTACTTCCTCAATATTATAAGAATTTCTTTCCCCAGTGCATAGAGGATTTTGTACTCACTTATTTATCTGAACGACATACTGCTTCATTTCCTTCACTGCAATGTCTAGTTTGTTAAAAAGGTGCAAGTAGGAGTCCTGCATCTCCCAGTCTTCCTGTTTCAGCAGAAAACTGAGTCCCCTTTCTTCCCAAATTGTTCCTCCATTCTGCTGGCCAAAGCTACCATCAGGATCTCCACCTTCTGGGGCTGGACATCTCCAAGATGGTGCAGCCATAGTGGTGATGCAATGCTGAGTATATGAGACTGGATTTAAGGTACCTACTAAACATTAAAGGATCTAGTTAGTATGGCTCTCATGACTTTCTCCACTCCATCCCAGTGGTGATCATTTAGGATAAGTGGAGTTCTGACAGGAAAAACTAAAATTTCACAGAACTGTTTTATATAATTACATTATATGACAAAATCATACTGGAAAAATACCCAAAGAAGTTGGGCTTTTTTTCCTGTCATGCCAACTAGATATTTTGAATTTACTGCAGTTCAGAAACTGGCTAGATTATGGAAGTACAGACCTATTTCCACATGTTTACTCATACAGAAAACTTACAAGTTCTCTAAAAGCATCTGTTGAAAAGTTAATGAATTTGGGTTCTCAGGAATTAGTCTATGCTATTATTCAAGCTCTACAGACATTTAGACTTACACACACATACATATAAAGGAATAGGATTCTGTCCTTACAGAAGATAAATTAACTATTTTTCATTTAGAATTGCTGACAGTTTTGGTGCAGTACTTTGCTGCCTACCTTAGCTCACATTAAAAATTCTAGTGCCTAAGCAAGCAGGGGTCTTTTACAAACTTCAATTTGAATAGTCAATGCCATTGTTCAGAAAGTTGGTTAGTCTACAGTTCCCTCTTCCAAACATTCCTGCACTCTGACCTTCACAAGGCAATGAATCAGAAGCATGTTAAGTCAGATCATGATTAAAAAAAATGTTGGAACTCAAATAACCAGATTGTAGGAGAAATGCTGCATAGCAGCAATTTATCAGAAAATAGATCCCCTGACACAGTAGAGACTTTCAACTCCAGTGCATGGAATTTATTTAGTAATGAGAGTAGAAAGCAGCACTACAATGTGATTGACTTCAGTTTCCCCCCTGAATGAAGCACTAGCATTGCCATCAGCCCCTGCTCACTTTTAGTCGGCAAGTCACCTCTACTAAGGGCAAAAGCACCCTGGGCACGTAACTACCATGAGATCATGCTCAAACAGTTCATCTAGCAAAAACATGGCACCTGAAGGCCCTCTATGCTTGAAGCCATTACTTTTTCACAACACAAGAAGGCTGCCATTTAACTACAACATTTTAAGGAGGAAGAAAGGGTACTGGCAAGACTATGTTTCCTTGGAACTTATATTTGACCTTGCTGAGCATGGAAAACCACAAATTTTTATACAGCTCAAATCAGTATGACTTGGAAGTTAATGATCACCTTGCTCTGGATCAAGCCCAATAATAGAAGGTTTCCGTCCAATGCGAATACTGAACGATCTCCCTGCTGAGGTAGTGCTCTTGGGGTATGATACCTCCATGAGGTTAATATGGCAGTTGGTGGGGCAGAAATCCATGCTGTTGAGGGAATGAGGTTCCATAATGGCTTGTTTGAAGGCTGGGCTCACCTTTGTTTTCAATTCATCTGCAAACTGGGAGAAATAAAGTAGGTGTGTGCTACTGAACCTTCAAAAAAAAAAATTTGAAGCAATACAGACAATTATTTTATTTTCCTGCCTCCTATTCCAGAAATCCAGGAATTCCGATTTCTGATGCAACTGGAATAACATATTAAAAAAAAAAAAGCTCATAAAACAACAAAGGAAAGCAATTAGCTATACCTCCTAGCACTCTCTTCTCAAGCAGCTCAGGTAACTACACAAAAAAAGCACATACACTTTGTTTACACCATGATACACTGTAGTTACATTCCTGTTAAATAAGACATGCATCAATCTGTTCTCATATTTATTCACTAATACAGTGGAAATTAACCTGCAATAATATGTCTTAACCAACAGCTCTGACAAGCAGAAAGGAGTGATTTACAGACAAGGTATTTTCACTCAAAACTCGCAATTTCAGTAACTTGCAGAGCTGTTCTCATGCCTCCAGGATACCCACCTCAGAAACAGTTTGGATTCATTAATAAAGAACACTAAGACCCACTTAACACAATGAAGTATTTTCTCAAGACTTCACCAATTACTAGTAGTAGTGTACCTCTTGGTAGCTCGCGAGCCTCCGGCTAATGCTTTCCAGCTTAGTGTCACAGATTTGCCGGAATTCATACTGGGGCATGGTGGCCACAGCACTGCTTAGGGATATGAGTCTTTCACAGTTCTTTACAAAGTGACTGTCCTCTGCGGCAAAGGCCTCTAAAATCTAAACAAAAAGACAGGATGTCAATAGTATGAGTCCTGGCAGGGAGGGAAAACAGTTTTCTTCCCTTCAGTGAGAGGCAAAGCCCCATGGTTGAATAAAGATGCCTCCAGAGCAAGTTGCCTTTATTACTGCCTGAGAATCACTAATGTGTCTAATCAGAGTCATCTAACATTCCTTAAAAATGTTTAGAATCACGGAAGTGGATCAAAATATCCACTGTCCAAGTAACCTGCTCTAGCATGCTTCCATGGGACATACCAATAGCATTACTGGGATGCAACAAGCATTCACTATTAGCTTGTTTTTGTCAGAGATGACCAAGCCACTCAGCACTGTCTGCTGCTTTCCAATAGCAGCAGTTCTATTCAATTCCTGTGGTAAGCCATCCAGCCTCTCAGGTGGGAAAAAGTTGCTTGATTTTCTTGCACGGTAAAGCAAATTCCTGCCTGAAAAGATTAATCTTAAATATCAGCAGAGTGCATGTTACCAGGCAGATAAAAGCAAGAATTCCACAGTTGAGGGCTCCCCTCCATCTGCCTCAACAGCTGAAGTCCTGGAAGCACTACCTGATTACTCATACCAAACAAGCTATTCTAGTGAATGAGTGAATAGCTCACTCATTCTAGTGAACAAAACTCTAAGCAGGGCTGAGGAAGACCAATGTCAACCTCAACTGAAGAGCCAACCCCACAGCAGCCAATAATAAGCTGTATTATTGGTTTCCCATTCTGTTTAGGCAAAAGCTGACCACGTATGGTTTTCGGTACCTTCGCAGTGAGAGTGAAGCAACCTTTTGGTTCCACAATTTTCTCCAGGACAAAGGATTTGATTCCTGCACTGCTAACATATTCATATACCACCCCGTGCTCCAGGTGGGCGTTATCCACAGTCAGGCTGATGAGAGGGGTTTCTTCACCAATGACCAGTGGAGAAATGACAGTCTGTGGTGTCTGGGCTGGAACCAAAGTAAGTCATTAGAGGTGTCTGGCAGCACATGTGAACACAGGCCTGCCCAGGCAAGAGAAACCTGCTGAGAAGAGTATTTAATGCAGAGACACAACCTTTGGCTCAAAGAATGTCTTGAACTATGTGCTGCTGGAGACTGGGAAAATATGCTTAGGAAGACATTTGCTATTGGCCATTAATGGACACAGTGACAGAGTTTTAGGTAATACACATGCTCCAATCCCCATTCTGATGTTCTTCCATGTATGTGTGCACATATCCATGCTCAGGACACTACTTCTAGCTCTGTTCATGGATCCTAGCAGAAGCCTATAAGGGAAGGGAAGTATGTTAATCTGTTGTCTGCAATAACTCTCTGGAAGACTGAGATGTGAGGCAGGGATGTGGTGAGGAGAAAACATTTTTTATACACAGCAATTCTGTTGTCACTAGAGACCAGATTCAACTTCCAGTCAATTTGCCAGGGAGTTGCTCGCACACTTCTACCAGGGTGCTGCTCCAGCTGTTCCACTGCTGGAACACTCTGTGACTGTGAAATTACCAGTATCACCAGACCTTGCATGGGATCCACACAGATGTGCATCTGTTCCTGGAGAAGTTGCCAATGGCATTCAGAGAGTCCAGGCTCAGTCCTTTGGATTAAATTTTGCTTTTGTAGTCTCCCTTAACATCTACTTTTCCAAATAAGCCCTCAACATGAAAGTCGACCTGTTTTTTGAGCTATGCTTTCAAAAGTTGGAGGAAATACACCCACACCTTTTCCTGAAACAGTGGCAACATGCCTTGAAAACTTGCTCTAGATTGAAGAAATTTAACATCCTAATTTTTAATCAAAAATAACAGAAAATACAGATTATTCTAGGTGAAGTTACTTGCAGATGTTTCCTCTCCATCAGCTATTGCCCATAAATGCATGGTTTTCAGGGGCTACCAAAGGATTCTAAAAATGCTGAGTCTCTTCATTCCCGTAACTGGCTGTCTTGTAGACAAGAGAGAGTCACAGGTGCATGATTTCTATCTGCATATCAATTTTTTCTTCCCTTGAATAAACTGCAGCAAAGAATTATGTCCTCTGGCAGACCTCATTCAATTACAAAGCTTTGCTAAGACAAAAGATATTCTACAATAATAATTATACTTTATATTTCTACTGTGGTTTTCCTTCTGAAAGCCCCTGAATTGTCCCTAGGTTTTCTTCCCCCATGAGAATCTTTACCTGATTCCTGTTGGCTGCTTTGAAGGTGTTCCAATTGCTCATGTCCTTCTAGAGCAGAGTTGTCTTTGCTGGAGATCAGGCGACTGCCATTCAAACATGCAGGGGATGCTGCTTGCTGAACTCTGTCCTCTTCAGCATCTTCATGTGTTCTGTACACCCACTGGTACAACCCCTTTCAAGAGATATAGGCTTCAGCTAGGACCTCAAAATGCTCAATCTCCAAATATTTGGACTACAGAGGTGAATCTAGCTATCAATTCTATATCTTCTAAGTAGGCTGAAATATCAACTATTCTACATCTTCTAAGTAGGCTGGAATGTCCCCCAGCTTTTCTCTGAACTTCATGGAACACAAAATTTAGATCAATAGCTGGGTACACTTCCATGGTTAGTAACAGTTAATAATTTTGTATTAATTCTGTATGCATGAAATGGCTTTCATATTATTTGCAGGTGTTTTGCAACTATGGACAAATGGAATCAGATCTCCTCAGTGATAGCAGGACCGTGGCATAAAAGCAAATGAGTCAAAACAAACATGTAGATGTTCTTTTTCTAAATCTTTAGTGAGCATAAAAACACAGGAATGGAGGAGGGCAGAAGAAAGGTGGGAATTAATGTACTTCCTTTGAGGTTGGGCATTCATACCAGTGCTTCCTGCTGCCTGGTCCTATAGGCTGTGAAGTGCTCCAGAACCTCCTTGTAATTTCCATGTGTTGCATTATTCCCATTAACTTTCAAAATACACTGCCCTGGATGAAGGCCTACAGCTGCAGCCTCAGAACCTGAAAAATAACAGGAGGGAAGTTAGACAGAAATGCCAGCTGCCTATGGATGAGAATAATGGAAAGTTTGCAAAAGCTTTCTGGTTAGAAAAAGTAAGAAGAGCTGGGTCAGTCATGTCATGCCTTTGCTACTATTCAGAGAGCTTTGTTGTGTAAGGATAACATCATGTGTCTATCCTTCATGTTTTCAGTGGTGCTGGGAAAAACAGCAGTCTCCTAGATCTAAATGTGTTCATGCTAGAAACTGACATTTCTGTGGGAAATACTTTGGGATTCTTATATGGTTCTCTTTTAGCCTTATGGTTACATTAGCTGTGGTCTTGCTTAAGTACAAACTGTTATATTTGTTCCAGCCTCTTGCACCTGGAAGACAGAACACTTGCATGTTACACAATTTGCTACACAAAAACACCATGATGTCAAATGTCAACTTGTCTTCTCAGGCAAAATCCTGAAAAAGGACAATCTTCCTAGCTGCAACTTCCAGCTTGCACTCCAAACGGTGAAAAAGTGGTTGTAGGTGCTGCTATAAAATGGTGTAATAAATGTGTGTCCCTGGGAACACCATCTGTGGGCTCTGCCTAAGCTAACTGCACTCAGCTGGAGACACACATTTGTTCTGAAGGAAGGAACTGGTGTATGTCTAAAAGGTCACATTTTCTGCATCTGCTTAACAGAAAGGTTAAAGCTGTGCTTTGCTTGTAGCTCAGTTAATATGTCAGGCACAGAAGTAGTAAATATCTCTGTCAAATTGTGTTTTCTCCTTTTAAAAAGATCAAGGAGAGCAGTTTGCCTCTGTCTTATACTGGCTATTTGTAGCAATATATGCCTATGCAAAGGGAGAAGTAGTCTCCAAGTCTTATGCCATAGTTTGTGATGTCCAGATTGTGTTATGACTTGTCTACCAACCTGCTGATCCTACAACACCTTCAGAAACCAGATCCAAATGGTGCATGACTACAGGTAAAATATTGAGGAAGCAACAGACAGCATGATCCCTCAACTTTTTCTCAACCATCTCAGTTTTACTTTTTTTTTTCCCTGTGGCTGTTAAGCTTTACCTTAGTAGTCTCAGAAGAAACAAGGGAAGGGTCACTAAGCAAGTCCACTGTCTGGACTTGGTACTGTGCATTGCAGCATTCAAGTTTCTTCCACTGTGGAATTAAATTATTCCTTGCATTGTGTTGATGGGATTAGACACCCAACACTCAGTTCCTAAGAATGATACCGTTTGTCTTAGAATCTATTTAGGTGGCAAGCAGTTTGAGGCAGGAAATCTCACACTGTTCTATAGTTATGTGAGTATGATTCTTGTCTATCACAGGTTCTTGTCACGATGGTCACTAAATTTATCAGAACTTGTATAGAACAAGCTAGACAACGAAACCTGGCTCTGTCTTTGTTGAAATATATATATATATATATATATACATACATGCACACATATACATATATACATACACACGTCTATCTATTCAGCTGTACTCCCAACTTAACTGTACCACAGAGTTTCTCCTTACCTCTTCCTACTGCATGAACATATGGTGGTGCTGCTCCCCGGATCTGAAAGCAAAGTGCTTCAGGACAATCAGGGATTTTAATAATCCTGCAGATAAATAACGGAGAAGAGAAAGCATGGTTTTAATTTAGACTGCCAGAGTTCTGGGCAGTTCTTAACAAAATCTTTCCTTGGTATTCACAACTGGGTTTGGATGAAAGTAAGCATCCACAGTGTTTACAAATAAATAACAAATAAACAGACCTGAAGAAATATACTCCATCTTCAATCTCCAAGGCAGATGGGAGATTCTATTTGTTAATTAGAATTTGTCACTTGTTAATTTATTACATCTTTAAGTCAATAAACACTTGACAGAAACTTTCTAAGGCATTTATATTCACTTCCACTTCTATGCAAACTTCAGTGCAGCTGTGCTGACCTGTATCAGTAGAGGATTTTTTTCCCACTAAAAAATTTTAAAGAAACAAAACAGACTGGACAAGACCTTCTGGACTAGAATTCAGCAACAAATGTTCACTGAGACCTTCAGTTCTATGGCACATTCTGGGATTACAGAATCTAACAATACACAAGACACTAACAAGGCCAGCTCTCATTATAAGAAACAGTAACAGACTAGAAAACTGTAAGGGCTGATATTGTTAGAGTCATCCAAAAATGAGTCAAGCTTTAATGGGTGGAAATCATTTTCCCATGCACATAATAGAGTGTGCGAAGCTTCACACCTGAGAAAGAATGACAATCCTTGTGATTCGATTTTGTTTGTACACAAGGAAACCAAAAGTTATCTGCAGTATAAAGACAATGCATGCCAACCTCTCCTAGCAGCCCAAGGGTCGTCACTAAAAACAAGCCATGAGTCTTGTACCTCTCATTTCTGTTATGTTTTCCTATTGAGTGGCTTCTGCCCAGCAAAGTGTTTACACAGGTTTCACTACAGCTGTAGAAGCACTGCTTAGTAACTGACATTTCTAAACAATCTTTTCTCTCTGCCCATCTTGGCACTTACTCCTTTGATTTGGTGGCTACCAGAAGCCTAAGTGGCCTTCGTGAGCAGAAGGACTGGGATAAGATGGTTTCCACTTCAGCAAACGGGCGTAGGAATACTAAATCCTCATTGATTGAATAGATTTTTCTTCCTGCTTGCAGGCCAGCCATCTGCAAAGGGAACAAACACCACAGAGCACTTTGGATCACTGGCAGCAAGTCTGAAAGCTCAGGCTTCAAGGTTCAACTGTTCCCTACTTATGGACATGTCACTCCTTCTTAAAGTTTTCTGAATTTACAGAAAACAAAGAAATTTCGCCAGTATTCTTAGAAATAGGCCACTCTACAGATGTATCTTAGTTTGTAATGGATAAATCTTAATACTTTTCTGCTACAAATTTTAAAGGGACTATTAAAATAGGAGACTATAAAAAAAAAAAACAAGAGGTGAGGGGACACAATTGAAAGCTAGAGCCCCATAATAGACTGGCTGTGATACCCAGTGAGATGCAGAAGTGTGACTTCCCACACCTTGGGCACAGGAGCTGTGGACAGTTTTCAGCCATCAACCTTGCAAAACCAACCTATATCCAGTCACGGAACTGGGTATAGGTTATCCAGTAAATGTAACCTAGTTTGAAATGGTGATAAGAACTGTCTCTGCTTTAAGTGAAGCACTAGCTCTTCATTAGCCTAAAAAGCCAGTAGATTTTAATTCCTAGGTTTTGCACCTAACTTTAGTTATTTGGCAATGGTCACAGATCCAATGGCAAGACTGAGATTCCCTACGGTGCCCACTGGACAATAGCCTCAAACACACCCCTTGATGCTCTCTACCAGTTAAAATGTAACACAGCAACATTTGGATTAGGTGTTAGGTATCAAGGAAACATTAAAATTTATTAAACCTTCCAGACTATAATTACTTCATATAACTTCAAGATTCAGCAGCTGGATTTCCTTCTAAATGTGGCAAACCCATTTCTATTCTGCCTGGAATCCACTGACAAGTTTCTTGACTTGAAAACACTACTCAAACATAGACTCTGGTTCAGGGAGATGCAGATTTAGCTCTTTGCTGGACCAGTATTATTAGACCAAGTTCAAAAAATGGGCTCATGGTCAAAGATTATCTTGAAAGATCAAGAAAAACATTCCTTAGAAAATGGTGTGCTGCTGTCCTCAAACACAACAGATTTGCAGGCTATTCCCCAAGCTTCCAGCCAAAAAAAGGGCAGAGGATTATCTGGCAGGCAATCTGCCAGGTTCACATCACAGTTTTAGATTAATAACAGTTTTGGCCAACCTATGTTGATTTTGAGCACTAGATAAAGCATAGGTTTGGTTTCTTTGGTGACCATAAACCAAATGAGAACCAAATTTCATTATATAACACTCAATTCAGTTCAAAATTCCTTCCCATGTGACATTTTCAACTTGCTAAAACCAATCTGTCCACTTCAGCTATTTCCATTAAGCAAGTCATCCAGGAGTTATTTGTAATCCAAAGGAGTAACCAACAAATTTTAACACTGACATTCAAAAATTCTGTAATAGTTTTCCAGGACTTTTAATTAGAAGCTCTGTCCTGTGTGCCACAATTTACTGTGAAACCCTTGACACATCATTTAGTCCTCTCTTATCTTCAGCAGTGTATCTGTGCCTTATGGAAGATCACACAGTGTGATCCACATAAGAATTCTGTCGGGCAAAATGGATGATTAAGAAATACTCAGATTCTAAGACATTTGGGCCATCTATGTGCTTCAAAGAAACAAAGCAAATATATTCTGTAGAACTCCTAAAAAATACCATGAAGAGAAATGACTGCATGCTTTTAAAGGGAAAAATAAAAATCTAAAAATACAGTTTTCATTCAAATAAATCTGTTTCCCATTAAACATCTTTGCTATCCCAAAAGAGTGTTACTTTCCCTCCCTCCTTAAATGAAAGTTGCTAAGGAACCTGAGGTAAGCTGTCATCACACAGATACTGCTCTCATCCTATCACTCACCAATAATTCAAGTCCCCCAGTAATGCCAAAGTACTTATCAATTTACAGAAACAGCTTATTACCAGGAATTGTAGAAGACAGCCATCTTCTATTAGCTGCCTTTAAAGGAAACAGATTTTAAAAGGATGGTTTCTAATTTTTCTAAGTATTGAAACATTCTTAGATACCAAAATATGAATGTGAGGTCCTACCTCGGCAGAAGACTCTCGTCGAACTGACTTAACCACAATTGCTTTGTTCTTTTCTTCTATGTCAAATCCATAGTCATCCTCTTCTGGTAAAATCTTAAACAGAGCACAATATTTACACACATTTATGCTTCATAAATATGGAGTTCACAGAAAAGGTGAAGACTGGAGATGAGAAATTAGACTTTTCATTGCAAGCCACAACTGATCTGGACTTCTGTCTTAAGATGGAAAGACCAGATCATTTGGTCTGACTGCCTACAAAACATGAGCCATAAAATTTAATCTTAGGTATTTCTGCATTGAGCCCTTAATAAATATTAAAGCAGATTTTCCAGAGTTACTCAGGTATGATCTGCCGTCTTTAAGAAGTCAAGAATCTATTCCCACCCTTGAGAGTTTTTTCCAGTGGTTAATCAATTCTTCTTTTAGAAACTGCATTTGATTTTAACTCCTAGCCCTACATCCTTCAATAGATCTTTCACTTTTGGATTATTTAATTCATCATTATTCAGTATTTTCCATTGGTTTTCTTCAATTATGCAAAGAATGTTGTATATTTTTTCAGTTTGTCAAGATTTATGTCCTTCAATGACAAATAATTTTGCAAGTAAATAAATACTAGTTCTTGTTTGAATCATGTTTTTCCAGACTCAAAGTACTTTGTTCCTTGGCATTTTAACAAGTATTTGCCAAGGGTTCTGTTGTTTTCTGTTTTCAAAGGCAAACTCTCCTGTGATAGAGCAAACTTAGATTAAGAGGGTGGGAAAACTTATCCGCTAAACAACTAGGATTTCATGGCAGTAGGAAAGCATATTTCAAAAGCCAGTGCTGAGGAAATTCCAATAAACCTCCTGTGGTGGGATCAGAGGATGGGAAGGATTAATGCCCTATCATGAGTATAGAGGCAAGCCGTGATGTTCCACAGGCAGCAAAGCCTCAGGATAACAGCTACTCATAATTGCTAAACACAGCATAAAGCAGAAGTCAGGCACAATTGTTTTGTGGATAAGTGTAATGAATTTACTGCGCTGCTTTCACAGGGTCTTCACAAGTCCCTTCACTCAAGGGACTGTTAATTTATGCATGCAAAAGAAAGCAGCTCATGACTTAAGCGTGACTACTACAGATTTGACACAAAACTGTGCCCTTAAGTAGGAGATTTTTTCCTCATCATGTGCTCTTCATTTGTTTTCTGTTTGAGACAGGACTGCATTTTGACAGAGGGTGACTGATGCACTTCAGAACTACAACAGCAGCATTCATATGGCTGAGAAAATGATGCCCTGAAATATCTGTGTTCTAACTTATATCTGAATTTACCTCACATACAAGCGTGTTTGAGTTCAAACTGGGCTTAAACTTGATGGCAGATCTCTTCTAAGAGAGTAGAGCTCATTACTTTTTCCTCCACCATGTCAACACTGTGATACCTGCTAAAACATCTCCAGCTCCCTTACACTCTTGCAAGGGCTTCTTGGGAATAGAAAGGGCTTGAACCGTGCACTGGAAACAGGTGGGAACTTCCATGCACTAGCACCTGTGTAAACTGTACATCCAAAACTCCCAATACAGCAGGATGGTCACAAGCTCCAGAAAGGGGCCTGCAACGTAAGGAATTCCTGTGCTCGTAGAGTAAGTTATGCAGTCTGTCTAACCAAAAAGTCAGAGGTATAGAAGTTGGAGATATACAGCAAAGCAGATCAAGAATTAGTAGCATTTATGCAGTGAAGAAAAACCTAGCTACACATGCAATTGCCCATTTTAATTCTACTCTCTCATTATTCTCCTCTATTATAAAACAATACCATTTTAGCACAAACATCAAGGTTTACACATTCATATATTTCTTACCAGAAGATTCTTTCCCAGGATGTTTTCCACGAGCTTGAAGTCATTACGCAATTGCTTGCCCTTGGAACTGGTGCCCTCCATCTCCTCATCAGCATAAAAGCGGAAATATAAGGATTCATCCTTAAATTCACTTTTCTCCAGGACTGGAAATTATATATATGAAATACATACATGCATTTACATGGAGGAAAAAAGAGAGAAACAGAGGAGAAAGTTAAAGGAAATTCTAAATATTTCCCCAATCTTTAGAGAACACAGACTGGATGCATCTCTATCAGTCAGTTCCTCAGCTCTGTATTTTAAAGCTTATTCTGTATTTTAGGACAAGAATTTTCTTCACAGTGCATAGTAGCTCATGACATGATGTGAGCTCCCTGGCATGCAGAATTTATATAAAATGCAAAAGATCCTCTTGGAAAGAAGATGCTACTCAAAACCTCACACTCCTTTCCTACATCCAAATGAATATAAAAGAACTATAAAAGGGGCAAAGAGGGGTAAAGGGGCTGTTTAAAAGCAGGTAAGATGTCCACACAGACTAAGGCTCAACCTTAAAAAGACAAATGAGAGGGAAATGAGATCTGTAAAATTCTAAAAGTTCTTCATCAGTTTTTCAAATACAAGACCTGGGGCCTTTAAATAAAAGACCAAGTGATGAGGAGCTCCTACATTCAACATGTACTTATGCAAAAGTCTTCCTTGACAAAGAATGCAATAAATGCCATAAGTTTGCATGGGCTCAGAACAGACCAAACTCTTTTAAAAAAGACCCTAACCATTCTTACATTACTATTAACTACTATGGAAGTTCTCCAGTAGTTATTTAAAATAATCTGCTCTCAGAAACACTATTCAAAATACAGTGAGCAAATGTTATCTATGACTAAAACTGAACGTTTCATTTGACAAACTATGTTTACTCTTAGGACTTGTATGTTCTATTTCACACTGATGCAGATGTGATTTGTTTCCTTCCCCTGTTTGGGGATGGATGATGTCTAATTTGGCAATTTGGCACTTCAAATTTGGATGCCATAGCACGGAGGATTGTGTTTATCCAAGACGCAAGAACTAGGCAATTTTACTTAACAGCTGATATTTTTGGGTGATATTTCAGGACAGCACTAGGCTTGTGCATTGCTCACATGGCTCTGGAAGAGATGCAGTGAAAAAACATGCTCCTTCTAGCTTGTCTAATCCCTTCAGTGCTTCCCATAACTATCAGTAAATGGCTTCCCTTGGGAAGGCACCAGGCCTAGCCATGTATTAGCTCGTGTACTGTGTTCTAGAAGGACCTGCACGAATGCCTGCAAATTGTGTACACAGCATGTATGACACAGCCTAGAATAGCTAATCTGACTGAAGAGCTCATTTCATTTGCTGGGGGTAGCAAATTGATGCATTACCATGATGCATGAAGCCGTTATTGCAGAGTCCCACGCCCAGTGTGACAGCTTCCTCCCGAGTCTGACAGTCTCCCTAGAAGCAGGACAATAATGTTACACCTCACATCATTTTCTAAGACAAATTACTCCCCCTTCCCCACTGCACAGCTTGCAGCTCTGAAATTAGCAGGATTATCTGTGTAGGGAACAATAGCAAGCCATTAAACCAGGTATCCCATTGCCCAAACACTTTTCATTCCTCCAGACAGCATCTCTCCCTCCTACAGGGACCAGAGGATCAAGGATGAGCACTGGAGAAAGATACCATATTATCTCAATGTAAAGATGTTTTATTTGAAATCAGAGTGTTGGATTTCAGGACCCATTAGTCACAGACAAGAAAACTCCTCCTTTGAAGCTGAGAGATCCCATCCATATTCAGCTCAAGGGAGAAAAAGCTAAGTATGTGAACTTCAAAGGTCAGACAGGTTAAAACTACAGTGGCAGTTTGCTTACACAGCAGGTTACAAAGGCTTCTGTTTCACACTACCTGAAGCCTTGAGTGTAGTCATTCAAAGCAGGTACCAAAGGTGACTTGCAAATTTACAGACTTCCCTGAAATAGCAGCCTTAAGCTTTACATCTACAAGTTAGTTAAATACAAGAAATGCCTAGTTTTCTCGATATATATGCTAATTTGCAGCCACAAGTGAAGACTTTACAAACATGGTTGTACTTTTTAGGCAGACAAGTGAGTTTTAAATAGTGCTGCTAAAAATCAGAAGGCACTACTGGTCGTACAAAGATTGTTAACACTGGTCCCTTGATGCAAGATGAGCAAAAGGACACAGGGGAACCTGGTGTCTTCGATCTCAGTGAGAGCAGCTGCTCAGCTCATTCCAGCAGGGAGGGCACCTGCTGCTTTGGCAACAGAAGCAATTTCAGTGTATTACTTTCAGTCCTATTTAACAAGAAGCTGTATCCTACACAAGTATTACACCTTTTCTCCCCTCCATCTGAAGAACTAAATACCCGAAAGCTCTCACAGCAGCTGCAGGGTAGTGTACTGACTTTGTTTTAAGCAAAAAATAAGTGTTTCAAGCACCCCCTGATCTTGTCAGCAGAACATCAGTCCGACTTCAAATGCTGCTAAAAAACTGCTAACCGTAGTTATTTGCCAAGCAAATGCTGGCAAAGCCCATCACTATGGTGTATCAGCATTATTTAAATACAGGATAGAACAGGATCAGCTCTGGCCAATCCACAGCACTACTAGCTTTTGTTAAATTGGCTGAGAGCAGAAAAGACACAACATTTACAAATTAAGAACTAAATACTGTTGTCTTGGTAGAAAAGGTATCAAGGCAGTTCTGAAAGAATTGCATGACCATGTAATCACACAAGGAAAGCCAAGAGAATAGCTTTAAGAAACCAAAAGTTTAACTTTTACTATGAACTAATTTCAAGTCTTCTCTCATTTGCAACATCCTGTCATGAGACAACACTCAACACTCACATGGTGTTATTTTATGGAATAAATGGGTAGTTTATTTTACAGAGACTGGCATTTAAAAATCCAATTCATTCTTTCAACTGTAAATAAACTGGAGGAGAAATGCCTTCTAATATTACCATCTTAAACCTTTAGCAGTCTCTGTTTGTTCTAGGCAACAAAGACTTTACATAGGAAGGGTCTAAACTAGAGTTGGCTACTCCTGATGTTACCTTGGCCTCAAAATTCCCCAATCAAAACAGCATTCTCCAATTAGAAAATATAGCTTTAATTCTTTCAGCTCACCAAGTACTTCTAAATGTTATGCAGGTATTTGTCCAAATACAATAAAGGGAGTAATGAAAATCTTCAGAAAATGGAGCCATCTACAATGATCAATCTTGACAAAATGTGTCTCAACCTTTTCATACAGAAACTAGATGTGAAAATAGATACACTAGTTTTGACGTGCTAACTTAGGTTTATTCCATACAGTCTCCGCATTTGAGTAATCAGAATTACAGAAACAGTTTACAGTTTACAGGCAGTGCCACAGTGAAGAAGCATGTCCAGAGCACATTACTGCTACTCTTATTACTACTGCCACCATTACAATTATTATTACTGCTGTCTAGTTTTGGTAATGACGTGATGTCTAAAGCCCTAATCATGGTGGCCTTGGGATGTGTAAACCCAGCAATTAAGATGGTCTCAGACCAAGACTGTTTACAGCTCCCTGGGAGGAGGAAAGAAAGCAGATGTACACAGGTAAGAACAGCAACCAAACCACTTTTAAATTTTCCACTGATAAATTGAAAAAGGAAATAATTTTAGGATTATGAAGTGCTTCTTAGCAAAGAGAGTATCCTAAAACCTTTCTTACCTGTGCAATAAGCCAGTCCACTAGTTTACTTGCAGGGATTACTGATTTGTATGTCTTTAGGTGGTAGTCACGGTCTCTAAATAAGAAAGAGAATTCAGGGAAAATCAGGACAAAAAGGTATACATTTTACACTCTAAACCTATATATACTATTGTGACCTACTACCAATAAGCAGACATCTTTTCTCTGTAGAAAGTTTTAAACTTCTCTAGCAGCTTGAATTAGGAAGATACTTCAGATCAACACAAAGCAGTGTTACTTAAAATTTCTCTAGATGTTGCTTCGAGCCATCTTCAGGGAGCTCACATTCCCACCAGAGGCAACCAGAAGATTCTTTTCACAGATGTCCTAACCTGCTGTTGTAACTCAGGTTAGAATACTGCCACCAGCAGTCCCACTAAAAATCACACTTTTCTGGCTGGAAATCATCCAGAATCTATTGACATCAAGCTTACATTTTTTGGCTCAATACCAGTCCCATCTATAGGCTTCAATAATTCTTCTCTAGCATTTACCTACTAATGTATTCATAGACAGGGACTCTACACATCCCCTCTGTGCCTCCTTTTTGTGAGGCTCATGGAATTAGGCAGCTTTTAGTCTATTTTGTCCAGAGAGATTTTCCACACTTGTTCAGATTTCACTTCCTTTAGTAAAATAACATGTAATAGCCAGACACAAATCTAATATGCAGCATCCTTTTATGGAATTAGATAATTTCAATCATTGTAAATAAGAAGGGTTGTGTCTAGCTCTTGTAACACAACTGGCACCAGCTCACACCCAGGCCTTGCAGAGAGCAGCACTGATTCTGCAAGAAGGAAAAGGAACCCTATTGTAACTTGATACTTTTTGCAGTTTTCTTCCATTTCTATTCTCAAAGCCATGGAGATGATTGATGGTTTTAGCCTTTTGTGAAATATTTCTAAAGAATTCTGATACAAATACAAGAGGTATATGTGGCTCAGGACATCAGGCTCTAACACCTTTCACCGCCAAGGTCACTGGATTTAATCCAATTTGGAAGATCATAAAAGCCATTTTAAGGCTATTTACTGGCCCATGTGAAATAAGTTTCATGGTCTTGATCCAGTTCCTAGTTCCACATCACAAAAGCCATTACCACAATTAATTTGCATTAATTGGCTCCCTCTCATTGAGAGTCTCAGTAGAGAGGCCAAATGCTGAAAGAGTATGAAGAATTAATTCCTCTCTCACCCTTGGGGTGGTCCTTGTATTTGAAGCTGGAGCTCCACTGGCATGACTGTAGAAGGAAGCACAGCCACTGAGGCTGTTTTACAGTCTGGATGGATCCATGAGGCAGACCAAGACAAGACTTTATTCTTCAGTTCTGTCAAATCAGCCTCTTTCATTAGCACCACACTATCCAATACTGCCTTTTTCCTAAGAATCTAATATTCAAACACCATCTAAAACCTGTTCTACCCAACCCTGTTCCTTTTACTAATCATCTACAGATACAAATATGTTGTGACTGGCTGTTGTAAATAAATACAGCAGAAATGTCTGTGTGTTTGCAGAATGCAGGGTGTGAGAAATTAGAAAGAAAAGGGGGACTTTCAGAGCTTGGAAAGAAAACAACAAAACATGACAGCATTTCCAGTAATGTGTCCTCAGAAAAAAAGCTTTCCTCATAGTGCTTACATACAATTTTCAACTTGTCTCCCAGTAATGTGTTAAACACAGCACAAATCTGTAGGAGTTTTCTGGGCAGATTTCCCCTCTAACACTCTTATCTTGGGAAAATGTACTTTTGAAATGTCAGCACAATAAAGGAAAACATTAAAATATTGAGCACTAATGAGTAGGGAGTTCCAGATGAGAATTAACTCTCAAAACTTTCCTAGAGATGCTGACAGTTTTGATAAGCTGCCATCAATCTTGATCCAAGGCCCAGTGCCATCTCTCAGTGAAAATTCAGCTGTACAACTCATGGACAAGAGGTCAGTTTTGTTGAATTTGGGAATCCAGCCATCTCCACTAGACGTTTTTTCTCTCTCATCAGTTTTTTATTTGTAAAAAATTAAGTTCTCCTAAGTGAAAATGCCGAATCTTCCATGCAGTTGTAGAACAACTACGGATTTCAGGGTGGTTTCCTTTATAGGCCAGAAATGTTCATCTGATGTACAGTAAGGTAAACAACATCTGAAAATCATCTCCTGGGCTCTGGGAAGAGTTACCTAGCAGAGGTAGGTAGGTAGGTAGGTATGTAGGAAGGTACCTTGGAGCCTATCTGAATTCTTTAGCAGTTATTTATACAGATCCAAGTTCTTAAGAATCCTCACAAAACTTTCATGGTTTCTTCAAATTACAGCTTCAGCTTTTATTCTGCTTCAGACTGGTTTTTGTTTGTTTAGGGTCCTCCAAATGACAGAATCCTAGCACCACACTGGAATCTGTTTACATCACTTCAGCATCTGTTGACATTTTCTATAACCCAAATAATACAGCAACTACAATCCCCACCACATGATCTGCCCTGAATCAGAGCCACTGTAACCATACCCAGCTGCTCACTCTCCCTGAATCCCCAGTTCCAACATCCCCCTAGCAGCAGCACTGCAACTACAGATCTAAGCTGTAGAGATGCAAGGGCAGTAGAAGAACCAAGAAAATTCAGAAAATTATTGCTCACAGTAAGTAACAAGAAAGACTCCAATAGTAACACCATCCTTTTAACAAAGCCAGATAATAAATACAAAGGGATCACGAAGGGGAGCTTACTTGACCACTGGAGTATACAGGCAGTGCAGTCGGCAGTACAGCCTCACCCCCTGAAGAATGGAAGATGCAGAGTGTTAGCAGCTTTTTCCTTTTCAAAGAAACACTGACTAGCTAATGCTAACAAAACCTGGACACTGATGTCTCTACTCAGCTGGAATTTTTTCTTTATTTAAATATTGATATTCAAAACAGTTTCTTTAGCCTTTCCGTCAAACATTCTTTCTTCTTTCCTGGCTTCCAACAGCCAAAAATGTGGTTTTACCTCTAATCACCTCCATTCCAACATTTTCTCCATTAATCCTTCCTCACAATTAACCCATTAACCAATGTCCATATGAAAAAAACCAAATTTATTAAAAGGTATGTGGACAAATATGGGATCAACAGAACACATTTGACAAACAATTATTAGGAACAGTTAAATATTGATCTCTTCTATCCCCCTGAAGCAGAGCGCCCAGATTTGCAGCAGACATGTTATCACCTATTGTTTTAAAACCTTTTGTTACTCTACTGGGATTCCAATCAGCAGTCTTGGGTGCAGTCACAACTGTATTGGTGTTCATTACTAAACTCTGCTTCCTCTCCCTAATGTGAATGTCTCCTGTGGCATTAGGATAGACAGCTCAATATAACACAGATCAACAGCAATGGCAATCTCCCACACAACAGGTCAATGACATTCAGAGGGAGAGCAAACTTCTTGGTGCAAATCACAAAGTTCCAACTAAGAATGATAATACAAACCTTGGACACGATGTCTTCCAATTCACTTCTTGGCTTGTATGTTCCATCATCATAGCGAAATCTGTACATCACCTGTTCATTCTTAAACTGGTGCTTATCTGAAACTAAAACATCAGCATGACAATTTAAATTGTCTTTTGTCCCCACCATGTTCTTTATAGGCCAGTTGGTAAAAATTGGATTTTTAAAATTTTACATCAGATTCAGGTAATGTATGTCTGTGGAAACAGTCCTAGTGAAGGGAATTGGGAACATCTGACCTTTTTCGATGAGTTTTGAACAAAGTGTTGCAAATTCCCACAATAGTTATCAGAGCACTTACAGCCATTTTTGCAGTTGACCCATCTACAGTATTCCTTTGAGGTGCATTTTGCAGCTAAACTCACCTGAATGCTGAAATCGGGATATTTGCTGTTTAATTAGAGTAGGATTGTGTTGCTCTGTCTGCATAACACAATATGGAAACAGTAGGAAACAGCAGGAGAAATCTGAATTTAAACAATGTAACCTGGATAACGACATTTTAGTAGAAATGCAGGTAGCACAGAAAATTTTCAAACAAGCATACTTCAGTCATGCAGCACTTTTGTATGTGCTGTCTTACCCTTCTAGAACACCTCATCACAACACTTCAAGGTCATCAGCTGGATGAGATGAAGAAATACGGTCCCTCACTATTTTAAAGAAAGACATTCATGCCAAATGAGCTGGATACACAACAAACCCTCCATTATCTCTTTCTTTTGCGACAAGCAGAGTCATTTGAACGACCCATCACCTGTGCCCTGGTCTAAAAGAACACTGCTCCACTCTTCTCTGGATTGCTGATGTCCCATGTGCAAAGCTGTATTTATGGACTTTAACACATTTTCAAATGCACACAGTACAAAGGAATATACACGTGATATACACCCCAACTAAGATGTTGCAAAGAAATCAAGCAACTGCAGACACAAACACTTTCTGGATACCAAACAATTCTCTTTTCATGGTATAAATTTGGCCACTCATTAATCCCAAAAATCACTAAACATTTTGAGGATTTGATGGGTATGGCAGCAGAAAGTATTTGAACATCATGTGAACAGCTTCAGTAAGTTTCCCAGTAAGTACCCTTATTTCCAGGGTATTACTGAAATCTGTTATCTTTTTATGACATGGCACACTCACCATGATGAATGATTCCATTTTCCAATAGTGCCTGTCCCAGGTTGACCCCTTCCTCAGGTTTGCTAATCTCTCCAATCTCACTGAGCCAGGATACAAACTCGCTGCAAAGGGGAGCAGAACACACACAGTCAGCTCCAAGTGGCACTTGCCTCTGTGAGTCATCAGCCAACCACAGGAGACTCTCCTTGAAACAAGTGTGAAAACTGTTGTAAGCAATGGTACCTCTACCCAGTAGCTTCACTTCCTACATTCCTGGAGGAAATGCTCTGCAGAAGATTTAGCCTCTTCCCATCACTGCCTTAAGCTCACTGACAGTGTGCACACAAAAGGAAAGATGGCACGGCTATGTCTGTAAGGATGATGCAAATCCTTATCTTATGGAGCAATCCAGACAGCCATGGGAGAAAAGGTTAGCAAGTAAGATTAAGTGAGGACCCTAAATCAAGTTCAACAGTAGGGTATCCTCCTTTTCCAGCTACTTCTTCCCAAGTTACCTGTCCAAGTAGTGTTCATGATTTGACTTAATTATACATGCTCATCTTCTTTCACTGGGTCTGATTTCTGTCCCCAGCCCCATGGTGTAATTGGATTGGCTTTAATGCAGTCGAGTAGGATTTAGGACAGAAGACTCAACCTACTGAATTCAAGCAGTACAGAGCAATAACAGATAGCATGAGTCCCACTGACAGGTTAATTTAAGGTCATTTTCTGAAGGTGGTGCCTGGCAGATTACATACAGCATGCTTCTAATTTATACACAGAAGATGCTAAATCTCATCTGCTGCTCATGCAGCATGAAACAAAACCTCTCTGCTGAGGGGCAGAGCTGCACATATAGGCAGAATAAAAGCCAAAAAATGGACAGATATGTAGAATGCTATTCATTAGAAAGGAAGTGCAAAAAAGCAGCTATAGCAAGCCTGATTAATCCAGCTCTGTCAGAATCCCAGAGGACTGAGCTGTTTGCCAGGTTAATTAGCAATTATGCTAGAAATGTGTTACAGTCATGGAGAAGAACAAAATGAATGTATGAAAGTAGAGCAACTTATGGGAAATGTGAGTTCAATAAAACACTTGGGCGATTGCCAGTGTGCAGAAAGTTGCTGCTTAACAAAGCCAGTATCCATGTCTCCACTTGTGGGCTTTAACTGAAGTATTTTTAATCTCTTTGTATTTATCAGCACTGACTGAACTAAGCTATAGGAATTATTTGCATTTTGCCTTTAGAATAACAAAACAACTTCAGGACTGAAAACTCTGGCTTGCTGAGGGGCTACGCTGTAGCTGCCATAGTATAGAAAAAGCAGCAGAATCTATTCAACTATGCCAGGAGATTCCCATGGAAACCAGTAGAGTTTTGTGAAGTCCCTAAAGCCAGAGTAGTGGCACAGGTGAGGCCACACCTTGAGTGCTGTGTCCAGTTCTGGCCCCTCAGTTTGGGAAGGACGTTGAGATGCTTGAGCACGTCCAGAAGAGGCAATGAGACTGGAGAAGGGCTGGGAACACAAACCCTGTGAGGAACAGCTGAGGGAGCTGGGGGTGCTCAGCCTGGAGAAAAGGAGACTTGGAGTGACCTTATCGCTCTCTACAGCTCCATGAAAGGTGGCTGGGGTCAGGTGGGGCTGGTCTCTTTCTCCAGGCAGCACTGACAGAACCAGAGGACACAGTCTCAAGCTGCCCCAAGGGAAATATAGATTGGGTATTAGGAAAAAGATTTTCACAGGAAGAGTCATAGTTTTTGAATGATCTGCCCGGGGAGGTGGTGGAGTCACCATCCCTGGATGTGTTTAAAAAAGTCTGGATGTGGCACTGGGTGCCAGGGTTTAGTTGAGGTGTTAAGGAATGGATTGGACTCAACTATCTTTAAGGTCTCTTCCAACCCACTCATTCTGTGAAATCTGTGAATTGTGAGGAGTCAAGCTATCTCCCAGGGGAAGTTCTTTTCACAATGATTCTGAACTGTTTCTGTAAGTACTTAAAAGCTGAAACAGAATATATAAACTGCAGAGGGAGGCAAAGTAAGAATGATCCTCCACCCTCACTACTAAGGACATAAGGCCTGCCTGCTGTGCAGGGCCCCATCATGGACCTGCTGCCAGGGACTGCAGCCATGGGAAGCACCCCAGGGAGAGGCCCTGTTGCTCTGTAGTTCCCCATCAAGAGCAATGGGTCATAGCACTTAAATGGTTGCCTAAAACTTCAGTGGAAGCTACCCTGTTACCTTTCCTGCTTCTTTTATTTGGATCTATCTCTGGAGTTTATGTGGACTGTAAATGTAAGGTTGATATAGTGATCCGAAATCGGAAAATAACTGAATGCTACCCTCACAGCTGTGAAGCTTAACAATCATGGGATGGTTTTCCTAAGAGCTGATTTAAGATTTCTATGACCTTTGACTCAGAAGCAGAATCAGTAATCATTTGATCTGAAGGCTTTATAAGCCCTGAAAAGTGTATGATCCAAAAATACTCCAAGAGGATCTTAAGGAATATGCTAGACTGTTTCTAAAAAGTCGCCAACTCAATGAGTGGATGGCAAAGCTTGATTTGCTTCCTCATCCTGTCTGAAGCAGTTCTTCAGGATAACTGAGAGTATCCTCACTTCCCAGTGCTGCCATGCTCAGTTCTCATCTGGCATCCAGGTCAGGACACCATCTCCCAGCTACACCTTGGAAATTAAGGGACCCGAAACAACTGTGTTTCTACACAAGAAATACACAGGAAAATCCAACCCATCCAGGACTGTACGATCTGATAATATATGGTTGAAATCTCCTGAGGTTAGCAGATGCTCTCTCTTACACACTCATGGTTTTTCAGAGCTGAAAAGAAGCACAGCCAGCATATCATTTACACACAGTGACACCAACACACATCGTTCCAACTGTATCACCAGTTTCTTGCCTAATGCCACGAAGAGTGATCAGGAAAATACATTTCCAGTCAAGCCAGTCAGTTGCTGAAGTTAAGTTCAATAAACAGCCTTATAAATAAATGCATGTGATGACTCTGAAAATATTTGGATTAGATCATGCTGTTTTCCCAAAAAAAACCCCATTTTATCTCTTGAATTATGAGATGCTGATATTCACATGCCAAGAGAAAAATTATTTTTGGGGCCTTTGTGTTGCTCTCAGCTGCATATAACAAAAACACTAAATACATCACAGCATAGTCATCAGTGACTCCCTTAGGCAGGAGTGTCTGCAAAAATAAACAAGTCACAGCCAATAAGCATTGTTCAGGGAAAGCCCTGGAAATGATACAAAATCTGCCAGTCACGACTGGAATGTACTGAGTGAGTTGCACTCAGCTGGGTTTCCCAGGACTACAGCAACAAGTGAATGCAGAAAAAATAACAGCAGAGTTCTTTGCTGTGGGAACAACTAGAACATTAGGAGAAATAATCCTTTTGTAAGAGATCAGGATACCTGTGGGTATCTCAGTCTGGGCTCAGTTAGCCATTAGCAAAGCTAGGTCAAGTCCTCACTAGTGTCAGGTGGCTGTCAAGCAAACTGAGGGCATTGAGCACAACAGACGGTAAACAAACAGACATTTCAAAAGGAAAAGCAGTAGCAGGAAATCCTGGATAGGACTTGAAACTAAGCATAATATCAGGGAGCCCACAACAGACTCATACATAACAGCACTGGAAGAATGTAAGTTTCTGACCTTGTACTTCTTTTTGCATGGAAAATAAGAACTGCCATTATCAGATCTAAAAGGTTTCAGTTCTAATGCAACAAGTTCAGCTGGGGGGTGGAGGATGTGTGTGAAGAAGAAAAAATCAGCTTCTTCTCCAATATCAAGAAATTTCTTTTCTAGCTGAAGTATCACCCACCTATGCTACCAGCCTGCCTTCTGCCAGGCAGAAAGACACTTCCATCCCTGTGCACTGGCAATGCTGCTGCAAACTGCTGTTACAGAGACCAGAGAGGAAGGGAAATGAAAGCATAACTGCCTCAGAACTTTTTTTATTCCCACAGCTGATCACATCAGTCATTAATAGCTGAGGCGGAAAAGTCTTCTTAGGGCAGCTACTGAGTGCTGTGCCCCACAGGACACGTCCCTTCAGCAGCCCCACTGCTGCCATTGCCCATCACTGACCTAAGACACCCACAGAGTCGCTTCCTTCTGCTGCCTCACATGTCATCCTTCAGAATTAGTTGGTTATTATTTTGTAATATCTAGCTGAATCAAAGAGGTTTTTTCCAGACAGTGAAGTCCTATACTTCTAACAAACATATCAGGTCACATGATGCACAAAACTGCATTTGGTGCCTGTTATGCTGACAAACAGGAAACTTCTAAATACAATCCTGAGGCTTGGACAGTTCTGCTGGATTTAAGTATCACCTGGAAAGCATTTGCTTGTATACCAAAGAGAGTCTAGGTTAGGACACCAACAGCCCGGAGCCTGTGGGATTTTAAGGTAGTTTTCTTACTCCTTTTGATGATCTGGAGCAGCTGTTATGACTTACTGTAAAACAGAGTGAGCTGTCACACTATTCAGCCTGTGTATGGTGTGAAACAAAAATCAATTATTATTTTTTAATAAATCACTACTGTAATGGGGCTTATGGTCTTTCTAATTAAGCTGCATCAAAGCACATCTGATCTGTGTCCCAATGCCATCCCCAAAAATTCTAGAGTCCATTAACTGGCGTGAAAGACCTTTTCAATTCAAATACCACTTACTTGCCAAGAAAGCACTTGGGAACAGTACTTAATTTTCTTCTCCTATCTTTGATAAGGTTCACTTTCTTGCTCATCATCATTTGGTACAGCTTCTCTCCTTTCTCTGCAATCATCACATATGCATCCCTCTCCATTCCCAGTTTCAAACCTGGAATATAAAGCAGAAATTTCTTCAGGTCTTTAATACCAAATAAAATGTTTCCTTGAAGTCAAAAGCTGAGGTCAAACAGCAAAAATTGCAGAAACACAAAAACTGATTGACTTATTTTCCATTTAAGGGGGAAATTAGGTAATTTTTTTTTATCTGAGTACAAAACTGTCATTGGTAAGTTCAGCACCACCAAGATGCAGTTTTTCTTCCACATTTTAAAAGGCAGCTTTAAACTTATGGTTATATCATACCACACAAAACAGAATGATTTACAGAACATGAAGAAAGTCCAAAGCAAGATGAGCATGGGTCAGGGCAATCCCAAGCACAAATACAGGCTGGGAGAAAGGATTGAGAGCAGCCCTGGAGAGAAACACTTATGGGTGCAGGTGGATGAAAAGCTGGACATGACCCAGCCACACAGAAACCCCCTATGGGCTGGCTGATGCCCCAGCGTGGGCAGCAGGGGAGGGGGGGATTCCGCCCCTCTGCTCTGCTCTTGTGGGAGCCCATCTGGAGTGCTATGTTCAGACTGAGGTCCCCAACATAAGAAGGATCTGGAGCTGCTGGAGAAGTCCAGAGGAGAGACCAGAGCTGCTCCCAGGGCTGGAGCCAGGCTGGGAGAGCTGGGGATGCTCACTTGGAGAAGGGAAGGTTCCAGAGAGAACTCAGAGCCCCTTCCAGGGCCTAAAGGGGCTCCAGGAGAGCTGGAAAGGGACTGTGGACAAGGGATGGAGGGAAAGGACACAGGGAATGGCTCCCACAGCCAGAGGGCAGGGATGGATGGGATATTGGGAAGGAATTGTTCCTTGTGAGGGTGGGGAGGCCCTGGCACAGGGTGCCC
The DNA here is from genome assembly GCF_031753505.1 of Anomalospiza imberbis. NCBI lineage: Eukaryota > Metazoa > Chordata > Aves > Passeriformes > Viduidae > Anomalospiza > Anomalospiza imberbis. The sequence continues at coordinate 14,592,268 of NC_089697.1, read as the reverse complement.
CAAGCAGCTGTGGCTGCCCCAGTCCTGAAAGTGTCCAAGGTCAGGTTGGATGGGGCTTGGAGCAACCTTGGATAGCAAAAGGTGTCCCAAACCATGGCCTTAAATGGCCTTTAGGGTTGCTTCCAGTCCAAACTGCTCAATGATTCCGTGATTCTCAACCTTCTGAAACTGATTTCCTGTGGCAATTGAAATAATTTCAAGCATAAGACTTGTTAAAGGCATTTAAATGCTTGGAAGAGTAGGAGACTTTTTAAATGTCCTATTACTTGAAGCCAAATATACAAAACTGCTGAAATCAATTTCACATTCGTGAATAAATCAAAACTGGGCAGGCACATTATTTTCTCACCCTTTATTAATTTTACTAATACCTTATGCTAAAAATAGTGTATAGCAAGCACATTATCCAGTAAATGAAAGAAATACTGCAGGACTTGCAGAATGACTGATAATTGAATATAAAGAACATTTCATGTTCACTTTGTACCAGTTCCCAAGTACGTATTTCATGCTAACTTGAAAATTGCTACAGGCAGGGGGATGATCTCTGAAAACAGCAGGTGTCTCTGTTATAACTAGCCTCACAGCTGGGATTTTCTGGCCCTGTTCTCTTTAGATTTGCAAATTGCTTTAGGAGGATAGCATTTGCAAAAGCTGTTTTGGTGATGTAGATGCTTTATGTCTTCTAGCCTGAACACATGATTTTCTGGATATGTTACTCTAGAACTTGCAAATCTGGGCAACTCTGGAGTCGAAAAGAGACACAGATTTTAGACACCTCCAAGACTAGCTTGAGAACAGGCAGCCTGAAGTGGTCCTCTACTTCCATGCCTAATTTTAGCAGAGATCGACATTAGGCAGAATTTAAGTGATTGGTGTAAAGCTAGAGAAAAGGAGAACTGTGCATTTTTTGGGAAGAGAAGTTCATCCTAACCGCCTTATGGTAAGATACTGCAATGAATCAAGAACCTTCTGAGACCTCAGAGCTGTTTCCTAGCTTTTGGAAAACACTAAGGACAGATTTTAATTTTCTCCATGGAGGAAAATGTGCAACCTTTTTTCTTTCTCTCAAATACATGTATGTGCATATACATTTGTCCTACAAGTGCAGTACAAAATACATCATCCACTTACTCTCTCTCTGCTCCCTTTCCCTGATTATAGCATCCAGCCACTTCTGTTTATCCTCGGCAGTCTTGGCCATACAGACAAACCACTTGTTTTTGGCTGTGTTGTGAATCTTCCAGCCATTTGTCACCGTGTAGCCGTTGCTGTGATAATCTGCTGTAAAAGACCCAAGCACAAAGCACAAGGTGAGCAGGAAGCCTGCTCCTTTAACCAAACCAGTGTGGGACACTTTCAGTAAAATCATCTTCTTTGAAGACCTTGATTCCTGAGGTGTTCCTTACGGACTGCCCAGAGATCCAGCTGCACTTACCACTCTGGAAGTACAAGTATAAACAAGCTGTTCAAACTGACTGAATGCTTCAGTCCTAAGAGTGACACTTGCTGATTTCACCTCAGAAGAATAACTAAAGTCTTTTAAATACAAGGCCATCAGTGGAAGAGTCTATGTTTGCTCAGGGTATTTGTTCTGAATTTTCTGGGGACACGGTATCTTCCTGCACTGCAAGGATTTCTGTCCCCACAACATGAAAACTCTTTATGTGTCGACTGTTTAAAGGACATAATAGTAATTCTTGGCTTGTTACAACAGGGGCAGCAGTGGTGTGGCCTTTATGGATGGAATCAGAAATCCACCCAGTCTTCCTTGGCTGTGTCAGGATACAAGAATCATAACAGAACTGCCATTCCCATATTTTGCTCATGGTCACATCCCATGCTACTAATCTGGATACTAAGACTAGTATTTAGTAGCATTCTAAATGAGAAGAAGATCCAGAAATTCTGTTATTTTAGCTGTAATGGCTTAAGATATTAAAAAAAAAAAAAAAAGATGGAAAGAAGAAAGAAGCAACTTTTATTAATTAACTTGGATTGGGACCAAAACCAGACAAGCTTCTGGGAACACATACTCTTAATAAAGTCATTTCAGAAGGAAGGACTAGTGCCTGAAAGCATTTCCAGTCTTTCAACCATATAAGTTGGTCCAATAATGAAGGTGCTACAAGTTTTATAAACTGCTTCAGATTTCACTAAAGGAGACGGACAAGTACTTTTGCATCACCTTCCAACACAAGATCTGAACTTGCTGTGTTCTTAAAAGACAATATTTAGTCACTTACCTGTTCCATCTTCCACATTCTCTACTTCCATGACTTCTGTATTTATTCGGCCCCTGAAGATATAAAGGGACCCGTTGATTGACTTTGTCCTTTTAGATGCTTTTTTCCCAGTAACTCTGCAATTAGGATGAAGACTGTTACAATACATAAGCAAACAGTCTAACATATATATGAATAAACCAATCTGAGATATGACTATTAAAGGAGGATTCCAATACAGTGACTGATGGTATTTGACCACACCTCTGATGTTAAATAATTGGAATACTCATTCAGATTTCCAAGACAGATGTGTACCAGTGTTAGTATAGCAGTAACAAGCTTGTTTTGCCAGATTATGTGAAGATGCAGGTGGCTTCAAGATTTACATTCTTGATGACTGACTGAAATACATGTCCATGAACAGCACATGGCCTTGGGATGACAACTGCAGCATCACCTGACAACATTATATTTGACTCCTCTTTTTGCCTAAAGCTGTGATCATTTTGTGGTAGGCACCAAACTTCAAATATGAAATGAACTACATAAAGAGGCCAGTGTCACACGGCCTGCCACATGTGTTACATGTTCTTGTAGGGAAAATTCTGCTGGGGCAATTTTGCACCCAGGTTTACATCCTTATCCATAAGCGTTATAGTGTTTCTGTTGAATTCAGGCAAGCACTTTTCATTACTAGTTATGTTTTGATTTTTATGGCTAAAATGGGTTTAAAACTATCCAAGTGACACCTGTTGTGCTCTACTATCCAAGAATAACCCAGCTATGCAAGCCAAAACACAGCTGGTCAAATGGTCATTAAGAGGTGGCAGGTGTCCAAATTCCCGTCAGTGAAGGTTCTGCTGTGGCAATTTCCCAGTACCTCATAAGATTCAAAAAATATTGCAGTAAAAATCAGCTGGGGAAAAATTTCTTGTCAGAGTGAAGTACCTATAATAAACTGAGGTGAGATTAGAATCAACAATTTTTTTCTGAACATTTTTTTCTTTTACAACTACCTTTAGTGACAAATAGACATTTGGTGATGACCACATATTTACATCCAATCAGACTGACAGGGACTGTGATCTTGGGAGCTATTGGATCCATTCCTAAAGACAGCTCCTCAAGTTAAAAGAAAACCTGTCCTGCCCTAGGGAAACCCTTTAACTGTTCAGCCTATTTCCCTACATGAACCATATTGTTCATGACATCAGGATTCAATTTAAACAGCAGTCTACAATCCTGCTAAAACCAAAAAACAATACTCAGCTCTGAAAATCTGTCATCAGTTTGACAGACTTCCCTACAGTTTTGCAAAAGGAGCTGTTGCAGACAATACCAATCCCTTGAGAAATCCAAGTGTTACAGCAGGCTCCTCCAAAATCAAGCCAAACTACAGAGGAGCTTGGTAATGTCTCCTGAATACAAAGAAAGTTCTGCTTAAAGGGCACTAGAACATTTTTTCTCAAAATCTTAGTGTTCCAGGAGAACTGTCTGGACAGCGCTGGAGTTAGGATAACCTCAACTACAAACAGGCTATAAAAACAGTTTCTAAGAGCTCTGAAGGAGTAGAAGATTAGTATCAAATTAACTGGGTTTTTTTAAGGAATAGTTTCTGTTAAAAAAACACACAAATTTCTGAACTCTGTTTCATACAAAGTTTTGGACTTTAGTAAATCTGGTAAAGGGTCCAAGTGAAATGTTTCCTCTCCTTTGTGTCACTTCAGAGTCAGAATGCTTCAGGTAGATAACATTTTAAGTCTTTTAGATTTAATGGTGTATTTTTTTAAATTTCAACATTTATATCTCGTCTAATTTTGAATGTAGGTGTCACCTAATAATTTGTATTTAGGTTGTATAAATTTGGCATTGTACACACACAAAAAATTCTGAACATTACTGAAATTAGCTTTCACAGCTTAATGGTTCCAAAATTTCCACTGTTTCCCTGGGGAACAAAAAAAAAAAAAAAAAAAAGAGAGAAAGAAAAAGGAAAAAAAAGGATAAAAAGACCCAAATTTTGAGAAATGAGATTTTTCTTTGGAGAGAATACTGGTTTTACAGAATTTCTAATTGGGTTGGCTGTTCTATTTGGCCATCACCAGTAAGGAAGTATACCTTGAAGCAGGGGAATTGTATCACAGGAAAGAGAGGTAGAGGAGAAGGGAGTGCAGAAAATGCATTGTAAATTCAGAACAGACCAAGACATGAGAATGAGACTGGGGTTGTGAAGGTGAAAAGCTCAGGAACTGAAATACCATATAATTGCTGCAGAAGCAAGTTGCCTTCCACTCTGTCACTGCTACTTTAATTATAAGCAGCAGGTGTTAATAGTAGTTAAGGTTTATCAGGTGGGATGATGTTAAAAAAAAAAAATTACCAGGATAAGAAAGGAAGACAATAAACAACACATGGGCTGTAAATGCTGACAGCAACAGCCAAATCTTCATCTCTTTCTCACTCCCCTGGGCCCTGCATCTATTTTATGTTTGCTTAGTCTTCCACTGTCCCCTGTCTTGGCTTTTTATCACTTTTCACATCAACCTCTTATGCTTAGCATAACTTCACAATGTAAGCTGGCACCTTCACATCATTCCTGGAGAATTTTGTAAGAACTCACCCTGAGCTTTAGCTGCACTGTTTTAACTCCTCTTTGGACTGCACACTTCAGAGGGGCACTCCGATACTGCCTGGAATATTTATCCTACCACATAGTGACATCTCTCTCCTATTGCCTAAGTGATAGAAATAGTCAAGAACAGAGGAAATTTCCACCTGTGACTCAGCCCCACGGAGCAACAGAGAATACAGTGCATGATCAGTAATTGATCACAGCTTCCACGTACAAATCCTCTGAATGGTAAAACTGAAAATACAGAGGGACTCACCTGGATTTTCTCTTGCAATAGACCAAGAGATTATCAAATAGAAAGAACATTCTCTCCTGGATGTTTCCTGCTGAGATTTTTAACAAAGTCCCTTGCAGCAAGAGCTGTGTGCAAATATCTGTCAGATTTGACCCCTGAAACAAAAAAGAGAGATTAACTTTCCTTTATGAGTGCACAATGAAGGTCTTTTACTAACACGTCCTTATTTTATCTGCCATTAAACTGTGAAATAACTGATGCACTCATAAGGATTTCACCCAGATCTATTTGCCTTTCAAGTGAAATCTGCCCATTAGAAACATCAGTTCCATTCTAGCTCTAACATCTTCCTTTCTTTCATAATCTGCTTGTTCTGCTACAATTTAGCACCAGCCTGCACACAAAAAATACACATTAAATTCTAAATTCCTCTGAGTGATGCTGCCTGCACATTCAAGAGTTTACATGTCACAAAAGAAACAGAAATAAATCCCTGTACACAACATGAGTTATTAAACTGTGCAGTTAACAGCCTCCAGGGAGCTTGCTGGTCCTGCATCCTACCTCCCATCCTTCAATGTGGGACTGCAACTGTTCAAGGGCTTCCAGTTTCTCCATCTGTCTCTTGGTCTCGTTGATATTTGTACAGACTGTCTTCATTGCCTGCAGTGCATTCTGGACAGCTGGGTGATCAGGATGCTTAGAGGGAGTCCTCTTAGCTAATTCCTTTTTAAAAAAAGAGAGAAAACATGGAAACTGAGAAGTGGTTCATGGAAAGGTATGAGCATTAGCAGGCAATCCTGCAGGAAAATGCCAGAACCATTGCAGAACTAAAGAGAATTTGGGGGCATTTTACTGCAGACGCTGTTCTCTATTCTTCATGTGTACAGGGTTAATATAATATGACTACTGTTACATAAATGAGGCACTTGCTCATGTTAAATATGCTACATTAAGAGAGCTCAAGACAAGTTTGTTTTGCTGTGTTAGATGTGTTTACTTTGTATGTTTAGAAGGCTGGGGCGTATGTCCTGACATCGAGACAAGCACCACCTCTGCTCTGAAAGAGTCTCTGCTTCACTTGTGTCAAAGCACAACAGCCCAGTTAAGCCCTGTCCACTGAAAAACAGCATAGGCAAAACTCAGAACCTGACAATATTAATGAGTTTGGCAAAAGGGGCAACCACTGTCAACTCACAATTAATCCTTTTTTAGACCAATAGTATTTCATAGTTAGCCCCAATTGAATAAGAATATATTAAAGAAATCTAAAATATGGCTGGTAATTTAACCTTGATACATAATATGGTGTTTAAGACTGAAATACTTAACTTTCTCACTATCTTTCACCCCAATATGTTATTTGGTTCTTTAAAAGTCCTGTGCAGCTGAATTGCATCATTCTGCAAGAGATACAAGAATGAATTTGGATACAGCCAGAGAGCCTGCCCAGTACTGTGATCTGAATGGAGCTAGATTGCTTCCACCCATCTGTGATTTACAGAGTAACAGATGCCCAGGAAAAGGAGGATCGCTGCTACAAATGTCAGTTGATATCAAAATGAATTCCCTGTGGAAGTCTTTACTTTTGCTGAAAGTGAGTCCAAGAAAAGTAATTTTTCAAAAAGCAAAGGCAGGAGAGAGGTGTTATGCTTTGGTGACACACTGTGACTGCAACACAGATTACTCTCACTAAAAATCAGTGAAGTTCTGCAGCTCCAGTGTCACCCATACTGCACTGGGAACAGGTATGTACACACTAGCACAGTCTAAACATCCCATTCAGAAATATCCCCAAAACACAGAGGAAGACCTCTTCATTCACAGCACGCCCTGCTGCAACAAACAGCACCTTCCCCATGCCAGTCGCACCCCGGGGCAGGAGAGGAGCCTGGGAACTGGCTGGGACTGGCACTTGCCCCTCCACAGCCCTGTCTGAAGGTGTCCAAGGCAAAGCCCTGCTACCCTGGCACTGCCATTTCCCAAAAGAGCAGAGCTTGGTACTTCTGAAACACAGGGAGAGTGCTCTGGGTACTCATTTCCTTTAGTGACACATTTATGATGTGTAAACTGTAAGAGCGTTTGACAACATTTTCAAAGGCAGCTGAAAGACAGCCCAGATGGCAACACCTGGGCAAGCCTTGTCCTCTACAAAGCCCACAGACACTGCTGTCTGGACCTGTTATCTCCTGTATTGCAACCTGTGTGCTAGTAGGGTCAGGAAATAAGGCTGCTGCCAGTTGCAGAAAACTACTTGCCAAGAGTTTCTTAAAATAATTCATAAAATAAACTTTTCTTTCTTCTTTTTTTCTTTTTTTTAAGAAATCTCCGACATCCTTCCCCATGTCCTCCCTCATTGCACAATATTGACTGTGTACTTCAAACTGACAGCAAATACACTTCACAGCTGAAAGTTACACATTCCTTTATTTGAGGAAATCCTTCCTCCTACCTTTACTCCCCTGAGGACACAGAGAAGGCCTAACACGGACTGTGTCCATGGGATGCTGACACTGCACGGACTGGTGCAGATCTCTGCTGCCAGGCTGCCCTGCCCTGCGCCACAGCCCCGGGCACGCACTGACCGTGGCTGCAGAGCAGGCCCCCACTGGCCTGCTGAGCAGCACAGCTTCACAGAGGCACCGAAAGACAACATACTCCTTTGGTTAGCAGTTCAAAAAGCTAAGTTAATCAACACTTCAGCTCCAATGTGCTTAAAAAAGAAAGAAAAAAAAAACCAACAAAAACCCAAACCACTTTTCTGTAAACATATATGTTCCTGGGAGTTTTATATTTGTATTTTACAGTTTGTAATATTTGCCTGTACTAACCAGAAAATAAATGATACATCAGACTTCCTCTGTGTACCTGCACATCACAATAGTTTCTTTATTCTGCATATTGTTAAAACTTGTAATTTATGTCAATGTCTCTGCAGGGTAAACACTTGACAAGCAATGGTGGATCAGATAAAATAGATTAGCTTCAATATGCCACTGAACCTACAACATATGCTAACTTAGAATGTAATAAAAACACATTTCTAGTTTTATAAATATCAGCAGTTATTTGTGATTATGTATGTGTGTGGAAGACAAAAGCATGATTTATAAATTGGCAGTGCTTCTTAGAGCTCTTTAGGGAATAGACAATTTTTAATATCATGCTACATAGAGTTGGATTTCAACCACACAATGTCATGAGTCTAAGAGCAACACAACTTTTCTTGGAGGAGGGAAGGGAAGGAGTAAAAGCCAATCCTCCAAAGATAAATATATTCAATTATGGCCAAATAGAAAGTTCTGTTCCTTGAACAGCTATGAGAAGAACAGAGAGACAAGGGAGGCAATAAGGTAAGCTTCCTTCATCCTGTTCTGTACGCACACCAGTGGCTCCCCATCTTTCCCCTTCCAAGTGCAGGCAGTGATTCACAAAGGCCTGTGTGTGCCTCACTGCTGGGCTTTCCTTTCCAGGGGATTCTGACTCTGGCGACTCCTCTCTGCATTCAGGTTTTTCTGCCCCTCCCAGGGCCAGAAGAATTATGTATTGCTTCTTCTGCACACGAAGCAATACATAATTACTGTCCTAATCGCTCATGGAGCTGTGTGCTCTCGGATGTTTTTTATGGATCAGAGGTGGAATGTGCATTTCTGGCTCGAGTCTGAGCAAACCGTCAACAGAGCAGACCTCAGGCAGGGTCCCAGCCCCGCGAGCTCCGGGCTCCCGGCAGCAGCGGGCGCGGCTGTCCTGTGCCGCACATTCCTCCTGTGCCAGAGGAAGGAGACAGAAGTGACTGTGCCTAATCCCCACACGATGGGGTGACTAACTCATGATTACCACTGCCCCAGGGCTTGCTTCTTGCTGACAGAAGTGCTCTTTATTAAGGGGAAAATACTATTTTTGTTCAGAGACTGGTTTACACAACAGCTGCTTCTGTTCTTAAGCAGTAGAACTGAGACTAGTCAGAGTCCCACAATTAGCATGGGTGAGACAGAGCTGCCTTCACCCAAACCCCCACGCTGGAAGCATCTGCTCAAGTGGCAAGTTCTCCAGCCACCCACTCGTGCTGGGCATCCCTTTACCTCTGCTACCTTCCTTCTTCCCAAAACCAATGCCAATCATAGCCAACAGTTTCATTTCGCTTGAGCCTAGTCCAAGGCCCTTTCTCAGTTAAAAGGAACTAATTTACTGACTGACAAATTCTACACTAATCTTCTTGCATGCTGTCTGAAGTAGACAAGAACTGCATTGGGGCAAAAATACTAATATTGTTATTTCTCTATTTGTACAGAGATTATGAAATGCCATAGCTAAATTTGACTCCCATCCTTCAAACCACACAAAAGGCTTGCAAATTAGACAGAGAAAAAGCAACAAAAATGATAAAACTCAACCCCCCCCACCAAACAAAAAAACCCCAACAAACCCCACCCACAATAAAACATCCCGCCGTCTCCCCCTTCCCCCCAGAGAAAATTCCCAAACAAAAAAACCCAACAAAAAACCTGTTTACAGTCAGGCACTTCAAACAGCAATGTTTGTGTCACAAAAACTGGGAAACTATAAATAAAATTGAAACATATTGTCCATCATCATCATTGTTCTGTCTCCGTCATTTGTTAGTTAAAAAAACCCAAATAGCTTCATCAGAGCATGAGAAAACATAAGGTCACCTGTTGCAGGATGCCATATTTCATTGGAAATTACTGCAATGCTTACAGTGGATCAGCACTTGGAGATATTCTAGTGTATTATTCCTAATTAAGTAACTCAAATCAACTCCTGCCAGATTCTATTGTTCTGAAGAAGAACACACACACATATATGTTATTAATAAAAAGTAGTTACAGAATGTAAAATATGTGCCTTACCGTACTACTTCAGTTTACTCTCAAACACAAGCAAGTCTGAATTATCTTCTGCATACTAGCTTTATCAAACCCACCTATTCGGCTACACTAAATACTTACATTAGACAAGGTCATATCAAAGTTACCAGATAATCTGGATGTTCACAAACTCTTGCTAAAAACAAAGTAGAAGAGGAAAGTAGGCTACCTTTGGTCTAAGACTTTTCTCATCAGCTGGAATACAATAGTATCTGTTTGCCCTGGGAATTAGATAAAGTCAGATCTAATCCCCATGAATAAAAAAGAGCTATTTCAGGAGCCATAACTGAAGTTCAGTAGCAAAGGGAGAGCAAACACTTAATTTGAAGGTTGTGCTATTTTTAAATATATCTATTTTTTTCCTTGCTTGGAGAGCTCCATTTTCCTGGCCAGCACAAACAGAATCTGGCTGTTTTCCCTTAAGTGTTCTCATGTCTGAGACATTTGTGTCTGCTCTGGTAATTTCATGCTAGCAACTATCAAAGAAGTCCTGAATGGGACACAACTTATTTGCTATGAATTCACTACCTTTGAGAATCAGAATCAACCACACTTTACAATGGTCACTGCTATCTTCTGAGCCGAACAACTCCTAGTGTTACGGTATTATCTCACTGACTGAGGCAGATTTGTTGCCTACTGAAAACCTAATTCCTCTTTGCTTTTTCTTAAAACTTTTATTTCCTGTCCAGGAAGTTTCAACTAGTGTGTGATCTTTATCAGCCTGTATACAAGAAGAAATCCATAGCAAAATGGAATGCAGCCCCACAAGATGCCCAGTCACGGCCCCTCCCTGCAAGGCTGTTTGTTCAACAGGTACACGTGGGTCTGGGTCAGCTGCCCCAGAGCCAAGGCTAGGCACAGGGAGGGCAAATTCATCTTTACCCCACTGTGGCTTGAAAGCAATAAACTCTGTTTCAGTCTTTATCTTGGTGGTATTGGCTTTGGCTTTCAAAGAAGGGATGTTTGGTCCCCAGGAGTTCTGACATACATTCATCACAGAATTCTTACTTTCTTCCACAACTCATAAAGGGACCTTTCTTTCAAAATATGAGGGAAAATATTTGTATTTTTTTCTAATTACTTTTCTTTTAGTAAACACAGTGTGACGCTGGCTGAGGAAGAGATCAACATCACAGAAGATTGGTGGCTGTTAGAGCATCTACCAAGCCACTGGGGGATGCCAGCTCTCCCAGAAACTGCTTTCTCTTTTTCCCCTCTTCTTGTCCCCACCAGGCAGGAGACTCAGCCCTGAGCAGAAAGGACGGGAGGCAAGTTAGCTCTTTTCAGGTCCTTTATGCTTTATCTTCTATGGTAAGAATACTAGCAAGGGGGCCAATTAGTGCCACATACCATAGTCATTTCTGGACTGACACTCGCCCATTGGGAACTCATCTGAGACAACCAAAGAGTCTTCAAACAAGCTGCCAAACAGCTTTCAGAAGATTTATCACTGCTGACCTGCTCACCATCAATCTAGAGACCTTGTAATGAAAAACATATCCCTTTAAGAGTCCCCAGAGCCATCCAGTCCCTCACGAAACAGGCCCAATTCTAGCTGAACACAGCTTTGCTGGAAGTGGCTGAAACAGCTTGCATAAGCCTTCATAAGCATCTGAAGAGCACTGAAGTCAAAAGGCTTTGGTTAGTCAGTAAGTCACTCTGTCTGTTCTACCCAGACCATAACAGGATTTAGCAGCCTGCCAGCATCAGGCAGCTTTTTGCTGTACCCATAAAAAGCAATTTTCTTCAGAGAAGATCCAACTTTCAGAAGTGTAAATCAGGGAAGCAATAGTGGCAACAAAAGTCAGGGCTAAATAAAATGCAGAATCACTCCAAGAATAAAACAATCATCTGGAGAAATACTTTCTCTGGTTTACCTTGAGCAGAAGAGGATATTTGCAAATTCTCTGAATTGGAGTCAGTAGATAACCCTCTAGTGGAATGTCTGTTGTCTTTCTGCCTCCCAAGAGCATGCAACCCTATAATCAAAAAAAGAAACAAATGTTACCTCAGACACAAAGATTTCAGACTATTTATGACACAATTTTGTATTTCTAAAACATGCCTTATGGTGAGAAAGCACTTTACCACACCTAAGGTACAGGAAATGGCACTTCACTCACCACGGACATACAGCCATCAAATCTGCAAAGTCCTGCAGGCATCAGCAAAAGAAAATTTGCTGTGGATAACAATGGCTGTGCAGAACGGTATCTTCTCAGAGAAATATTATACAGCTGGTGACTCAAAAAACATCCTAACAGTACAATGGCAAACAGCAAACCTCGATGAACCATTACCTAAAATAATCCAATTTACCCCCACAACAGATACAACCTGTTGTCTTTGTTCACTATGTGAAGTTGTATACTGTTGGTCCAGAAAACTCTTGAAGGCTAAAATAAAGCCTACTAACTAGTAATCATGTAATTAACTTTAGTCAAATTCTTATGTCTGAATTGAACTGGAATTGAAACAAATTAGTCATCTGCATAACATCCACCCAATTCTCTGGTGAAACATTATGCCTGAGCACAGCTGGACAAACAACCTGGGCACCCTGGCTGGCTAACCAGCACATGTGGAATTTCTCAACAGATTATGGAAATTCATTTCTCAGGATTGATATAGAAAGGGAGTTTAGGAACAGGGGATGACATTGGGAAAAAAACAAACCTTATAGTCCTTGACCTGTCCTTAATTTGTAACAAAAATCTGTAATCTTTGTGACAAATCAATACTGCCCTACTGTAAGCTTTTTACACATTGCTTGATGATTGTACTATTGGTTGCTGCCAGAGACAGGTAGTAGTTTCAGGTGGGCTTCAAGTCTATTTCAGATAAACTATGTCCACATTCCTATGCTCAACCATGAATAGGGACTTTGCTGCAAAAGTCACTCCAGTTGCAAACCTGTCCTGTCCACACAGAAGCTGAACTTTAAATGCAGTTCAGCCAAGAACCAGTAGTGTTTTCCCCTGTGAAATACGTGCTGTGGCTCAGACACACTCTGAAATTTAGTGAGCTTTTTGGCTAGAGCTCTGCAATTCTTCTCTTCAAGGCATGTTCACAGACATTATACATTAAATCTCCTTAGTCCTAACTGGTATTTTTATAGACAATTGTCTAAAATAACCTGTCTCCAGGCTATTCTAGATCTGTGGCATTGGCCATCCAGCTCACAATGCTCCCTGTCCAATTTCCAAGTCTCAAGTGATTCAGTCCTTGCCATCTCTTCTTTCAGCCCTCTCTCTAGCTCTGGGCTCAAAACTGCCCTTTAACACTTACTGACTTTTCAAACACATTCTCACATTCTATGTTTCAGCAGCTGTGAGGGGGCAATCGGGCCAAATCTATCCTCACAAGTAAAGCTTTGTACTCTAGTGCTGCCTCCTCTGCATAGTAGCATTGTAGCACTGGTTTGGGAGACAGAGAAGGGAAGGGAGGCCTGGAAGAAACTACAGCACCACAGCTAAGCAGACACATCAGTGCAGCCCTGCTTCCCACACTTTCTGCAATTTTAATAGTCTCTTGGATTCAGGTGCTGCAGCAAGCCACAGCAGACAGTGTGACATCTTTGATGTCCCTCATAATCAGCTTGCCAGCTGCTGTCTCTAACACAAACAGAAAACTCTGTCAATCCAGTGGAAGTGGAGAACATTTTGAAGGTTGGGAAGGACTGTGTTTACATGCACCTTCCCTCGTCTTCCTCATCGGTTTCCCTCACCAGAAGCACCCAAAAAAACCTCATGAACAAGGTAAGGGTCATTTAGTAATTCAAAGTAATGGTTTGGTAAGATTCATTAAACTCAGACATGACAAAGAGACTCTGCCTACGCAACAGCACGAGGGTAGGCTCCCTCTGAGGCCTGTACCTTGTGGCTAAAGTAATGCTCTGGCCCTGCTTGTGACTGATGTTTATATGGAAGTTTTCTTTTGCTGTACTACATTGGGAAAGAACAGAACTTTCACAGCAAGCAAAAAAAAAAAAAAAAAGAGAAGAAAGAAAAGCAGGTCCTTTGCAAGAAAGACAGTCTATTTCACTTCATAGAATTTACTAGGAAAAAAGCTGATGTGACAAATTATTCCCTCACCTATGTGCCAACCCTGTTAAAAATGCCACTCATCCATAGCCAAGGAAACAAGACATTCAAAAATCAAGCAGAATTGGGGTGAAAGTAAGGAGGAGAAACAACCAAGAAAGGAAAGGCAGTGGTAGAAGGCGGTGCCCACTGATTGTTTCTCCTTCCAGCCCAGCCTCTAAGGTGTGTTTGAAGGATGTATGGCCACAGTCCCTCCTTGGATGGGAGTTAGGTTACTTTTGATTTAAGCAGCAATAATGCACTCAAAACAATTCATCCAGACTACATTTCTTGCCCACAACTGGACTCATTGAGAAAAGGACGTCAGAAGCAGGTCACATTTTTCTCATGAGCCTGCAAATGGTGAGCTGGTCAGAGAACTGAGCAGGGAAGCAAATCCAATGGGAACTAGCCTCAGTATTGCTGCTGACTTATTGCATTACTCCTTTCATCATCTGTGCTTCTTTTTTTCTGTTGATTCTTTAAAAAGAAAATCTTCCTTGTTTCCACTACTATCACTCCTGCTTGTAGTGCTCAGTTCTGTGCCTCAACTCATCAGTGATTTCAGTACCCCTCCACCCTGAATGCTCCATACCTGCAAAAGGTAATTCCTGCAAAATGCCCAGCATTCCTGGGATACCAAAAAGTTATTATGAGCACAGGGCAAAGCCAGATCATTCTGTCAAGAGTGCTAGAGAAGGTGCTTACCAGAAGGAATGTTCTCACTGTGGGGATCTTGTTCAATTCCATCAGCAGTCTGAGTGCTTTCTCGTGGTTGCTACAGTACTCCTCGTACACAAAGAATTTGTCTTTCTGCAAGGAAAAACAAAGTAACTTATTGACTCAGACACCACTGGAGAGATTATTTTGCCACCGTCTGCTACCAAATTCTTTATAAAGAGAGGTGGACTCCAAGTGGCATTCGCATTGGAGTTTTCAGGAAGTGTGTGACACTCGTAATGTGAGTAATGTATATAGGTGCTCACTAATTCCTGATTTACTCTGTTGTAAGTTAACAGAGACTTTTCTGAGCACTGAGACTTTCAGCACTTTTCCTCTTAATGCTTCACTGAGATAATAGGTATTCTTTCCTGAAAGGAGGGATTTTGCTAACTTGGGAATACTTGCATTTGTGTCAGGATAATCCATGAAAGTAGCCAGAAGCAAAACTAAACCAGAAGCAAGGGGGCTCACCACTCCTGCAGGAGGAAGAATGCCAGGTGGCTGGGAAGAGCCAAGGCCTGAAAAAAGCTCTGAGATCTGGAGGGGAACTATAACACGAAGCAGTCAGCTGGAAATCCCCTGCCTTTCAAGGGGTGAGAGCCAGTAGGTTGGCTGGTTTGCTTTGTCTTCTGAAACAAGCAGCAGACAAAACTTAACAGATATATATAATAGTTTCTGTAACTGGAAGAATTTCACCAAATACACACCAAATAACCAACATATTACAGATACTAAAGGAAGGGAAGGGTAGCTTCACAACTAGATTGAACTACTAATATTGGGACATGACACACCCACCAGCACATGCTGGAATGAAATCCCCTGGTAAGAAATGAAGGTCAGCTGGCAGGTCAGGGTCAGCAAGCTCTGCTCTACTGATCTTCAGATTCAAAGACAGTGCAACTCCTTCTATCTAAAATGACCAGAGATGCTGAACCCATTGCAAACACTAGATATCTGGAAACACTGGAGTGATTCACAAAAGAAGCAGGAACAACTATTTCCATGCCCAAGCAGATAAGGCAAGGGGTGAGTTGATCCTCTCAAAGCTGGTAGGAAGGGCTGAACTTTCAGCAGCTATATTCAGAGCTTCCAGTATTGCATTCACTAGAAAAAAAGGAGGGTCATGAGATTGTATTAAGCTTTAGGCAAAATGAATGATTCAGAAGCCAAAAACCCCATCATTTTTGAGTGCTTCTTGTGATAGCACTTAATTTCCTGGTTCAGGTTGGCTTCTATGCTATAATGCAGCGCCATTATACAGCTCCACTGTCTGGTGGAGGCACCAGACAGGCTAGTTTGCATATCAAAAATAATTTCAAAGCATTTGTGTGGCACTCTGCAGGGTAATATGTGAGGCTTTCCAAAGCTACCATCTCAGAGCACCAAGCCATGTAGCCAATGCCTTCCAGAGTTTGCTGTTGCATTCACAGCAGGATTCTGGTCTGAAAACATTCTATCTGAACCTTTTAATCTCCACAGAATTTGAAAGTTAATTTTTTTTTGAGTTTTGATTGGAGTCCTAGCATTCTTAGAGCTTCCTGTGTCAGCTGAAGGTACTTTCAGCATCTAGCTACTTTTAAGACTGCTCACAGTGATCCAAGAAAAAAACTACTGCCAGCTGAAAGAGTTTACTAGCAGGAAACCATGGGACTACAGCTGCAGTCACTGGGTATTCTCTTTGCTATTGTCACAAGGAAAAGAAATTGCATTTATGTTAGTTAGGAGAATTTGACATTCGGGTCAGATGTTCAATGGTAGATATACATGTTCAGAGTCTGTAAAATGCTTTTGGGTTTGGTTTAATTATTTTTTCCTTTCCTTGTACTTCAAAAGAAAGAACTGAGAATAAATAGATGTATGTCCAAACACAAGAACAATGGTACAAAGCAAATAAAACAACAGCCACAAAGGGTATGGTGCAAAGAGCTGGAATGCAGATGTTCAGGACTTTTATCCTTCATCAGCAGCTGTTCATGTTGCTACTGGGGTGCATTACTGGGGACCTGCAAAGAAACAAAAGTTTCTGACCACCAGATGCAGGAAAAGGCAGGCCTGGGTCCACAGCACAATAGAAAAAAAGGCAACAGGATTGTTGTCAACCATAAAAACAGGAGAGCTACAGAGTAAAACAGACACAGAAGTTCTTCCCACATCTCCACTCACTTCTCCTCAACTCCCTGGATGCACACAAGCACCATGCTTGACACTTAAAACAGCAGCCATTAACACAGAACCATCCATTACATTAGTGCACATAAAATGTCACTGCTCAGGTTTCTGACTGCAGCTTTGAGTGCCTGGAGTTTGGGAGGCTATATTTAGATGACGACAAAATCCTTTTGCTAAAGCTCAAGACAGAACAATAATTATACACACACCAGAGTGCTTTCCTCAAGTCTTTCCCATCTGTACCCCACGTTGTCAACCCACAAATATGAGAACTATGCTTAAAATTACTCGTTGTCTGAAGTGTTTCATTTTCTCCCTGGGTGATACTCAGTCCTAGTCTCTCCCATAGCCTGGTGAGGAAATTATCAGTTACATAATTACAGATGTTAGCTCAGGAATTCTGAACCTGCAGTTGCTCTAGGTTAAAGTGCAATTATGGTCAGAGATGACCAGATAAAAATGGCACTTTCTTACTCAGCAAATCTGCTGGATACACAGCTAGACCTTCTGTTTTGGTGACAGAAGTAAGACTGTACTGTTCTCAGTTTGGTTGAAATAAGTCTTTAACCATTCGTTTATTCTCCAAATATGTTGTTTTGGATCCATTAGTACTGCCCACAAATGAATGCAAATGTGAAAACAGTTTTGACTAGAAAAAAGCAAATAAGACATTTGGAAAACTGCAGCATTTTATTTGGACATCTTTTTAACAAGGCATGGCATTTTCTTGTTTCAAAGCAGGCTGAAACCAGCCTTGTCAACATCAAAAACCTAAACAGAAGACATAATTCTCAACGAAACAATATCCTCGATGACTTAGACAGTAAAACCGATCACTCATGCAACATTGCTCCAAAAAATGAGCGTACACACATTTCCCTAGAACAAGATTCTAGCTATTACATCCCCAAACCTCTAGAAATATGGCAATACCAGAAACAAAGGATCAGACAATTCTCTGCCCTTCTGCTCCACACACCCTTTCCTGCCCTGCAAAAGCGAGCCTGTGCTCACAAGGTGTGGTCACTCCACAGTCAGCACTTGTGCCCTCTCTGACATTAGAGACACGTCCCACATGCTGCTTTTGTTTAAGGCTGTACATGGGATTTGGAATGAATTTTCAAGGATGTTCTGTACCATCTGTTACAGTCACACTGAACTGCAGCTCCAGAATAAACTCTAGCACCTACCATCAGACAATGAATTTCTGATCACCCAACCAAATGGAGTACAGTAGGGCATACAATGTCTGTCTTCTGAAGGAAAACAATTCTTCACACCTGAATATCAGAGCAAGCACATTTCATCGTCTTAAAATACTTCAAAAAGACAATGTGCATTAATTTCTTTTTTGGAATTGCAAAATCTGCTTGCTTGCCTTAGGTGTTACTCAAGACTTGAATCCTTCTGAACTGGAGGTCCTTGGCACAACATTGGGCCCGTAACAACTACCATCCCTGGATGTATTCAAAAGAGGTGTCAGTGTGGCACTTGGGCACACGGTTCAATGGTGAACATGGTGGTGGTGCTGGGTTGACATGGGACTTGGTGGTCCTAAAGGTCTTTTCCAACCTTGATGATTCCATGATTCTATAAAAGCAGCGTTCTGTTTCTGAAGGCTGGTGGATCGTTGCCAAGAAAGGCTCTTCTAGGCCAAGACAGACCAGGAAGGGTCAGGCCTATGTAGACTAGAGGACATTAAGGATACACAAATCTCATGAAGAGGACCCAAGCACTGCAATCTGATGGAACTCCACATGGTGAATCTGGGGATTGCTACAAGGATATACGATACACAGAAACTCAGAGAAAACATGGTCCACTAGAAAAATGCAGGGTCTGGATAAAACAGTGCTTCAAGAATTCTCAAGCTGCTGCAAGGGCTGCACAGACACCCAGGCCGCTGCAAGGGCTGCAAGGATACCCAGGCTGCTGCAAGAGCTGCTTGAACATCACACACCCCTGCCTGCAACACCAGGCAAGCACCTGCAGGAGTATTGTTTCTGAGGCACTTGAAATTGTGCTGCTTTTTTGAAATTTTTGGAACAAAAGCAGACAAATTCTCAGCAATAAAATGTGATCACATGGGTGAGAAAAAATTTAAAAATTCAACAGGAAAGGGAAGAGTTTCTAAAAATACAATGTTGTTTAGCTCAGTTTGATGTGGTGTCCATTGTTCTAACCTCATTCACAAGTTTTTTCCCACCCTACCTACAACTTTCATACAAGACACATATTGTCATAGTATTGCTACAAGCCTTAGAGAATAGGGGCTGGAGAGCTTATGACAGGAAACTGTATTTTCAGATAGCATTATGTCATTGTACTTACAAATTTTAAGAAAACATTTCCCAGCTCATGCTGAGACTGGGGTTCTGGTTGCAAACAAAATTCCAGAGCAGCCAGGAACTCCTTGTGAACACCAAGAATGTCTTCAATATTAGAAAATAAGATCTGAAATATAAAGAGAAAAACATTGCTCGTTTTTAATGTATGTCAGCATTTTTTGCTAAGTAGTAATGCCAAAATACTGTGGAGCTCTACTTACCATGGAGACTTACCATGATAGGATCCAGAGCTGAGACAGGGACTTGTAAAGAATGAATTACACTGTATTTGCCCCTTTCCTAGCCCCCTATAAAAATCTTTATTGCTACTGAAGTACCTGCTGTAAATTAAGGCTATCTTTACAGACCCCTGAGCATGATAAATGCAAGCAACCTCTTTTAAGTCTTGAGAATATTTCCTATGAGAACAGCCAGGTAAATGGAACCACAAGGCCAAACTCATTTTGCAGGAGACAGAAGCAGGGAATAGTTTGCCTTTCCTTCCCATGCATTAGAAATCCCTTTCTGGAAGAAAGGGACTTGAAGGTAGCACACACAGGGGTGGACCTCTAAATAGGAGACAAAATCTGCCATATGGAATCCAGCCTTACACTGCCCAGAGTACAGAATGGTGTACATTTCTCACAAACCTCAAGAGCAGCATTTAGAGTCCCTTTCACTGACGTCAGTGACACCAAAAGGCACGTGTAGAGGGGAAGAGGCCCCTCGTTCAACCCTGTATGAAAAGGTAATGGTGACAGTTAAATGATCCCTGTGATTAGAATATACGTGTGCTAAGGGGAATAAACTGCCAGGGTGAAAGATGCTATAAACACATTATAAATCTTGGTCATTTTCATACAAAATATGAAAAGAAAGTGTGAATCCATGTGTAGGAGATGGAATACTACCTAGAGAGGGGCAGAAGTCCTGACGTGAGGTGACAGCCATCAGTACTGGCAGCCACTGGAGGGAAGGCTAAATGGGCAGAGTAAATCCTGAAGTCTGCAGTGACATACGTGCTGCAGACAATGTTTCTATCTCTTTGCTTTCCCTATGTCACTTGCAAAGAGAAGACCTGCAGTGCAGTCAAGCAAGCTTTCACACTGGAAGAAGCCTCTCAGATCTGGCTCAGTGAGTGGGTGACCCTAAAGTATGCAGCATGACAGAGCCAGCCTTCATCTTCCTGGCATTTGCTGTGGGAAGTGATCACGCCTAACATCTCCAAACACTTCCTAAAATGCCTTACCGTAACACTAAACTCTTCAACTTTATGCAGAAGAATTTATTCACCAGATGTAGCACTGAGTCAGGCTGGTGATGAGGAGCAATTCAGACAAACAATTATCTGTAAATTAAGTCTAATCATTAAAGTTAGGACTGAAACCTCAATTCCTGGTTTAAAACCAGTTTCTCTCTGGTTTAGCATGGGTAGACAGGATCAGGAATTCAAGGCCTTCCTCTCTGCAGGTAGCCAGGTTCAACTCCATACTTCCATTACTCACAAAGATGGGCAGAGTATTTCTCTCAAACTCCTCCTTAAAGCTGACTGCCTGTCCAGAGCAGAGCCTGTTGTATCTTCCTTGTCTTTGCTTCCCTCTCCCTTCGGGAATTCTGACAAACAGTGCTCTGCACCATCATTATTGCCCGCTTGTGCCTCAGAGCTCCTTTCTAGCTCTCAAGAAGCTGAAAGATTCCGACACACTGAATTTGCACTGACTGGCTCTGAACCCACAAAAAGGCCAGGGAGCTAGGATCCTTTCGTTGTGCCCTAGAAACTTCCTGTGCTAATTCAAGTGGAGCCTGCAAGCGTTCTGTCACGTGGCTGAAAGTGATGCACCGATGCAGTAGCCCTTGCCTGCATTGCTTTGCCAGAAGCTGTGCCAGAAGTGGATTAACAAGCAAGAGGAAAACATCTGTCAGGGATGATTTTATCCTTCAGGAGCAGTCTTAAGGAGTGTTTTTTGATCCAAGGAATATCTGTGCAATCTAATGAATTCTGAGGTGATCAGTAAATCTCTGCTTGCAGCAGAATTTGCAGGTAAGAATCACTTGAATCACTTGAAAATCAAGGCAGCAGACAGACCCTGACTGCACATCCAAACCAACTACCAGCCTTGTCCACACCCTCAAGTTGTACTGCCCTCAAACTGCTTTATTAGTGAAGTGACAGCAGTGCCTGCTGTGAGCATTACATAATAGTATCATATCAGGAGACTTATTCCCACATGAGGCAGTGAATAAATTCAAACCAATTTTTTATGACATTGCTGCAGCTGTTAGTCACTGGTGCACTTGTAAAATCTGGGCCTGGCACAGGACTCAATGTGGCCTTTCTGGAGAGGGCTACAGTGGCTAAAGATTACCAAAATCTCTGGTGCTCAGCACCAGCTGTAGGAGAAATCTCCAAAATAACAATGGAGGCAATAACTCAACTTATCTTAAAAACCACTTTCTCCTTTTGCTCAGAGGTGACTGACTGCCTGAATGGCCCTTATTTTCCTCTAGGCATTTCTGCATGTGAAGAAGGAGAATAAAGATGGGCTTCTCCTTACATAAGCTGCCAAGCCACTTTTATAGTCTCTTCTACTGTTGGTCATCTCACAGCTCTCTGGTGACTCAAGACACATAATATCAGCAGGCAGCTTATCAGAAGGCCCAACACCACCGTGCTTTTCCTGGCTCTACCAGCTAGGTGGGAGAAAGGAGTGGGAAATAAAAAACAAGTATCTTTCAACTGCAGGAAAGACAAATTATTTGGTATACCAGGAGATGGGGGGTGGAAGGAGGAGACAATATTAACTCTGGAAACTATGGACACATGAAAACTGTGCCTTGTAATTCTGTTTCACCAGAAATAGGCATAAGCCTTTTATCACTGAAGGGAAGTTCTCTTACTGAAAGCTGGGTATTGTAGTAACAGCAATAAATGAAGATTCACAGTGGTCTCAAAAAGATCCCCCAGACATTTCAAGAATGACACAAAAATAAAGTGGCACTTCCCCAGAGGAGTATGAAGAAACTTCAAGTATAAATTCTGCTGCACAGGATTTGTAGGCACTGCATCTGATTATGTGGGAGTCATAATTAATATTCATTTTGATTACATGAATATTGATAGAATAATAATTTTTATCAACATCAACAAATAGTTGGGTACATTTCTTTTCATGCAGAGCATAGTTTTTGCACACTTCTATGTACACAAAATCTACTGTCACTAATCACTTGCCTACTTTTTTCTTCAGCCAACCCTGATCTTACTCCAGATGCTGGACAGTGAGTTTTTGGAGAGTGGGGATTTCAGATTTCCAGATCTGAAGACAGCAAGAAGCTGAGCTCCACAAAGCTGCCAGCAGTCTTGTTCCCAGCCCATTCTGATGCCAGCCAGGCAATACCACACACCTTGCTGGGCTGAAGAACTGCCAGCCAAGGTGGGGCTAGAACCCTGCTCACCTGGTACATGCAGGGAGACTGGCACAGAAAACAGAGGAGCCAGCCGGGAATCACGCGCCAGCTGCAGCAGCACTGCAGGTGTGACACACCTCCTGCGGCTGTCCTGCTCCCACGGGGCCACAGGGCAAAGCTGCTGCTGATTCAGGAGCTCCAGGACCAAACACAAGTGCAGTCAAGCACCATCCAGTGGCAAACAAACTGCACTCTGCCCCATCCATCAGTGGGTTTCACTTGCGTTTGTGTATGAAGAGGGCTTTGGTTTCATGTGCACATGGGTACAAGGCGAGTTTTTTAGCCAAATAACTACAAGAAAGTGTTTTGTGTATTTATGAAATTAATGAGCAACATGCAACCCTATGACCACAGGCACTAGAGAAGCCTGTATCTCACAGTTCTCTATGTCCCTTAACTATTGCCAGGTGCAAAATTCATCCAGGAACCTCCTCATGCAAGGGTCTCACAATATGTAGACCTCCAACAAAAACCCAAATTCCTTTCCACAAGAACATAAAGGAAAATTCTTGCCTCCTTTTCATAAGCCCTATCAAATTTCTATTAGTAGAAAACAGCAGATGCAAATTGGCTAACTGAATGCTGTCAAACAAAACAGACAAGGGCTGTGAATTCCCTGCCTTTCCTCTCAAAGACATTGAAATGGCCCCTCAGTACTCTACTCAGCATTTCACAAATCTTGCCAAAAGTTAGTATTTCTGACAACACTACACTGTTGTCAAATTTTACTAAAATTAGCCGGTGAGATGAAAAATTACTGGAAGATGACAGCTATAAGAATGGGCAAACAGATTGACAGATAAACTGTCAACATGAGCTCCTTTCCTTAGGGAATCAGCTTAATAAAAACCATCAATATGGCAAGAGGATATTTGATATTCATATCCCTGAATCTAGCCTTTCATTGCATATCACTTCCCCTACCAAGAAAACAAGGAAGACAGAAGAAATACCTTAACATTCTCCTCTGTTATGTACTTCTCAGCTTTGTCCACTGCATTCTGTCGGATCCGGTGAAGAAATGCCTGCACAGATAAAAGAAGATTTATGTTCGAATTGTTTGATAATAGTTTGATTTCACTATTTTATTTCCTCTAGGTTTCCATCAACACAGTGTGGCTGATTACCTCTAAGACTGAAAGAATGTAAACATTTAGGAACTCCCCACCACAGCTATGCAGGCTGCATGCAGGCACTACCAAAGACATTCCCTACAAGCTGTTGGGCTTTGACTGACAATAAATGTCTTCCCTTTGTTGAAGCTTTTAGCTTTAATTATCTGTATCTAGTAGTAGACTACAGCAGGGCCCACTGGCTCCTCTGAAGGCTTCCTGTGTCTCCAGGATGCAGCTGTTCCACCCCAGGGCAGCATGCTTGGCCCGCAGCGAGATGTGTGTCAGCAAGAGACTGCAGTAACAAGGGAGGGACAGTCACACTGCTGGAGCTGAGGCACATCAGATCCACGAGCTGGGGCTAGGGACAAGTTCAACAGGCTCAATATGTGGGGAAGGGAAATGGGAATCACCAGACAGTGCCTGTGATATACTGTCCTGTTCACTTTATTTCAGTTGGTTAAAAAAAGACGAAGCAATGCTAGAACTTTTCACTTAGGTCGGGTTTCCCCTTCTCTCAGCTCTGCACAACTCTGGCTTTAACAGCCAAATCAATAAAAAGCTCCATGCCAGATACAAATGGACAGTGATCTGAACATCAGCCTGAAAAGCAGAACTCTGGCTACCTGAAGTTGGGAGGACCTACTTGCATTTGCACTGAACACACCCACAAACCTATTTGATTCAGTGGGAAGGGTTTAGAAAAGAGCATGGGATTTCCATCTCAAAACTCCACTGGTTTAGCAACTACCAGCTAAAAGGCACTTCTGAACTGAGAGCAGAGAATTTTATATCCACAGGCATCTGCAAAGATGGAAATACCTGCAGGAGAGACTGAAGGGCAGCCAGAGAGGACAGAATCTGCTGCAATAAACTACATAACCTCTGCAAAGAAGGGAAGAGAGCTTTTATCTCTGGTCTTGTCAATGGTTTCTAACTTGCCTCCCACACAAAGGAGTGGGCCCTGGGGAGTGCAGTGAACAAGGATGAAAGAACTTCTCTTACCCACCTGAGAGAGTGAGGGGAAGTTGGTCATGTCTTTATTTAGGGCACAAAGCAGCTTTGTTACAGCTTGATAATAAAAAGCCTTTAAAAGCTGAACTATTCCTGAGCAAGGTCCATGTCAGCTGGTGCATACTCCTCTTTTGCTTTTTCCCTATTGCCTGCTGGGATCAGCAGCAGGTTACAACCTGTTAAGAAGTAATGTCACTGAACCAAACTTACAGCTTATGGAATGCCTTCATCTCTGGTGTTTTGCTTGGCAGATAGTGAACATGACGGACTGACTTTCAGCTCTAAAAGGGGCACATCTCTGCTCCAGCTTAGGCATGGCTCTCTGTCATTCATCAGCCATTCACACTTTACAGGGCAGGTACCAGTAAAAAAGACATTAATTAATGAAGCACAGAGACCCTACATTTGTTTTTAGCCCTGGCTTTTCAACCTGCTTTTGAACAAATTACAGGGACCATAACCACATTGCTCCTCTAGTATTGCTAAATAGGAAGAAGATCTTGGCTACATTCCAGCTAGATATGGAGAACTTGGAGGAGTTTGTGGGGACTAAGAAGTCTGAAGAATAGATTCCTGCATCAAAGGAACAGGACACATGTGCCAGTGGCTGAAGTGTTATTTCGTAAGGACCAGCCAGTCCACACTGCCAATAATCTGGCCAGGAACTGTAGCACTCAGCAGCAGTCAGGGAACTGCCTGAGATGAAGTGTTCAGCATGATGACTGATGACAGGAGGAATACCTGCTGCACTCCCACTGCAGCACTGGGTGTGATAGCTGAGCATTGGTAACCAGGCACCTGAGTCATACAAGGTGGCACATTATTCTAGACACTCTGGCAAGTCAGGCAGTGACTTCCCTTGCTTTAATCACAAACATGTTTGGAGAAAACAAACCCAATTGAAATGATCAATTAATCTACATAATTAGCAGCTCCACTGGTGACTAATAGTTACCTGCATGTCAGTCCCAGTATGAAGGGTCTAATAATAGAGAACTGTATACAGAAGTGCAAATCACATTAGCTGTTACAGGCCACTCAATAAAAAAGTGGAGACTATTAATCTAAAAAACAACTTTTCAGTGATGCTTGTCTGAAAAGACTACATGATGTGAGTACATAAAAGGGAGAAGAGAGGAAAATCAAATGAAAAATAAAAACGGCATAGAAGCAGAAAGAGGAAGAAGGCTGAAAGACCTAGAAGGGAAACAGACAGTCAACTTCGTAGATAAGTCTTTCAAATCTCCTACAGCCTCTGATTTGCCTTGATGTGCATGGACAGCAGTCTCTCCAGTAATAATAAAACAAGACAGTTACAAGAGATTTTGGTCTTACAAATTTAATAGTCTACTTTCCAAAATGCAATTCCCCTCAAATTAACAAAACTTAGTGGATGCAGAACAAGTTTGTTCCCCATTTTTCAATACCTAGTGAGGTGCAAGAAGAATCTTTTGCAACACAGTCATTCAAATAAAAAGTATGAAAACCACAAGCTATTAAACAGCAGCTCATGGAGATAATGCTGTATGTCCCATTCACATGGCAACACCACTTTCTTCAAAACCACTTCCTGCTTGGAAAAAGCAACCCTCTTCCCAGAGATGTTATTCTGACATGCAGGTCAGCACTTCCCAAACTTCTCCACTGATTTTTTATGCTACTTGTTTTATTAGGGTCTAAGCTCATCTGCACTAGCCCTCTAATCACCTGGTGACACAGCCTTCAAGATCTATTACAGATGTAGTGTGCAACTCTTTTGGGGGGAGGGAGTGCTATGATCTTTCATGAGACCTTTTGATTTAGCTGGAAAATCAGAGTTATTTGGACCACAACATCACCAAACTCTTAACTGCTTTTCATATGGGCCTTGCTGAACTCAGCTTGTAGCCTTAACCAGGGAAAATTAGTATTTTCCATCTTCTATGTAGCAGAAGTAACATGAGCCAAACACTAAGGATGAGGCAGTGACAGTTTGCTCATGCCCCTTCTCAAAATTCATGCTTAAGGCAGATACTTCCTCAAACATTCAGAAATAGCAAGAGACTTCTTACTAAACAGGCAAAGTGTGCCTGCCCCTGAGGGAAACGAAAAGGAGAACAGAAACAGACAGGGTGAGGCAACTGGTCCCCGTGTTGCTGGAGAAGCAACAACTTAAAGCACAGTCCTGTAAAACCTGTTTCCTGAACAGCTGACTGGAATGTCACATTGCACTTAAGAGACAAGTGAGACAATCTCATTAAACTCATCGGTGATCAGGACTGATTCAGAACAAGGGTCCAGGGATCTAAATGAGCCTAGAATTTTCAGGGTTAATATTAATAAATTGCTTTACACTTGTGCCATCAATTGTTTAAAGCTTCTTGCAAGTGCAGATATCTTGTTTCCAAGAAAATGTGTTCACAGTGACAAATTAAGAGGTGACATGAACAATAAATTCCAACATTTGACCATCACTAGCATCTTCACCTTGCAACTACAGAATAGGGGTCATACATATGAACAAGAACTTGCAAGCATAATTTTAATTTCTCTTTTCTTCATCACTTGAATTAGTGTTGCCACTAAAGTTGGCTGTTAGAAGTCTTTGCCTCCATACCAAAAAACCCTATTCCTTTAGCAAAGCAGCTCAAAGGTCCTGTGGGAACCTTTCAGCTTTACTGAAATAGTCTGACAAATTGAGTGTTTGCTGAAGTTCATATTTTAAGAGCAGATGCATCCTTGCTAATATTACTCAATTGTTAGCTTTGAACCTTTGTCATTTTGATCATGTTCTTTTGCTTTCTATCAGATATGCAGTTCGTAAGCTAGAGCTCTACACAAATGACAGGAAACAAATATCCTGCATCCCCATCCCACGTGTCAAATGCAGTTCTCACCTGAGTCGACCTGAGGTCTGAAAGACAATGCAATAAATAATCTCAAAGTAACATAGCAGTGACTGCACAGGGCTATTCAAATCTTTCAGCATTTCCCTCCAAGGGTGTTGTACACTCACAGCCTTGAGTCGCCACCCAGCTGAGAACGCAGAGCTCACTGGGGTGAGCCTGCTTCAGTTCTGCTGCTCCCGCCACGGCCTGCAGTGCTGTGCACTGTTAGCCAGGATCCACTGATGCCCATCCTGGAGACAGCTGGACTTTAAACACAGATGAAGTCATTCTTGAGCAAATACAGATGACTGCTTTTCCAATATCTCCTGCTGTCCTGGGCAAATGCCAGTATACAATGTAGAATACTAGGCCTGACTCAGGTTTTTCAGTTGTGAAATTAACTTAGAACACTGAAAATCAGAAGCAACTCCTTTGACATTACTAGCATTACACATGTAAAATGGAGCAATACTGAAGCAACTGTACTACATCTAAAGAGCCTATTACATACCTCTTACTGGTAATCCAGTATTCCCTGGTTGCTCAATTACTGGCTACTATATTAATATTTCTATAAAAACACATTTTAAATTATCAGCGCCTGGAGAAGAAGGAAGAATTTAAGCATCAGATGAGTGCATTATACTAAAATTCTCCTAAACAATAAAGTTACAGCTGTGAGAGAGAGCAACTCTGCAAAAACATTGTAGCTGTAGCTAAGCTCTACAGGCAAATTAATTCATCAGCAAACACCTGAACAGGGACTTGCCTGATAGACAGAGGTGTTTAGTAAGAGGAAATAGCACCAGAAATATCTTTTATTGCCCTAATTTCAGGCTTCCTGTGTATCAAACTGGCTTTAAAGCCTCAAAGCTTATTGGTACTTTTTTTTTAATCTATCCCCTGAAAAGGAACTAAATTATTAGCTAACCAAGATTAATTAAAAAAAAAAAAAAACCACCACATCATGGAGTATCACTCTCTGCAAACAGCTCAGGCAGTCTGAGCCGTTGAAGCTGCACAATCATTTCACACACATAGAAGCACAGGAGTTACAGGAGGCACCATCTCTTCCCACAGCAGACTGCATGAACATTTGCAAAATAAGCAGATTCCATTTCAGGTGAAACTGGAAAGACCTTCAGAAAAGAAATGCAGCTTCAGTTGCAAAATTCAGATATGTCACAAAGGAGAGATCCTTTGACCTAAAGCATACTTTTGCTGTGTATTTTTTGTAATTGTATAGATAAATAAGCAATAAATACATGTATATTACAAAAACACCACTCATACTGGCAATTCAATAAACATTAACTAAGCATTGATCATGGCAATTTGAAACTTTTTCCCCACTTCTTAGTCTGACATATGGTGAATGCTGATAAATACTAAATGAAATATAAAGGAGCATTCAGAAATTCTACTATTTAAAATTAATAAGTGCATGTATGAATAAAATGTTTGAATAAATAAATGTGATTATTTCTTTAAATACTAGATAAGAGAAACAGCTACTGCTAATATGAAGTACATGCCTGAGATAATCCCTGATATAATTCCAAAACTCTGATTTGTCCTTAGCCAATCCTGAATTTTAAGATTCCTGCAGTTATGACCACACTTGGCTGATTTATCTGACATCTATCTTGGTGTTGTTACAGTGTCTGTAACATCAAATCAATCACAAAACACTGGCATTGCACAGCACTGGGACTTTCAGCTGTGCTTTAAGGACTCAGACATTCCAACTGCTTTCTTCTCACTTTGAATTTCGTGACATAGGTCCAGTACAAAATAGCTTCTGTCAACAAATCTCTGGGGCTTAAGTGAGGGTTCACCTCATCTATTCACACTCCCGGAAAGCTGAAGCCTCCCCTGAGCGAGTGATCCAGGTTCCCACCTCAACAGAGCTATGGGCAGGCAGCTTAGAGGATGAGTCTCTGCCTCAGGAGGATCTTTACAAAGAAAGGCTGAATTACCATCTGGAAAGGTTTTCTCTTTCTGTCAAGAGTGAGCCTGGGTGACAAATTTAGCTCAGACCACAGTCCTCTGCTGTACCCCTCTAACTGCATCGGCAAATACAAATTCCAGGGCAGTGGGTGTCCCTGAATCGTCTCCAGAAGTGAACCGGGACTGTCTCAGTCACACATGGGGGCACTGCCAGTTGACACATGCAAAATTCACATGCACGGACATTCTCAGCACGGTGGTATTCCGGGACTAATTACAAATGATCTGATCTAGCAGCACTTCCCAGAAAAAGTCTTTTACAAAGAAAGCTCTAAAAAGATCCCGGACCATTATCTGCACTTCCAGTGTACTGCTGTTTACACTGGAACTCTGCAACAAAAATGCCAGTCAAACCAAATTCATGCTTTGACTGACGGTGGGAGGTGGAACTGAAGGGCAGTCGTAGAGAAATACGTTGCAGAGTTTCTCACTCCAAAAAGAGATCCCTTTCTTAAGGAGGAGCAGTTTTCATTTAAATTACAAAAACCTTTTGTGAAGTGAAAGACAGGCTGGTGCTGCAGAAGGGCCATTGTCTCTTCTCTACCATTGCCCTGACCTCTGCCAGTCCCTCCTCCTCCCCCAGTCACTAATATTTGCATTCTCAGAAAGGTCAGAAGATCCAAATTCACTTCAGGGCCCCAAAAGCTGTATTTCGCACCTCTGAAATCCTTCAGGACTCATTGCTATTAATTTCTGCATATCTCCCGTATCCCGACTTCTCTTGATTCCCCTTCATGCTCTCCCTCCTGTACAACATTATAACACTTTAAATAGTCTCATTATTGTAGACTAAAAAAAAAACCCCAAACCCCTCCTCTTCTTTGCTTAAGCATGCCTTTTTGTGAATATCTATCCTTGGAAGATTCCAGCCCATTCAAATATCAATAGAAAATGTATTTCTTTGGATTTTCAAAAGAACTTAAGAAAGTTACATGTGTAATTCTCTCAAGCCTTTGGAATATTCTCCATTTTACTGGCCTCTTCATGTCATTTTCCCTGTTCTACAATCATGAGATGATTTTCATCATCTTACTGTACCATGGCACTCTTCAAAAAGCTTTCAGGACAAAGTTTGGTTGAACAGTGTGGTTTACTTCATTCCACTTTTATGTAGAGAAATAAATCCGGACAAGTCTGTGTCTACTCAGTCTTTATGGTACTTTAACAAAAGTTTGTTTCAGAAGTAAAGGCTCAGTAAGCAACACATGCATTTTTCAGGATTCAACTCTTATTACTTACATTCACTGTGTTCATAGTGAAGAGATGCCTGCAGATTGCAACCAGTTCTACATTAGAGACTCCAACTACTAAGATCCTATCAGCACCAGGGGATGTTTAATCAGGTTTCAGGCTCTACACAGCTACTTTTTCAGGAGGGAGGTAGAAGCATCAGAGAGACTAGAAACATCAAACGGTACCCACAAAAAGTAAAATCAAGATGATGAATGAAACTGCAGCAAAAGTTAGAATTTCTTTAAATAATATTTCAAGATAACAATCTAAGCTGAAGAACTTTGCTATCAGAAAGATTATTCTCTTCCTCTCCTACTCTTTCTCTTTCCAGTGATGGAAATACACTTAATACACTAATATACTTAATACATTAAATAGACAACACAGAGGAAAACGTTAAAATTAAATCTAGTTCCCTGAAGTCCATGGAATACTCTTCATTAGTTGCAACACAGCCTAGGACTTCACCTAACGGAAACAGACCAGTTCAGGTGATTGCCATCAGTTCACTGACACTTGCTGTAAATTACCTTTGAATCCAAACTGGGCCCGCATGATCTCGGGTGACCCACAAACTTCATCTACACTGCAAACAGTAACAAAATCCCGGGATCTTATTTCCCAGGAACACTCTCTATGCCCTGATGATACGTACCTAAGATTGTCTCTCATAAGCCATTTTAGCATCAGACTTTGGATCTAAACACTGAGATTGCTTCCAGGGGTTCCCTCTCCAGGGCAGGTCTATCTGGCGGGGCTGGGCGGCAGCAGCAGCCGGGCTCCCGAGCACGGCCGGGAGAGGCTCCCTGCCAGGGGCCCGGCTCTTCCCTGCGGCCCCGAGCAGATGGCGAAGCACCTGTTTGGTGAGGGAGGTGTTGATAAGGTCCCAGTTCGACAGGCGCTCTCAGGAGCAGAGCTTCGCTCACGGCGGGAGAAGGCAGCAGGAGACGGAGCCCCGCAGCGGTGGCAAATTCCCCCCGCGGTGACCGGGGCCGTCTCCCCTCCTTCTCCCCTCCGGTGACCGGGGCCGTCTCCCCTGCTTCTCCCCTCCTTCTCCCCTCCGGTGACCGGGGCCGTCTCCCCTCCTTCTCCCCTCCGGTGACCGGGGCCGTCTCCCCTCCTTCTCCCCTCCGGTGACCGGGGCCGTCTCCCCTGCTTCTCCCCCCGCGGTGACCGGGGCCGTCTCCCCTCCTTCTCCCCGCGGTGACCGGGGCCGTCTCCCCTCCTTCTCCCCTCCGGTGACCGGGGCCGTCTCCCCTCCTTCCCCCCGCGGTGACCGGGGCCGTCTCCCCTCCTTCCCCCCGCGGTGACCGGGGCCGTCTCCCCTCCGGTGACCGGGGCCGTCTCCCCTCCGGTGACCGGGGCCGTCTCCCCTGCTTCTCCCCGCGGTGACCGGGGCCGTCTCCCCTCCTTCTCCCCTCCGGTGACCGGGGCCGTCTCCCCTCCTTCTCCCCTCCGGTGACCGGGGCCGTCTCCCCTGCTTCCCCCCGCGGTGACCGGGGCCGTCTCCCCTGCTTCTCCCCCCGCGGTGACCGGGGCCGTCTCCCCTCCTTCCCCCCGCGGTGACCGGGGCCGTCTCCCCTGCTTCTCCCCGCGGTGACCGGGGCCGTCTCCCCTCCTTCCCCCCGCGGTGACCGGGGCCGTCTCCCCTCCTTCTCCCCGCGGTGACCGGGGCCGTCTCCCCTCCTTCTCCCCTCCGGTGACCGGGGCCGTCTCCCCTCCTTCTCCCCTCCGGTGACCGGGGCCGTCTCCCCTCCTTCCCCCCGCGGTGACCGGGGCCGTCTCCCCTCCTTCTCCCCTCCGGTGCCGAGAGAGGAGAGCCTCCCGGTGTCCCTCTCCGGGAGAAACCCCTCAGCTAAGAGAGCAGCCATCCCCAGCCCTGCCCCGAACCTTGGCCACTGCTTTTGTCTCTCTCAAGTACCGGTTGTTAGCGTCTCTCAACAACAGATGGGAGAAAATTCCCTGAGAGAAAGAAAACAAAAGGAGCAATCCTAACCTCCAACACAGTGCATTTACACTTCCTACCGCAGGAAAGAAAGGAACGCAGCTTTTGAGTTGCCAATTTCTTAGCATGTGCTTCACCCTCGCCCAGTGGCTTGCACGCACAGCTGCACATGCAAAACCTGCCTTCGTGTATTTGCAATTATTTACACACAAAAAAAAAAGGGGGGGAAAAAAACCGAAGAGCATCTTTCACGTGTTGGTTTAAAAAAATAATTAGACAAATGAACCTCACAAGTGCACTTTTATTACTACCCCAGAGCAGGAACAGACGGTTTGGCTGAAGGTCCAGCAGCTGATCTGAGCTGGTTTTCCTAACCAATCTGCACCATTCTGAAGTGTGGACCACCTGGGTGCTCATGGGAATGGCTCAGAGTTTCCCCACCAGATTGCCTATATTGCAACACAGTGGAAAGCACAGACTGCTTGGGAAAAAATCAAATCAGGCAGGAGGAAATCCTTAATTAATTATGAAATATAATGCCAACATTTTAACAAAATCAGAAAACTCCCTGAAAGCAATGCCATTCATGGCCCTTGTTTTTTTTTTTTTTTTTTTTTTCTTCTCTTCTCTTTCAGAAACAGTACTACAGACGTAAAGGCCACTGCAGAGTGGTCTAGAGCCAACCTACAGGGCACCTCACAAACATCCTCAGAAAGCTTACTCAACTGACTGGGTCAGGGTCCTGCTCAGCTTTACATACCCAGAACATTTAGGCTACTCAAAACCACACCCATTTAGGGTGCCCAGGCAGAACTAAACTCTTCACTGCACCCAATACTCAGTGGTAACCAGTCACATTTCCTCTTGGACAAATGGAAAATATGCCATTTTGTCAGGTCTAAGAGCTAGATGACTCTAAAAACACCGCCTGTCCCACTGCCTCAAGTCAGCCAGAGCCGGGTTTCATAGTTCCCCTTCAAACACAGTTATTTTCTTGTGACAGACTGAAGAAAACCTTTCTCTCATGGTGAGATTCCTTCTCTGCACACATGTTCTTGCAGAACACAATCATATCACACACAGTCTTAAACTCCAGCTTCCTGTGAACCAGAGTGAAGAATGCGACCATTATATTTTAAACATAAAGGGGAAGTTGAGCTAGTGAAGCTTGCTGCAGCCCCTGAACTGAAGGGCTCCAGCAGGCAACTGCCCTCCCAGCCTTCCCATGGCCTTGCACTGGCCTGGAGGGTCTGCAAGGCCGTGCTGGTGTCACTGGTGCCAGGTCTGGTGTTCTGGCTCGTGGCAGCTGTGTTTCTAATCCTCATCTATGCATATTGAGAGCAAAGCTGAAAACGTAGCTTTTGTATATACACTTGCTCTTTCTTTATACAGGTGCAAATAGATGGGAAACCTTAAAAGGAATTACTAGAATTTTAATTTTAGAAGGGGCTTTGTGATCAAAACAGTTTTTTTGAAGTATCATGACATTTTTAAATGAAAACCAGATAAAATTTG
Organism: Anomalospiza imberbis; assembly: GCF_031753505.1. NCBI lineage: Eukaryota > Metazoa > Chordata > Aves > Passeriformes > Viduidae > Anomalospiza > Anomalospiza imberbis. The sequence goes on along the minus strand of NC_089697.1, from coordinate 14,557,813 downwards.
ACCTTCCTTCATCTGAATCCAACTGTGTTACATTGCTAGGAAACAGGAAGCACATATCTCCAATCCTCAATCTGTTTCTGCAACCTGCCCTTTTCTCATACCTGACACAGCTTTCTCCCCTGAATTACAAAAACAATTATTGAAGCAGCTTGGGGACCTATCACCAGGACAGTCCTCTGGAAACTGAACTATTTTCAATGTAGGTATCTCCTATCTGCCGTGCTGCTGTCAGGGTTACGCATGACTTTGTTCACCACTCCATCCAGCCACAGGAATTGTCCCTGCTGAAGAAAGGGCATCAAGCTCACCGCCTGCATGCCAATGCACTGTCTGGTGAGTTTAGCAAACCATTCATTCAGCTGCCATCTTCTCTTCTGCAATACTTTCCCTTCAGCTGCCTTTTCATTAGAGACTGACTTGTAGCACCTACAATTAGCAAAGAAATTCACACACTGAGTTCCCTTTAGAGCCAGTTCTTCTGCCATTCATCCTATCTGCCAGTGCAGCAGCTCCTAATCCAAGTCCACTGCCAGTCACCTCATCAGACACTGCTGGCACTACTTCCCCCAAGGTTCCATCTCTATCAGTCCAAAGAACAAATCTCCAAATATGCTGTCAAAGCTCAGGTGCATGCTGGGCCAAAGCAAATAGCTGCTTTAAACCTCATCCACCACATTAACACACTGGATTGAATTTAGCCTTTGCAAGAGCACCAATTGCATCTGTGAACTCAGCTGATTGCCAGTTACTGAGTGCTCACACAGAGCAGGGCTTTTATTTGTAATAAAATATTTAGAGTGGAAAAACACCACAGAATTTAATAAAAGAAACACTCTCAGACTGCCAGTGCCTTGTGGTGCATCTATGCAGATGCTTGGAATTCCCTACGTAAAGCTGGAATTTAAAGTTCTGCCAATTAAATAAATGTCTGTTTCAACTCAGTTTTGTATTAAAACAGTAACCAATTTTACTTCTACAAAATAAAGTGTGAAGTCCTGGATTATAAATAGGCTCCATTTGTGGATCTCTTTTCACAGTTACTCTGCCTAAATAGCTGACTGTTCAGAGAAAAAAACATACCCAATTTGCATACCTAAGCACAACTGCATTAGCCAACTTAAAAGGCGAAACACACACAAAAAGTTGAATTTGGACATCAGACATTTTAAATAAGTGTTGATCATTCCCACAGAACATGCAATAGATCTAAAAGCTTTTTAAGAATAAGTGTTTAGAAGCTTATAGAGGCAACATCTGTTCTAGTGAACTGTTTCAGTCTTTGCACAGTAAAGGTACCAGGAAATTCTGGATGCTCCATCAACTTCCACATCAATACAGGATCCTTTATCAAAACCCTTTTTATTTGAGCCATATACCAAATTAAGGAACTGTGTTTAAATGCACTACAGATGGTGGACAAAGCAGAAACAGGAGGAAAACTGGAACTGCAATCCTTCCTTCTTTGCTAACAGCCTAAGCAGTGTCTTGCTCTCTGTACTCTGGGAATCACTCCTCCGAAATCAGAAGAGCTCACCTTCCTTTTTTCAATTTCCTGACACTGAAAGCTGTCCTGTGGTTTTCTTGGGAGGAAACCCTAGAATACACTCTGCTAGTCTTCTAGCAGGAAGCAGAAGAGAAGCTAAACAAGAAATGACAAAAAAAATCTCCAGGGCACTTAAGTGAACTTTGAAAAACCAACAGAAAGCTCTGACACCAACATCCCTGACAGCACAAAAACAGCCATGCCAAAGCACAGGGCCTTGGTCTTGCTGTCAGCCACCTGGGACCAAAAGCAGGTAATACAAAACACCCACGAGAAACATCAAGAAACCACAGCAGGAAGTAATAAGCACAGGATGTCACAAGGAGTATTTATATTTATTTTACTTATTCTTTAATTCACCTCCAAAAAACCTAAAATCTTCTTCAGGGCAATGCTCTACTGAAAGCACCTCACAGCTGGGAGTACATCATCACTATAGCTAGGTGGCTGTGCATGATTTGATTCTGATGCTTACTGTCTTTTCAATGGAAAATGTAGTTTGTCATGCTATTAGGGCCTCCAGATTTGAGTGGAACCTATAAGCATTACAATCCCTTTATATATATTCTGGCAAGGTGGCTGGAGTTTTTGTGTTGACTTTTATTTCTCCCCTAGTAGGACGGTCTTCGAGGCACTGCAAGATCCCTCAAAGGTAAAGGGCTGCTGTCTGCTCAAAGCCCATTTCAGTGACTCCTGGCTCTCTCCAGCTAGCAATCCAAACATTTGTTGGCTTCACTTACTGTTCTAAAAAGCAAAGTAAGGCAAGATGCAATTACCCACAAGTCCCTATGCTACTCCTTGTTTTATTACTCCTGGCAAATGGAGTAGAAAACAGTAAAAGCAAAGAATTTGATTACTGTTTGCTAAGTGCAGAACCTCTGCTGAACCTCTTTATTTTTTGAATACCACAGTAAAGCTATGCATGACCATTTGGTTTGAAACAGACCACGCAAATTCCTCCCTGCTCACTGTATTGACTCTCGGCTGGTTGCTCTTCTCTCGCTGGCACCATACAATAAAGCACCTGTTTCAAATGCACATGCTGATTGCAGGGGCATAATTCTACAGAATTTGGAAGTTCTGACCTCGGCCTTAAAAGTGACAGGTCCCTTGGTACTGATGGGATTTCTGGCTTGTTATCATACCGCTAATTTACATAGCTTTTATCCCATCACTCCCGATGCCTTGTCAATTACTGATTGGAAAGGCAGGCTGGTACCTCATGTTTACCTTACCCCTTGCCCTGGGGCTGCCAGCAATGCTTCTAATTACAGAACGGTCACAAACCAAACTCCATCTTTAGGGCAGCACTCTTACAAGAGTGAACCACACATAAAGTGATACCAGAAATCTTCTGAGATGTAACCCATGGCCCTGGATCCAAGGTCCTCCTGTGCATTACAGTGCTGCTGGCACTTCATACAGGAGGCAGGAAGCTAATAGCAATGACTGTTCAGAATCTAGATGATTAATTATGGTGGTTATTACATACAAAACCATCCCACTATTCTAGCATTCCCTTCAAAATCCACTGGTTTTAATTAAATGTAACATTACTACTATAACAAATAATATTAGGCCTTATTACCCAAATGAAGTAGAGTAATTTCTAGGAAATGCCTTTCTTCCATCATAGATGATGTTGACATTTTTTATTTTCTAAGTATTTAATTTTTCATGTCTGAATGCTGAAGCAACAAAATAACCACAGGGTTATTTCAGGAAAATCTGCTTTGAGTGCTCCTTGGATTTGTTATCTTTCCTACAAAAGCTTATTAAATCACCACTAATTTGTAAGGGAGAGATGGCATGGTTCAAGCAAACTCTGCAAAACACTAGAATATTTCAAACACCTCTGTAAAACAAACAGAACATTGGTCATATTAATATAGGCAAAAACTAAGTCTTTTAAGGTAATTATGAAAGAAACTTTGATCAGAAATTGTGAAACAAAGTAGAAAGAAATCCTA